>NC_041229.1:54194857-54199750 GCF_002837175.3 Physeter macrocephalus | reverse complement strand
TGTGTTATTTGTAGTGAGGTGGATGGACCTGGAGTCTGTCATACAGAGTGAAGTAAGTCAGAAGGAGAAAGACAAATACCGTATGCTAACACATATATATGGAATCTAAGAAAAAAAAATGTCATGAAGAGATTAGTGGTAGGACGGGAATAAAACACAGACCTACTAGAGCATGGTCTTGAGGATATGGGGAGGGGGAAGGGTAAGCTGTGACGAAGTGAGAGAGTGGCATAGACCTATATACACTACCAAAGGTAGAATAGATAGCTAGTGGGAAGCAGCCGCATAGCACTGGGAGATCAGCTTGGTGCTTTGTGACCACCTAGAGGGGTGGGATAGGGAGGGTGGGAGGGAGGGAGACGCAAGAGGGAAGAGATATGGGAACATATGTATATGTATAACTGATTCACTTTGTTATACAGCAGAAACTAACACACCATTGTAAAGCAATTATACCCCAATAAAGATGTTAAAAAAAAAAAAAAAAAAAAAAAGAAAGGTCAGCCTGGTGATGGAGACAGGAGACAAGCGCGGAATGTATGAAAAGGAGTGAGGTTTCAACCTATGGGTGCAATGAGAATTCCGAAATGGTTGTGTTTCCTTCTTGAGGGCTGGCGTCTGAAGCCATTCAGCAGGGCGCAGTGGAGAGATGTGCCTACTTAGCCCAGCAAGAAATACACACACAAACATGTCTAAACACCCCGCTCTGCCAGCACCAGAGATCATTAACCTGCACGTCGCCAGAGCTCTCATGAGGCCGGCGGGATGGCTGGGGCTTCTCCCCCAGTTTCTGCACTGCCATCCCTCCTCCTCCCCAGGCTTCGTTTCTGCCATTAGAAATTGGGCCAGGATGGCAGAAGAAATTCAAGTCCACACAGCTTTGTTAGGCAAAGAATCCATCTTGGTTTCTATCAGATTAAAATGCATTTTTCCAAATTACTTCCTTTTAATGATAATGAAGTAAAGCACTTGCATGTGTAGATGTGAGCCAAAGCACTCATTAATTGGCATGAAGGCAGTGTGTGTAAAATAATCTTAGTAGTAATAATGGTTAAAATTCACTGAGCACTTAGTAGGTGACAGATATCGTGCCAAGTATCTCATACACATTTCCTCATTTAAACTTTAGTACAACGCAAACATTTGGAACCCTCTGCCTCACTCCTCTTGGTGGAAACTATCATCGCTATTTTTAACAGAAATAAGGAGGGGCGGGGGAGACACTGGAGGTTGGGGAAAGGGGACGTGGAAGTGAACTGGGTGGCAGAGTGGAGAGGGAGTGGGAATTTATTATATGCTGGAGGGTGCCAGGCACTTTACAGGGCTCATGTGTATTAAGTGTGTAAGGGGGTGGCCATGATAGCCTCACAGCACGCTGGCTGGGGTCTGGATGGTGGGCTGATGGGCTGTCTCTTTCCCCTGTCTCTGAGATCCTCCTCCACCTCCCAAATGAAATAAAGGCATGGAGAAATGCAGTTAAGAAAGCTGGGTGTACCTGAATTTCCGGAACAATGGGGCCTTTCTCTGCACAGGAGCTGGCGAAGGATGTCAGTGGGGAAGGAGACAGGACAGGGTTGGGGCGGGCGAAGTTGCTCAGGTCACAGCTGGGAATCTCATTCTCCTCCTGCCGCATGATGACGGTTTCCATGACAAAGAAGCGATCCCAAGGCAGCCAGAGGGTGTGCTCCTGTGTGATGAAGGGGGCCCGCTCGAACCGCAGGATGATGGAGATGCCGCCATTTGTGACCAAGTCAAAGCTGTTTGGGAGGGGAGGGTGAGAAGGAGAGGAGAGGGAGGGGCAGGAGAGGAAGGACGCAGGAGATGAGGAGGAGGAGGAGGAGGAGGAGGAGGAGGAGGAGGAGGAGGAGAAGAGGAGGAGGAGAAAGAGAGGCAGAGAAAGGAGAAAAAATTACACCGAAGGATCTGAGCACTCGTTTAGGGAGACTCTAAAACCTGAAAGACTTGACCGCAGTCACAAACAGTGACAGAGATTACAGAAAGCATTATTGTTTTTTTTTTTTGCGGTACGCGGGCCTCTCACTGCTGTGGTCTCTCCCATTGCGGAGCTCAGGTTCCGGACGCGCAGGCTCAGCGGCCATGGCTCACGGGCCCAGCCTCTCCGCGGCATGTGCCCTCAACCACTGCGCCACCAGGGAAGCCCTATTTTTTTGAAAGTGATTCACCGTAGAGAATTTGCCAAAACCAAATAACAACCTGCTTTGGGGAGCCATGTGCTAGGACACAGGAGCACTGATGAGCCTCTGCTTGGGTGCTCCTGGTACCTAGGGCGTCTTAGAGCTGAAGCCCAGTGAAAATTCATCAGAATAAAGCAGAACAAACCCTGCCCTGGTGTTAGAACTCTAAGCCTAGTCCTGGCTCTGCCGTGGGCTACTGTGTGACCTTGGGTAAGTCCTTTAGCCCGTCTGATTCTCAATTTTCTCATCTGTAAAAGGCAAAGGTTCAAATAAATTATTCTGAAGTCATTAAGATTCTATGACTCTACAGAAATTTTTATCTCTGATTATGATACTCAACCAGGCCTCTGGAGTTACAAAATAGCAAGGTAGTTTAGAGACGGGCACAATTAGAATCACCGTAACTTAGAAGTGAAAGAGGAACCAGAAGACTGAGTCCCAACCTCCTAGTTGAGATGAGATCTCCGTGGCTGTGTCCCTGAGAGCTGGTCACCCAGCCTTTGTTCATTGCCCTTTGGGGATGGCCAGAAACTTGCTGGCAGCTCTTTTTTGGTTCTGGCATCGTAACTCCCATCACCAGCAGACAAACCTGTCCGGGCACTTGCCCATCCAAGCCTTAGCATGGACCATTTTTTTTGAAAATCCAAGGAAACTGAGTTCCCACTTGTACACTCCATGTTTCTGACATTGAGCATCTGATCTGAGGGTTCAGCAGCTAGGTGGTCGGAGGTCAGATGAGCTCACATTATAGAAGATGGGAAAGGAGGCCCAGGTGTAAGCCCAGGTATGTCACTAGTCCTGCAGGCTGGGTCTGCTTTTCCAACTAGAGTGCGTGGTTGCTACTTAAGACCCCATGTTCGATGTGCAACAAGATTAATTCAGACCAGAGTTTTGTGTCCTTCCCCCACCCCATCAAAACAGAAAGTTTAAAATCAAGTAACAGTTGAACCACTAGGTCATCTGACCTAGTCCCCTCTCTGAATCTGATGCTTTAGTTCCTTCTACAGAACCACTACCAAGGGGCTATTTGGTTCCCGTTTGCACATTTCCAGTGATGAGGAGCTTGCTATGTCCGCAGGTGGACTGTCCCATCTTTGGTTAGTTCTGACTGTTAGTAGACTTTTTTGGGGGGGTGGGAATTGAGCCTGGGTCCCTCTCCTAATAGCTCCTTAGCCATTGGGACATGTTCTACCTGCTGGGGTGACTTCAAACTAGTCTTCCTCTGCCTTTGACAGTCCTTTAGGACTTGGAAACAGTGATCCTGTCCACCTGTCACCTCCTGGTGATGTCTCTTTGGACAAAGTCCTTTAGCTATTACTTTTAGGATGCATTTTCAAGGCCTGTCCTCATCTTGCTTTTTTGGATGGAGGGCTTCTGCTAACTCCTTACCCACTCAGAATTCCAGTCCTCTCCCCTCCAGAATCCCACTGCACCATGTGCACTGCTCCTAACAGCCCACATCACACTGCACTGGAATCATACATTCACTCTCAGGCCTGCGGACACTGATTCCTCTCAGCCTTTCCAGAACTTAGCCCAGTGCTTGATGGTTATAGTTTATAGAATGAACTCATGAGTGATGTTGTCAGTTTCTTCTGAATTGACTGTATACTAAACACCCTATTCTTTCTTCCTTTGGCTATTACCGTAAGTCAACCTGACATTTACCTGTGCAGTTGGTTTTAGAGACCCCACTGCAGGATCTCACCTTCATCTCTGATGAACACACCTTGTGGTATTAGCCTCATTGCTCCAGCTTGCTCTTCCCTCCTCTAGAAGCTGCAGGGATTTTGCACTGAACTAGTGTCAAATCTTGCTCGTGGTAGATGGTGCCCTCAGATCTGGGTCCCCAAGCCCCAAAGCCTGACTCATCTGTCCTTTGCAGATGCTTTTCATCTGTTTCGTCTGCTCTTCACTCGGCCCCTTCTAGGCCCACATAACCCTTGAGTAGAGGAAGTTGGGTACCATCATTCTTCAATACATAATAATAGAGAAACACCAGGGAAGGTGTTTATTTTCAACTAAGAGTTCAGGTTTTGGCTTTCCAGGAGAATAGCCAGGGTTTGGGGAAAATACCCAGGGAACAGAACCGAACAGCATCTGTACTTGGACAGAACACTTCACTGTCAAACAGAAGTTTGGCCTGACTAACAAGCTCCCTTTGTGCGAGGATGAGCTTCGGGAGGGAGTGAAGACAAACATGAAAAGACATATTCTCAAGGCCGTGAGCCAGTTGGGGGCAGCGGGCCTAGCCAACAGCGGGGTGTGATTGGCTCTTGCCAAGAGCCAGGCCTGCTCATCTGGAGGGAAACCTTGTTGTGGACATGGGCGTGACACTGACCTCAAAGGGAAGGCCTGCTTCTCAGATGAAGCCCCAACAGGGAGGGCCAGTCCGAGCACCGCCACTGAGTCCACAGGTGAGTTCCGTCATCTGTCTGAGCCTCAATCTCCTCATGTGAGATGAAGGTGATGATCATCATCACTTGGCAGAGTTATTAATCAGACAGATGAGATAATGGATGAGAAAAGCACTGGGCTCCATTCCCTGGGCTTCCTGCTCTGTATAATCTCATCTTTCAATTCAGGGAACCTGAACTGCTTCTCTTGTCTGCTATTCTTTAAACATTTTTCTTCATGATTTCTGTTTTCCATCTTTTTTTTTTTTTTTTTTTTTTTTTTTTTTTTTTGCCGTATGTGG
>NC_041229.1:54185485-54194697 GCF_002837175.3 Physeter macrocephalus | reverse complement strand
CGGGGCACGAACCCGTGTCCCCTGCATCGGCAGGCAGACTCTCAACCACTGCGCCACCAGGGAAGCCCTATTTTCCATCTTTTTAATGATCTCTTTGGCTAACTTCCCTGCCACTGTTTTCTGTTTGTGAGCTCTTGTTAAGACTTGAGGTCTGGTATTTCAGCACAGGGTCGGGGTGGGAGATCAGGACAAAGGCAAGTGTCATGGTGCCTGCCGGGAAAGTGAGGAATACAAAGATGAATTAGACCTGGTCCCTGGACCTGCATATACTGTTATCTCTGGGCGATATCTCTTACAGTTTTACAGCCTTACAGTTTCTCCTCGGGTATGAGAAATAAGAAAGAAAGTGAGTCAGGGACAAGGGGGGGGGAATGGGCAAGATGCTACCCATTCACATATAACAAACAGGGCTCTTCAGACACTTATTAGAGAAAAAGTAATGACTTTCCCATACATTATGCAGTATCTAAGATGGGAAGAAAATTTAAGCCCCCTAATGCATTGGTAAGAACTGTTCTGAAATGCAAGCTTTAGGCTGTAGCAGCTCTGGCTACTCTGGTGTAATTTAGCTGGCCGGTGCAGGAAATATGGCTGCTACTTACCGCCCAGGATGCCCATCCTCTCATGAGGTAGTAGAGATTGCAAGGGCAGCACAACAGGAGGAATCAAAGCCTGGAGGTGCTAACTGGGCAATCCCCAAGGGGCACCAAATTTACTGGACTCTGGTGTGTTTTACGGACTCACCCTAACCAAGCACAGTGGGCAGAGGACGGACTATTCACCATCTCACATGAATGATGGTCAAATTTTATGGCAAAAAAAAAAAGAGCGGTCCCCATAGCTCCTTTTTGATGACTGTTTCACAGCAGGTAATAATGTAGTCAGGATACTTGTTGCCTATGATGCTTACATCTTCTATTTCCATAAAGCAGGCGGCCCTGAGCTGGAAGGTGGTAAAGACACCACGAGGAAGGAGGCTTCTCCCTGCTGTAGCGCAAGTCTGCGCTGAGGTGCTTCTGGGGATCAGTGGCCTGGCCTGGACAGATGATCCCTGGGGACTGGCCACCAACCTCTTCCATTCATAGGGAGGTGGAGGAGGGAAGACAGGGCTCCCCATGCTCAGCCTGCCAACCCCGTCTAAGAGGCACATATGTCTACAAACAGATGAGCCCCTACTTCATTATCACCTCGGCCAGGACATGTTCACATCTGAGATTGGATTAAAGAGGTGCTGAAATCAATCAGGCTGGAGCACAATTTCCAACACAGAGTGAAAATCAACCTTATGGGCCCACACTTAGCCAGATGGACTACCACCACCTGATTTTATTAAAAATAGAGGACTTGTCACCACCGACAGCCTAAATATTCCACTTTCCTCCTTCCCCTGCTCTTCTCTCCAAAACAGTCTCATGGCTTGTATTGTAATCATCACCTTTTTAAGTTGTAATTTTAATAAATTGCTAATATTTATTGTATACTTACTATGTGCTAGACCCTGGAGATACAGCAATGAATCAGAGTGGGGCAGGGAACTAAGATTTATTAAACACCTACTATGTGCATGGTGCTTCTCCACTCATCACAGAATCAAATCCTTACCACTACCATGTAAGATAAATAGTACTAGGACCATTTAACAGATGAAGAAGCTGAGGCCAAGAGAGGTAAGGAGATTTGTCTAAGAACACATAGCCAACACACGGGGGAGCTAGAGTGATTAAAGAAACTTGACTTCATTCAGGCTGATGAACTGAAGGTTCTCACAGGGATCTGAAGGTCAGAGTTCTGTAATCACTCAGTGGCATCCATAGACCTGGGTGGTTGCAGATGGAAACCACACAACAGGAATGCTGAGACTTCCGGAGCTGTCTGGTCTAGGGAAAATGGTCCACGTGACAGTATTTTATATCATAAGCCATGCAACAGAACAATATGTATAAGGTACTGCATGCTTACTCTGAGAAACAAGTAAGAAGAAGCTGCTTAATTTAGAGCCAAAGGGACTTAGGCCAGAGTCAGCTACAAGGTCACACAGCTGGTGCATGGCAGGGCTGGGCACGTGGATTCAGGTCCTCTGACTCCAAGTCTTATCCTTTTCACACATTGTCACTCCAGCAGCAGCTATGTGGGAAGACCATGAGAGCAGAGCCTTCACCAGCCCTGGTCCCCAAAAGGCCTCTTACCTGCCATCTTGCCTGCTGATCGTGTATCCAAAGAGAGGGTTATTGACGAAACTGATGTTCACACCAACCAGCGGGGTCCCATCTGATGTCATTACTTGACCACGAATGACACATGCATGCCTGGGGGTAGAAAAGAGAGAATAACATGACCTACCTTTCACGTTAGAACCCTGGCTGGCAGGTCAGAAGACTGAGGCAGGTCATTCAGACATATCTTGGCACCCAGGCGCTCATGGTATCCACTCAAGATGAGCACTACCTTTTTTTTTGTTTATTGCCTCAATCTAAGTCATCAAAGCATCCTCTAAAGAATTATTACTGAAAAAGGTTTTCAGATATCTCACTTAGAGGGTTATTTTCTATGGATACCGTACTATGCTGTAAGGAGAAAAAGCTGATGGGGTGGGGCGGTGCTATACAGTGTAGTTATGCATGTGAATTTGGAGTCATGTGACTTGGGTTCAAAACCTAGCTCTGTCACAGCTCTTCTTTTTTTTTTTTTAATGTTTATTTATTTATTTATTTTCTTATTAGTCACCCATTTTATACACATCAGTGTATATATGTCAATCCCAATCTCCCAATTCATCACACCACCACCTCCACCCCCCGGCCACCTTCCCCTCTTGGTGTCCATACGTTTGTTCTCTACATCTGTGTCTCAATTTCTGCTCTGCAAACCGTTTCATCTGTACCATTTTCTAGGTTCCACATATATGCGTTAATATACGATATTTGTTTTTCTCTTTCTGACTTACTTCACTCCGTACGACACTCTCTAGATGCATCCACGTCTCTACAAATGACCCAATTTCGTTCCGTTTTATGGCTGAGTAATATTCCACTGTATATAGGTACCACATCTTCTTTATCCATTCGTCTGTCGATGGGCATTTAGGTTGCTTCCATGACCTGGCTATTGTACATAGCGGAGTCACGTGACTTGGGTTCAAAACCTAGCTCTGTCACAGCTCTCTGAGTCTCTGTTTTTTCATCCTCGTGCACAGTAAGCTCCATAAATGGCAGTGATCTTTATTGTCACTAAGAGTCTCACTGGAAGCAGACATTCAAGAAAGTGAACAGGATAGAGGGCACTTCCTCTCACCTGGCATTGGAGACAGGAGAAGGGCAGATGCTGGTGTCCCCTTGGAGTGGTTTCTAGAACTTGGCACCTCTCCCAGCATCCCCCCTCCCATTCTCCCTCTATATTCCAGGCAACAAGCCATCTGCTTTTCCCAAACTTGCCAGCCAAATATTGTTCAAAGCCTCTGTGTCTGTGCAATGTTCTTCCATCTGCCTCAGATATCATTCCTGTACCCCTCTCCCAACATTCTCATCCTTGAAGACCCAACTTCAAATGACGCCTCTTCCCTGAAGCCTTTCTTGATGCCCCTAATTAGAACTAGGCACTGTCTCTTCCAAAACCTGGCACAAACCCCTTGATACCCTACCACACTGTACATGTTTCTCCACTCCACTAGATCACCAGCTCTTTGAGGCCAGGGTCAAGGTCTATTTCCTTTTTTCTCTCTAGAGTGCCCAGGAATGCCTAACAAGTACGAGGTGATTGTTTAAAAGGGCAAAAACAGTAGGTTGAGTAAATAAGTGGGACAATTAGAGATCATCCAGAATGATGTTTTTTCAAATATTTCAGAAACAGAATCTTTTTAGCAGATGATATTTTATAAGGATCCCCAAGTGGAAAGCCAATAAAAACAAGATCTGCTCCAGATGAAGTAGGGGTGGGACCCGCTTTCCCCTTGGGGTGGTTCTGAAAGCAACCCTGTAGAGCCTTAGTTTCTGGAGAAGCCAGAGGAAAGCCAGCTGGAAAACCACTGAGTTAGTGGAAGAAGACGAAACTGGGTCCACAGACGTCATGTTATTTGCTCCAAGCCACACAGGGAGGCAGGGGCAGAGCCAGGCCTCGAGTCCAGGCCTCACACTTGGGGTCCAACTCTAGACCAGTCTGTACACCACTGGCAATGGGTGGAAGTGAAGATGCTCACTGGTGTCAATGTCCTAAGGGATCAGGGCGCTGGGGAGACAGCCCTCTTGGACAAGACAAATCTGAGGCAAAGACGCAAGGCGCTGTTGTCCAGACAACTTTTTTCCATTCACCTCAGTTCGGAAGGCTTTTTTTCTGGCCTGGGGAAGAGCTAGTGATGAGGCCTGTTGGGCGTTCATAAAAAAAGATCTCAAACTCAGCCTCTGCTTTATTAGGTACCTACATCTCTACCCTGTCTACAGAGGAAAGTGATAAGCTTTTCTCTGTTTGATGAGAAAAGCAATTAACACCAGGCTTGTAAGCAGCTGGGCTCGCCGGTGTCAGTTTGTCCTTTCTGAAGGCAAGAACAACTACCCACAATGCATCGAGCTCCTCACCCCACCTCCCCTCACCACACACAATCTGGTTAATGTTAATTCAGTCAGTGGTTTTCTTCCGAGGCCCTTGGTCTAAATGCAATTACATGGCAAACAAGTTAAGCGGGTGAGGCTCAGCAAAGACTCTCCGTCCTGCTCTGAAGGTCTCCCAATATATTTACGTGAAATTATCTCTCCGCTAATGGGAAAGATTTATTCCGTCAATTGTATTCAGCCGGTACTGAGAGATGCTTTCTCTAATGGAGGAAAATTGAATTTCTTATTGCTGGAACTCTGTCCTTCCAGAGAATTACTAACAGATCTCATATCCTGGTGCTGGCGACTCTCCAGCCTCCTCCTGACATATGTGCCTTCAGATTCTGCCTGGACGATAACCAGCCCTCTGGGGATGGTTTCCTTTGGGGGGCTGCCCTGGCTGCTGCCCCACATCCACATGCGGGCCAGCCTCCTCTGATTAATCTCTCTTTGGGGATTTCCTGATAGTTGGGAAACATTAAATCAGCACCATTTGGCCATCATGTCGCCTCCACTTCAGCAAGCCAGAGCAGATGTAATTTTAGCCCGGGCTCCTGTGGATTGCTTTGGATTCTGGAGAAGATTAAGTTGACTCCCGGTACCCCTGTGGGCCACAGAGGCCTCCTGCCAAAACAGGCATTTGGCTCAGGAATTAAGTCCTGGAGAAAAACACTTCCATCCTCCTTCTATTTGACCATGACTTTCAGTTGTCAAGAAAACCCAGTTCAATGTAAAGCCTTCCCTGGAACAAAGAAGGTGGGGAAGTCTGCTCTACGGAGGCCTGGGAAATGTGTCTCCTGCCACGTGTTTTTGTCCAGGGAGGTCTGAAAAGATGTGGCTGCCGGGTTTCCAAACATTTTCTTTCTTCATCCAGTTATTCAATGGAAACCACCAGTGGTGCACTGGTGAATATTTAACAATTGGCTTTCAAAAGAAAAGTGGCTTTAATTTGTGGCATTTGCCTATTTCTGTGGTGTAAAGACTTCCACCACGGCCGATTTCACACTACCGATGAGATATCACTGCACCCAGAGTTGGGAAGAGATGGCTAGTAGGACACCAGTATACAACAGTATTTCCACCACAGAGAAACCATAGACCTAAATAAACTCTAGAGTAAAGATGATGGTAAAACACAGCTAAATAACTAGAAAGTGATGAGTTTTGGTTATTACCTTTGTTCTTAATATAATTTGTTTAACTGTGATTTTATATAATTTAATTTTTAATAATAGTTGTGCTTCAGAACTAGCTTGCAGAACTCCTGAACATTTAATAAGCAGTCCCTGTGAGCTGGCATGAGCCAGCTTCTGTCCACCACTGGAACACTGACCCTCACACTAAGGGTCAGTGCATCTAAGAAATAGGTGCTGCTTTGACTGTGAAATTCCATAATGGAAGACTGCCTTGGTGAGAAATCACTAATGCAGGGTGCAAATCACTGTCACCAACTTGGCTTCCCAGCTGGCTCATATGATCCTCTTATCACCAGTCCTATATGTGACATGTTTTGCTTTTCCTCGGTCACTGTCTTGGCATACGGGGTTATTTTCTACTCATCCTTAGGGTCCCATCTAAGCTGTCATCACTTCAGTGAGGCTGTTTCCAACTCTTCCTGGCACAATTAATCACCCCTCTGCTCTGCTAGGCTGCTCTAAACCTTCCAAGTATCTCTCCATGATGTGACTGTCAGACAGTGATATCATTCACATTTACACAGCTATCTTATGTCCTTCCATTTCCAAGGGCTAGGTAAGCATGAGATATTCTCCCCAAGTGTTTCTTAGGTGAGAAATGATCAAGTAACTGAAATTCAGAGAGAACAGACTTGCTCAAGGTCCTACGGCAAAAAACTCAATGGGCTGAACTGACACTCAGAGCTAGGCCTCCTTACTTCCAGGTCCTTCCTCTTACTACTGTGTTATTCACCTGCACTCACTAAAATTCACTTAATTTAGAAAACGGGGCACCTACTCGAAGGCAGGCACTGTGTTAAGAGCTGAGGTTATAGAAATACACGAATTACAGTCCCCAGTTGCTGCCTAGAGCTCGCCAAAGCAGATCTGAAACGCCTGAGTGTAGTTGTCTCTGACACCTGTGAGCCAACACATGGGTTTGGCATATGTCAGGCAGCTGGGATACAAAGCAAGCAATTAGGCTGGGTGAACTCTGCCAGGAAGGACTACTCATGCCAGGCCAAGGGGGAGAGGCTTCAAACATGCTGGCATTGGCCCAACCACATATACTCGGGGCCCGACTGAGGTGCCCTGGCTGACGCCAGTGACAGGGGAGATCTGCCTGACTGCTTCCTGGGGACACTGGCCAGGTTTGGGATCAAGGGAGGAAAGTGTTGAAGAGACAAAACCACCGTGAAACGGAACCAAGCAAAGAAGAAACTCACCTCAGCTGCCCGTCAGGGAGAAGTGGAGGGGTGTGGTGGAAGAGCCCTGGGCAGGGGGTCCGTTCCCAGTTCTGACTCTGGTAACTGACTGTATGACCCTGGAGCATCATCTGACCTCTCTGGATCTCCATTCTCTCACCCGTCCATGCAGGCTGAAGATTTTCTCAAACAGATGTGAAGTGGAATGTATGATGGTTTTAACTTCGTGCTCCTCAATCCACCTCAAGCAGCCCTACTACACGTGGCTTCAGAATCCTAATGGAGCTCATACAATGCTGATACTTATTTCTGAGTTGTTCCCTCTACATGGAACCTTCCACCCGTCCTCTTCACCTGAAAACCACCTGCTTAGCCTCAGGACCCACCTGGAGTGGTACCCTAGCACTCGCACTCCCTGGGCTGTCTCTGCAAAGACTCTGAGTGCTGTCATGCTACTGGGCAACCTTTTTCCCCCAGCAGATCACAAGCTCCTGGAAGACAGGGACCACATCCCCCTCGCTGCTGGACTGCCAGCACTGAGCGTGGGTGATGCTCATTTCTGAGTGGGCAAAAGAAAGCCTCCAGCAACACAGGGGTGCGCCCTGGAATTTGAATGCATGCTGCAGAGTAAGCTCTTGATAAATTATTTACTAAATGAATAAAGAACTGATGTGTTTCTGTAACTGAAGATGAGAGAGATACCAAAGAACTCTGAGCTACTTGACCTTGACAGGGATATGGCTACGGAACAGAGGGCTCCAGGGGCTGGGCCTTCTAGTTGGTCACAAGTTGCATCCCAAGGCTGGGTTCCTTCCCCTGGAGGATCCACCCGCCTCTGCTTGTAGCCCTACTGCTTTGATGCTATAGCCTCCTCTTCTGTACATTTAAAGGTTTTGAAAACTTAAAAAAAAAAAAAAAAAAAAAAAAGAATGCCAGAAATTAAGTTAGGTTTGTTATTCATTGTGTATTATACAAGCAGATAGAGGAAGATGAAGGAAGAAAAACTGCAGCTTGAACATTTTTTGTTACTAAATGGAGACAGCTAATGAAGCCGGTATTCAGGAAACTGAATAATCATTTGGCATCTATCTAGGCGGCAAAAGGTTAACTTTAGCCTTTCTTTGCTTTAAGGTATTTGTTACTGTATGCCACTATTGGTTATGCAAATCACTCCTTTGCATCACATACTTTAAACAGATTTCTATGCCTGACTTGTACCCACCCTTTAAACTGTTTTCTGCCAACTCATCTGACTGACGAGGGATCTTTCTAGCACCAACTACACTTTATCCAACAACTTGTAAGAACCTTACTTGGGCCCAAAGAAGCCCCACTTCAGGGCCTGTCAAACGACCCCCATCAAGGGGGTTCCCAGTCAAAGCCTGACCCTGTCCACTCAGTAGCTTCCAAGACCTTCTTTCTAGCCTGGCAGCACGGGCCATGCTGTAGCCCCTTCTTCAGAGCTTTCCATCTTGGGGCTCTGCCTCTGCCTTTCTTCAACCAGCTTTTCTAGCCTGCCGTCTTCCACCTGTGTACGTTTTCTTGGGAACCCACTAGTCATGACATGTGAGAAGAGACCTTCCTGATCATCTCTCTTCACACTTCCCATTTCTTGCAGAAGTGAGAAAATAAAGCCTCGGCAGGGGATGGATTTGCCCATTCTCGTACGAGTGGCTGGGGAACCAGGATTCAAATTCAGGGCTTCATTTATTATCCATGAGAACGCAGGAAAGTCACTTCACCTCTCAGGCTGCTTACCATCTGACACAGACACACGCCTAAATAACAGAATCTCAATTTGTTTTAGCCGCCTAAAAAATCTGAGTTAACATCATCAGAGGAGGGCTCTGAAAACTACTGATGATCACACACCCTTTCTGTAAACATTTTCTGAAGGCTCCATGGGTGTATTTATATTTATTAATAAATTGTACACACATGCCATCATCATTAGCTAATATTGGAAAGCATAATATACACTTGAGGCAAGATTTAATGGACAAAAAATGAATATCAACTAGTCTTCTTGATAATTTTGAATCTTTTGCTTCCCTTTTTGTTAGATCTGATGAGAATGATCACTACTGTTTTTAACTTCATAGTGGAGTTGAGGAAGGCTTTGGACCAGAAGTAGGAATATCAGCTCTGCCGTTTGACTGTTGGCTCGTATCTGCACTTGTCATCTTTGATTGGTAGTTACTTTGCAAAATCCTTTTATGCCACTGGACCCCATTTTTTTTTTTTTTTTT
>NC_041229.1:54147227-54185262 GCF_002837175.3 Physeter macrocephalus | reverse complement strand
GGGCACGAACCCGTGTCCCCTGCATCGGCAGGCCGACTCTCAACCACTGCGCCACCAGGGAAGCCCTGGACCCCATTTTTTATGTAAGTTTGGTTAAAGCTAGATTTTACACACATACACCCCCCCCCCACACACACACACAACACAGTCATGCTATAAACCAGTAAAGCTCTGTGAGGAGTAGATCCTCATCTCCCTCAGAACACCTCACGTGCTCGTCCAGACACGTAACCAACACTTGGACCAAGCAAATCAGAGAAAACCTGGTGTTCCGTACAAGTAAACATCCATTCTTTCTTATTTTTAAAGATAAAAAGTAAATGTAGACAGACGTCCTAATATTTTCTTCCTGTACCTCATGGACCACATTGGGCAGCCGCCTTGGGACCACTGTACAGCACTAGAGTTACGATGGTGTGTGTCTGCGCTTTCTTTGTATGAAATAAACTCTAACATGCTATATATTACTATATTCAAAAGCCAACTTCCAGCTGTGTTTCATTCTTTATAACTTATTTCATCGCTCTTCCTATGTTTACTTTGTATGTCTTTCAATAACCTTAGGCCCAAACCAACAGAACTTGATCTAATCAGTTAACGTTTAATAACGTTCCGACTTACTGGTGGTCATGGAGTTGGACCAGATCCTCTCGAGGCACCTTGCAAATCTAAGATACCCAATTCTCCAGACCTTAAGATACCCAATTCTCCAGACCTTACCACTGTCAACTTACCACATCATCAGTATCCCTGTGCCATCCATGTCATTTTCTGTATTACCCATAGTGTCCACATAAAGTCCACACTCTTTAGCTTGGCATGTAAATACCTTCAGGATCAGGCCCCTGCCTGCCTCTCACATCCCAGTTTTCCATTCTCACATCCTGTGCTGCTGCCATGTTAAATTACTTCTCATACCCTTGCCTTGGCATGCATTTCCATGCCTCCCTGACTTTGTCTGTGTTGGTTCCTTTGCCTCACACGACTCTCCTCCCATTCCTACTAATCTCTCCTTGAAGGCTTGCCTCTCAGTGAAACTCTTCCCTATTTTCCAGGACAAAGAAGCCACTCCCTCCTTTGGTGAACAAAGTACAATGTACTTATCCCACTAAAGTGTATTCATCTGTTTAAACACCTTCTCTTTTCTAGATTGTGAGTTCTTTGAAGGGAACAACTATGTCCATTTCATCTCTCTAACTCCGTGTTTATCACAGGAGTAGGTCTATTAGTATGCGTTCAATAAATGTTGAGTAAAGAAACAAATGAAGATCACATAAATGAATGAAAAAAGACGATAACAGAAAAATATGAACATAGTTATTTCACATAGCCCAAAGTAAAAAATAGATATACATGGATTGGGGGAAGAGAAACATATAGATGAAGGCCAGGTAAATGAGACTAGGGTTCAGTTATTGGAACTTTAACTGAGCACCTACTATGTGCTATACACGGTGCTGGGTGGTAGAGAAGATATTTATTCATCCAGAAAAATATGAATATAGTTATTTCACATAGCCCAAAGTAAAAAAATAGATATACATGGATTGGGGGAAGAGAAACATATAGATGAAGGCCAGGTAAATGAGACTAGGGTTCAGTTATTGGAACTTTAACTGAGCACCTACTATGTGCTATACACGGTGCTGGGTGGTAGAGAAGATATTTATTCATCCATTTTCTTACTTATGGAAACTACAGGACAGCAGTGCCAGTAGTTTCTGTTTTATTTTCCATTGTATTCTTTTTAAAAAAATATTTGTTTATTTATTTATTTTGTTGTTGTTGTTGTTTTTGTTGTTTTGGCTGCTCCATGCGGCATGGGGGAATCTTGGTTCCCTGACCTGGGATCGAACGTGTGCCCCCTGCATTGGGAGCGTGGAGTCTTAACCACTGGACCACCAGGGAAGTGCCCTGCATTGTATTCTAAGCAGTTAAATTACTACCAATAAATGAGACAGAATCCCTATGCATGAGGAACTCACCTTTTGGAATGAATATAATTTGACTTAAAAAAAAAATCCTTGTATCTGGAAGTAAAGCTAGCATGGGGTAAAAAGGGGAGCTGCCTACCAGGTCATTCCAGTACGACATACGAACATCCCCACAGTTATAGCATCAAGCACCAGGCCCTGCCCAAGTACCCTGACTCTGTTCTTCCATTTGGAATTGGGCTCAGTTTAGACTCCACCAGAGGCTTCCAGATCACTTGCTGGGTATGTGGAATGAATGTCACAGGGAAGTACTCCAGTTCATGACAGAACAAGCTTTTGCTCTTGGACTGTTTTGTGTATATCTGGGGAGCGGAAAGAAGAAATCCACAGACTTCTTCAGATTAACAGGAATTTAATGTTTAACTGGAAGAGTCCTTTGGGTGCCTGAGTCCAAGCCCCTAATTTACAGGTGAGATACGTGATCCCTAGAGATGGGCAGAGCTTCCCCTCCATCACCCACTGAGGCTGAGGCATCGACAGGTCTGCTACGATGCTCTCATTGGATGCCCCAACCGGGGGCATCCAATGACAAGATGGCCCGGTAACTGCTAGTGTCTTCTGGGCCCTTAGGCCTGCCTCCTGCAGAGCCCAGAAGCCACGGTCCTGTGATCTCCTAACTTTCTGTGGTTGTTGAGCTACTTCAGACACTCAGGGAGCACCAGCTCCCGGGCCCCTGCTCTGATCACTCAAGCCTGGGGGCAACTCGGCTGCTGAACGCTGATGCTTCGGGCTGAGTTGGCTCTCGCAGAAGTCATCTGGAATATTTCCTGCTGGCCAACGAAGGTGCACGCAAGACCAGAGCCCATGACTGTTCAGGACACCGTATTTCCAGAGAAGTGAGTCCTGGTTGTGGCAAAGGAGAAGCAGGACTGAGAGAGACCAGCCAGTGGAGATCATTTTTGAGGAGCAAGCCTCCTGACCCTGGGTGACAGGGCTGGCCAGGTCGCGGGACACGGCTCGGAAACGCTGACCGTGTGCCTGGGGCCAGGGAATGTGAGTACATGTCTATATAGGCTGTTCTCTGGGCTATGCAGCTAGAGGACGGCCTCTAGGAGGACTCCTCAGCAGATGGCTTGTGTTGCTAGGAAAACCTGAAGCAGCTCTGCTAGAACGTGACTCCACACAGTGTCTCAGTGAACAAGTTCATTTCACGACCATGTGTCCATGTGTCTTCCTGTCAGGGTACAGGACAGGTCTTGCTTCTCCCGGAAAAGGGAGACTTCGCTGCTTTACTAAGAAAGGGGAGACTAGGACAGACCACAATTAGACCCCCTTCCTGGGGTGGGGCTAGGGCGGGGCAGAGACACAGAAAAGAGCTGCAAAAATCCAGCTCAGCAGGCCGGACCTGAGGTGTAGAGCAACAGACAGGTGGCATTCAAGGGAAACAGTCCTTCCAGGGGCAGGGGAGGAGGACCGACAGGGGACAGGCATGGTGAGGGAGCTCCCAGGGGCAGCTGGATGTGGATGTCCCGTGTGTCACCAGGTAACGATGCCCAGGTTCCTAAGCAGAGCATGGGTGGATCTCCAGACCCAGACATGGCAGGGGTGGGAGCCAGGTAAGGGGAGGCAAGGCTTGAATCCTCGGGGGGCAGGGCTACCAGGCTGCTTATATCAGGGACTTACGGATAGCAAGTGAGTTTGGGATTCTGGGACAGGACAGAAACCCATTGCCAGAGCTGGCACATAAAGGGTCAGGCAGAGGAATGGTAGGAGGACTGGAGGCTGAGCAGCTGGGGTTGCTCTAAGCCCTCCTCCTCAGATTGGGGTTAGTCCTAGAGGCCTGCAGGCTAGACCCACAGGGTAGAGTCACAGGGCCCCGCCGTGGTGGGAGGAGGTGGAGGCAGGGGAGGGCGGGTGGGCAGGTCTCTCTCCCCGGCTAGAACACTGCCCAGAGGTAGCATCGCCTCCCCACAGCCCCGCACCGTGGAGCTCACTTAGAGCCAGCTCTTGACGCCTCCAGGATTGGACCGGAGTGCTGGTTAGACCCATTGCAGAGGTGTTTGGTACGTCCTGACCCTATATTCTCCATAGAGGACAATATTAGTGATGTGATGCATGGCCCTCCAATATTTTAACTTCTCATTGCTTGACGTTTATCAGTGTTGGATGGAAATGCAGAAAGTCCCTGACTTAACAGACATTGGAATTACTACTCGAGAGCCTCACTTAGGACTCCAGGCTCGCCAGGACTCAGGCTCTGCTACTGCATCGCTGAGCCAAGAGTTTTCTCTGGCCTCAAAGTCTCCTCTTCAACCACAAAGGACTGCCCATCTCAAAGGTCTATTCACCTCTGCCTGCCACAGTGCCAGGGCACTTGCATCAGTTATATAACTACATTAATGCTTCGGGCTAAGATTCTCATTTCTCTCCCAGCTCCTACGGTGACACTAAAACCGATACGAATACAAATGCCCTTGCCAACGCGAACACTAACTCTTGCTGTAAGTGATAACAGCCACTAACATTCATCCAGTGCTTACTGCTCTGACACATAAGTGTTTTATATCTCCTTCAATCCTCAGACATCCCCACGAGGTACCAATTATTATCCTCATATGACAGATGAGGAAAGTGAGGAACAGAATGATTAAGAGACTTATCCCAGGTCACACAGCTGGCAAGGGGTAGGGCTCAAATTCAAGCCTCGCTACCTGCCTCTGAGGCCATGCTCTGGAGCACTCAGACCTGCTGCATGTTAGCTTTTTACTGTGTTGTACAGTATTAGAAAGAAAGTCAGGGCCAGCTGCAGTTGTAGAGTTGTAGCAGCACAATGTTGTACAGATTTCCAAGCTGAAGATGCGGGGGTGGGAATATAAAAGACCTAGCAGAGGGCCTCCCTGGTGGCGCAGTGGTTGAGAGTCCGCCTGCCGATGCAGGGGACGCGGGTTCGTGCCCCGGTCCAGGAGGATCCCACGTGCCGCGGAGCGGCTGGGCCCGTGGGCCATGGCCGCTGAGCCTGCACGTCTGGAGCCTGTGCTCCGCAACGGGAGAGGCCACAGCAGTGAGAGGCCCGCGTACCGCAAAAGAAAAAAAAAAAAAAAACGAAAGAAACAAAAACCTAGCAGAGAAGAACAGAGGCTCAGCACATGGGCTCTAGGACCAATCAGCTTGGCTTCAAATGCTGGCTCTGCCACTTACAAGCCGTCTGTCCTGGGCCAGGTTACTCAACTTCTCTGTGCCTCAGTTTCCTATCTGTAAAAGAAGGGGCATGAATTCCCTATGTTATATGGTTTTGGGGGAGATGTAAAGGTGTTACTAATTATGAAACTTACAAAGCATTTCAAATAATGCCTGACACATAGAACATCCTTGGTAAATATTCGGTGTTATTACTCAACGTGTGCTATGCGCCAGCCATTGGGCTTCCTGGGTATTTTATCTCATTTAATCTTCCAAATAACCTGCAGGGTGAGAATGAGTAACCCCTCATTCCAGATGAGGAAATTGAGCCTTGCTCACCCAAGGTCGCTTGCTCTCACTTGCCCAAGAGCTTGAACGCAGGGCCTCTCCCTCTAAACCCCGAGTGGTTCCTGCCTCAGCGCAGCATCGTCTGCTAATGTTTCCCGTGATGGACAGCTAGGAAAAAGCTCAGGCTACAAAGCAAACAGATCGTAATTTGGTATTGGAATCAATAAAGGGATGATCAAGTGGCAGAGGAGGAGTTGTTAGCTGCTCATCAGGATGATGTGAGAAGTTGCTGCCTGCATCCTGAATTAAATCACCTAGTTGCTTTATCATCATAAACATTCATTTCAATGCGGGGAGGGATTTTTTTTTTTTTTAAACCAACATGAATAATATATAATGGCTGACATTTTGGAGGAAGCAGGATCTTTACCTTCTTCCATCTTCCATCAGGGTAATTTATCACTGTCTTTCTCCCTGCCCCCCTTTTTTAAACTGATGGGGTAGCCTGTCAGCTCAGCTTGTTCTGAAAACGCAGGAGTATAATTCAATAATAAATTTGCTCAGAGGCCAGCTGTCAGGAAGCTGGTGTTTATATGAACTCCATTAGATGATCTCTACTGCTCAGATTCTCTGAGGGCTATCTGAGGGCTGTCTTAAGGCCTGGGGCGGGGTGAGGGGGGTGGAGTGGCAGGCAAATGCACTTCTGGAACTGCTCCGTCACTGACACTTGCACATGGCTTTAGATCTGCAGTGGGCTGACAAAAAATTATATTGCATACATGATCTTTCCCCCTCTTTTCCATTATATTTTTCCTCTTGTAACCTCTTACTTCCAAAATTCTTGGAAACACTGTGGCTTTATAAAGGGTCTGAGAGAAATTCTAAAGGCTTACGTGGTATCAAGGTTATTTCACTTCTGTTAGTGGCAGTTTTAAGTCCTAACTGAGGTGACATGCCCTAATCTGGGTAGTGCACAGGCGAGGGGCAGATCTTTCTCAGTTTCTGCCCCAAACTACCTTTCTGGTTTCAGAGTCCCCTCTGTTCTTCTTTTTCCTCCATGGCCCCTCTGCACACCAGGATCATACATCCTAGATTCCCTGAGACCCTCCTGATTTCAAACATTAGAGCATGTCTCTTGATTTTTGATTTGGAAAATACTGTCACCATAATTATGCTCCGGCCACATTAAAATTCTCTTGGTCCTTTGATTATCATGGAAAGTCATGCTGGTTCCTCAGTCTAGAATGAATTTTTAAATCCTGTTCAACTGAAACCCACAGTAAGCAACATACCCTATTCAAGAGTACACACCACACACACACACACGTCATGAAATACATATCCTTTTAGAGTGCTGCAGTGATATTTTCTATTCCATTGTACCCTATTCCATTTAAGTTTACTTCTTAAAAAAATAGTTTCGACCCACTACATTGACTTCATGATGTGCTAACAGGTTGTTGTGACCTGAAATGGGATCAATAATGTTTCAATGGCGAACCCTCCTCACTGAAATCTTTGTCTCAGGCCAAAGGCCATCTCCTGCCAGAAGTCTTATTTCATTAGTTCATTTGTTTGTTTGCTCATTCATTCTCAAAACCAAACATTCACTGCGGCCTGTTCTGAGCCAGGCCCTCTGCCGGGCGCTGGAGAAACAAAGATGGGCCAGGTGCAGCCCCTGTGCTGTAGAGCTCAGGGACCTGGATTTGCAGTGGGACTGATGGCCCCACCTTTGACCTCTCAGAACACTCTCTCTCTACTCTGTTCGAGCACTCAGCAGGAGCTGACTGGCTGACTCACTGATTCATCTACCATTCATTGTGGTTTAGTCTGTGCCAACCCCTCTGCTAGGCACTAGGGATTGAATGACCAATGAGGCATGGGACGCACAAGGAGGCCCCAGTGTAATGGGGTCAGATGCACATTTCTCGCAGCCCTAGTGCAGAGCAGGTGCTGATTAATATTTACCAAATGGAGCGTGGCAGTTCTGTCCCTCTCTGCACCTGCCCATCCTCTCCTCTCCACAGGATCTGACCCTCTCTATATGATACGATCCTCTGCCTCCTTTGGGATGAATACTCTGGTCCATCCCTCCTTTTTCTAAAGTCCCCCTGACTCCTGAAGTCTTTCTCTTTGGGTTCAGTGTGCCCTGTGGCTGACTCTGGTAGCAACCTGTCCACACCCAACCACTTGCCTGAGTGAGCTGATAACCTATTAGGTTTCGAGGAGCCCAGAGAGACTTGCCAACATCACATCCTTCCTTTCACCAATACAGTGTCCTCAAACATGTTCTGAACTGGTATTAAGTAACTTGGTGGTGGTTCTTCCTCTTCCTATAATCTGCTACCCTGTCTAGCAGTGGCAAGCCACAAGTATTCACTGAACTGATCTGTCTGCCCTGTGTCCAGCTCTTTCGACCCAGTCAGTCCTTCCCAAGATAAGAGATACAACCAAAGTTGTGTAACGGGGAAACAGCTGCCTTGAGTGGTCTTAGAGGAGGAACTGTCTCACACTGCCCTCACTTTCCCAGCTGTCTAATCCCAAGTTCCACAGTCTGGGTCCTGTTATCTGTCCTCCTAGTATGGACAATCCAGCTGGGGGTCCTTCTTCTTCCACCTGCAGACCTGAATGGCTCCTCCCCTCCCACACAAGTCTCCATGGAGGGCACCCTGCGTTGTATTCTCCCCATGAATCCAGGGGAGGGACAGGTGCCTTCCACCAGGCAGAATGGCTCCAGGCATTCAGGCCAGGGTGGAAAGATGGTATTCAAGCCACCTAATCTGGTAATGGTGGTTCCCCTGCCTGTTTTTTCCCTCCCACTTTAGACCTACTTGAGATCAGGTGAAGCCATTCATATCTCTGTCACTTTATGTGGAGCTGAGCACAGCAGTGGCAGAGGGTCAGACAGAGCTACTGCATTCATTAAACCTGTATTAAACACCTGCTCTGGGCCAGGCATTTTGCTGGGCTCTGGGGACACAGATGAACCCCTCAGGGTCCCTGAGGGAGGTCTTCCTCACTCTAAGTCCATCTGGCAGTACTTCTACTTGAGTTCTGAGTCAAGCTCTGGGCTTTCCTCCAAGAAGTCCAGCCCAGCCCAGCCAAGAGCCCCTCTGCTTGGCTGGGGCCATCACATCCTGGGGTTCTGTTTGCCCATCCTTCCCTGAGGGCCACCCCTGCTCTAGTGCCTCTGACACCAGCTGGGGTGCTGCACAGAAGCATGAGGAAGCCCCCCTATAACTGCTGGTGTCATGTATGCATCTGGAGAACCTCTGCTTCCTCATCCCTGCCGTGGTCAGGTCTCGGAGGAAAAGCATCCTGGGGAGAGCCCTGGGAGCTGAGGACTGGCTGGCTTGCTTTCCCCACAGAAGGGTGCTCCGGTCAGTTCCAACTGGCACTGAATTCCTCTCCCTCTCGTGGTCGGTCCCAGCATGCCTCATACTTGGGTCTCCCTGAGTCAGTCACACAGCTGGGAAACTGCAGAGTAAAGGAGCTGCACCCCTGGGGCTCCTTGCTGGGCTCAGAAACGCCGCTGGGTCTCTGGGTGACAGCCTGCTTCTTGGAGGAGCCTGTTAAATGGACTCCCATTCAGACTATACAAATTGTGGTGCAGCATACGGGGTGCAGGAAAATACAGGGTTTTTCTGTCCCAAGGCTTGTTATTGTTAAACACAGGCACAAAGTCAGGTTGGCCTGCCCATCAGAAACCCCGCTCTCTGGAGAAGTGCCACTGGACTCCTCCCTAACAGGAATCCCGGCTGACAGCTGCCTGGCAGAATGCTGCTGTTTCCCTTCCTCAAATAAGGATTCAACAGTCCAAAGCTTGTTCCTCTCTAGGTGGCAGCTGGACTTTCCTGGAGGGCAGGTTACTCTCAAGTTTCACTTCCAATCAAGGAATTAGAGCTGGAAGCTCTTTCTAACATCATCACCTCCACTCTCAGTTCATCATCATCACCACCATCATCATATAATTAGCAAACATTTTTTGTGTGGCCAGTACTAGTCTGAGACTTGATGTACTTTTTGTTTCTTCATTTAATTCTCACGACAACCCTGCACAATTGACATTACTACCCTGCTCTTACAGATGAGGAAACTTGAGCTCAGAGAAGTTAAGGAATTTTCACATAGCTATAAAGTGGATGCAACAGACTTTACATCCAAGTCTTGGCTATTTTCACCAGACCACGCTGCTGCCATAAAAGCCACCATTTACTTATCACAAATGTACCAAGCCCTGTGCTAGGTGCTTTATCTCAGTTAATCTTTTCAATGGCTTTCATGAAACAATTACTATTATTGCCAGTTTATCCTTGGAGGCAGGTACACAAAGGTTCAATCATTTCCCTGGGGCAACACAGAGCTAGTATGAGGTAAAGCCAAGATTCACACTCCCTGCGCTTTCTATGATACCACATTCCTTCGAGAGGAAAGAAAGCAACAACCCAAACCTGGCAACTGATTTCACTTTATCCCAAAGAAGCAAATAAGCCCTGTATTACGGGTTCAGAGCATGACGATAGAATCCAAGCAGGTAGTCTAACGAGAAAAGCATCTGCTGTCTCGTGTTTGTGGGTTTCCAGTCACTTGGGCTTGTTTTACATAAAAATCTGTTTGGGGATACTTAGTAGTGAATGATAGCTGTTTCTTCTGAATCTAGATCAGTGAGGAACAGCGGCATTATGATTCAGGCGAATAATAGGTAAAAGGAATTTTAACAGTAACATTTGGAAGCTTCTGTTATCCATTCGCTTTAGAGCAAATACTCTATTCCGGGCCCTGCCCTAAGTAATACAGGTTTGGAGAGATGAATGGTCTCTACTTTCAAAGCATTTATTTAGCTGAAGGTGACAGATATATAAACAATGATCTGGGAGCTGACTTCTACTCCTGCTTTTGCTACTAATCTGTAATGTGATTTTAACAGATAATTTAACCTCTCTGGACTCTGAATCCTCAGTAGAAAATCAAGTAAAGTAGATAATGTATCCATCCATCCTCTGTCCCTCCCCATCGCTCCCCTCTCTCCTTCTTTCCTTCCATCTCTTCATTGTTCAAGGTAATATATCGATATATGCATATTTTTCTTGAGCGACTACTAAGTGCTAAAATGAATGAGATGGAGTCCTGTCCTGGCAGACTCAGTTTAGAGGGTTAACAGACATTTACATATTCACCATATTAAGCCCTTGTCCAGAGCCACGTATCCATCAGTGTCAGAGGCAGGATCTGAAACACAAGTTGGCTTGACTCCAAGGCCTATACTCTTTTCTCTCTGCTGAGCGGTCCATTTCTCCCAGTACAGGTTTCTCAAGTTCCCCGCTTGACAGGTTCCTTAAGGCATGTCAGACTGGGAGAAAGGATACTGAAATCCTTGGGCGGGTGCCGCGTGATTCCTGGCATGTAAGCAGCAGGCTCGGTGGGTGACCTGAGGACACTCAGGGATCATGGTCCCTGTTGGTACTTATTAGGATGGCATGGTAAGGGCACCCCAAAACAGAACAGCCACTGGCAGCCAACCAGCCATAGCCCTAATCAGATCCCATAACGGGTCCAGTAAAGAAAGGGTGAGCAAGTAATATTCCCCTTGGTAGGAGTAATATTTCTATCTCCAGTTGACTAAAAGAACTCACACCATGGGAAGGCCCACAAGCATACAAAATCACACAACTGAATGAAAGAGCAGAAAGCTGCCTACCCAGAGATGAAAGCGGTATTTCTGGCCAAGATAAATGAATAGGTTTTTCCTCACTCTATTTCTGCTTCTGGCTCTGCCACTTGACTAGCCTGTGAATTAGGGAAGATCGTGTAACCTCTGAGGTTCTCAGTATTCTCGGGGTAAGCTGAAGGGACTATAAAGTACCTTCATCTCTAAAAAGTTTAAAGTTCGAATGCTTTGACACACTCGTATCATGCCCCTCTTGCTGGGCTCAGAGAACTCCCCCGACTTCACTTTTCCCCTCTTGCCATTGCTCCTTCTGAGGAAGGGCTGGGGCAGTGGAAAGCATGGGCCCCGGAGTCCCAGCTCCATCACGTCCCAGGAGCGAGCCTTCTCCTTGGATTCCCAGTTACTCTCTGGGGATCATAATACTACCTTCCAGGAAGACTCCCCAGGAGTCCTTCTTAGGTCCCCACTCGGCCCCCTTATACATTTTCCTGGATCCAACTTTTGTGTGCTCATGGTTTCATCTACTGCTTGTTTCTTGATGGCTCACAAATCAAAAACCCCAGCCCTAACCTCTGTGTGAGCTTCAGATTTGCTTCTGAACTACAAATAGACATTTATTCTTGGGTGTTCTCCTGAGGTGAGTCCCTTCCTTGCCCTTGCCAAGCATCTGAGTAAGAGACTCCTCTCTCCAGCATCCCTCAGACCCAGCAGATGAGGAAGCCCTGCTGATTTCCCTCTTTAAATAGAACTGGGGATGTCATTTAGTCTTCCCTTCCCTGGTCCCTACCACATCGTCCCCTTAGGGCAGGAACTCTCTTGGCACAGAAGTCATGAACACAGAAGGCACACAGTCTGTGCTGAACTGAACTGGGCTGACTTTTAAAGAAAGCTCTGTGTGCAGGAGGTATCACTACCTTGGAAGACATTCAAAATAAATGATCGTAAATCCCTCCTTCTTGGATACCTTTCCCAAGTTCACAGACCCTGATCTGGGGAGCAGAGAACAGACAGCTGCCTTTTGCTGCCTCCTGTACGCTTTTATGCCCCTGGGTCTTTGCACAAGCTGTTCCCCCCACGCTGGCACACTCTCTCTCCCTTGCTGAGCTGTTTCTCATCTTTAAGACTCAGTTCTTAAGTCTCAGCCTTCCCCCACCCAGGAGCACCTTCTCTATGCTTCCAGAGTACCCTGGGGGCATATTTCTGGTCTATCACAATGGAACTATTTTTTGTCCCCTTAGTGGGCTGTGAGTGACCAACGAGCAGGGACTGTGCTCCACTCATCTCTGTGCTTCCAGAACAGGACCTGGCACAGAGCAGACCTCAGTAAAAACCTGTCCACTAGACGACACCACTGAACGCTTGTGAAAGAATGCGTGGGCGTATGGCCTGGGGTGCCAGCAGATGCACCCTACCCCAGCCTAACAAAATCTCCCAGACGTCAGCTCTGAGGGATGATAGTGTCAAAGCTTTCAGCTCATCTGGAGACCACAGAATCAGTAAAAGCTGACTGCAAAGTGGGTATTGATCCAAGATTCCCCTCGGAACTTTGATTTCCCACTCTCTCCATCTATCACCCAGTGAGGACAAAAAAAACTGCTCATAAAAATTCCAAACGCCTTGGATAGCAGTTTTCTAAATGTGGGTACCTGAGGCTGCTTCCCTGCCTCCCCTGACATTCCATCCAGAGCCTTCAATGCCCACCCTCCTGGCCTCCTCCCACTCCCACCCACCCACACGTGGCCCTGGAGGTGAGCCATTCCCCCTTCAGAGAACCATGGCCAGAGCTGGACTCACCCTCCGTCAAAGGGGTTCTCGCCGGGGATGATGTGTGTGCTGTCCCTGCCCACGAGGAACTTGATTCGGTCGTAGAAGGAGTGCAGGTTCTGCTGGGACACAGGGGCCTGTGTCTCCTGGATGATGTCCAGAGGGTCGGGGGAGCCCAGGCACAGCGGGCTGACGTGACAGAGGGGCTGGAGGCAGCAGTCGGGGTCCATGCAGTCCACCAAGCCATCTGCAGGGGTGACAGAGCATGACGTTTATATGGCCATGTTCAATCAACATCGTTTGTCCACAGTGCCTTCTTTCATTCACTTCTCTATTTTCCATTCATTGGAAAACTTTATTAAGTGCCTGATATAAGCCAAGGGCTTCGCTGGGCACCAGGTAGATTCAGGTGTCAGATCAGGTCGCAGCCCACTAGCCTAGTAGGAGAGACAGACAAGTCAGTGGGCAGCGTGACGTGTGTTTTTGTTTTTTGTTTTTTTCAGAGAGAGAGAAGGAATTATATATATGAAGGCCCAGAGGAGAGAGAACAACACACTGAACATTTGAGTTGCTAAATTCAAATGCTGGGCTCAGAAGGTGAGGGGAACAGCACAAGATCAGGCTGTGAGGTTGGCAGGAGCAAACAGCTGGGCCTCCCGGACCAGGTTAGGGAGTTTGCATTTCACCCTCTGGACGATGGGAGCTACTGAAAGGTGTTCGGCAAGAGGTGATGTTATCTGAAAGTCACTGCATTGCTGAAAGAGCATCCCCTGTATCGTGGAGAGGGGACTGAAGGGGGCCCAAGGTAAAAGCTGGGGGCTGCATGGAGGCAGTGTTGCTGAGATTACACAGGAGGAAAGTAATGGTTCCTGAGACTAGAGCAGCGACAGTGGAGACTGAGAGAAGAGGACGGTTTGGAGAGACGCTGAAGAGGTAAGACCTGGCGACTGACGGGCTTCGGGGGTGAGAAAGAGGCAGTGCTGGTGGAGGCGGCAAAACTCCCAGCATCTCTCCCGGTCTCGACGCAAATGCGTGGATACCCAGCTCTGCCTTCTGTGAGAGGGGATGGTTTCAGATCACCAGCCAAGCTGCCATTAGCAGAGACTTCTCTCTACCACATGGGTGGATTTCTTTAGGGCTGAAAATTATATTACAGCTTCCAGCTTCCCAAAGCACAAAAAAGAAATTCCACCAGACCACAACTTTTTGGTTTCATTATCCCAAAGCGCTTTTACAGGCACCCAATAGAACAGATTAAAATAGATGACAAACCCAGGGATTAGAGGATACTGCCCAAAGTGGGGGACAGGGAAAGCCAGTCTGCGTGCTCTGTAGGCAGAGAACAGTCGAAGCACATGTGTTCCTCTGTAAGTTGGAGTTCTGCCTCTCCTGCTTACCAGCTGTGTGACTTTGGGCAAACTTCCTCACCACCCTGGGGGCATGGATCCTGCTCTGGTTATCTCTGTTGTATCCCCCGCACTTACTACAGGTGTTTAAAACATGACTGTTACATGAATAAATGAAAGAAAATTGAATGAATTAATTGACAAATGAATCAAGGGGACGAAACCAAATGACAGTCCATAAAAGGCAGAAGACCATTATCTTCATTCAATTCAGTTAAACAGTGTGGTATGACGGGAGGATCGTGAGGCTCAGAGATTGAAGCTCGAGCCCCAGAACTGAGCCTAAGAATGACTCTGGGTGAGTTCCTGTGCTTCATCGCTCTGAGGCCCCGCCTCCTCAACACTGACATACTCCCTCACTTCTGTCTCCATGGGCTTACAACACAGATGCTGCCTACCGGAATACTGCATATGCATGGGTTAGACTGGGTGCCCTACCCACACAGGCAGCACTCTTAAGCCTCCTTTCTAGCCTTGGGATGTTGTGGCCTCAGGCAAGCTACCTGACCTCCCCGAGGCCCAGTTTTTTTTCTAATAAATTAGGGCTCCAAATCCCTTGTCTTTCTCTCCCAACTTCTGCATGGTATCCAAGACCTTTTATGCTATGCCCTCCTTGAGGGCTGCACGGCGGTAAAGAGTATGGGCTCCAGAGCAGGACTGTCTGAGGCGAAATCCTGGCGCTGAAACTTACTACTGTGTGACCTTGGGCAGGTTACTTAAACTCTCCGGCCTCAGTTTCCCACATCTCTTACAAGTGGATTTTTTTTTTTTTTTTTTTAATATTTTTGGCCACACCGCGGGGCATGTGTGATCTTAGTTCCCCAATCAGGGATCGAAACTGCGCCTCCTGCAGTGGAAGCGTGGAGTCTTAACCACTGGACTGCCAGGGAAGTGCCACAAGTGAATTCTAAGAGTGTTACTTAAGTATTTTTTACATAAGTGAAAAACACAGTGTATGTCCCCCAATCTAGCAGACAACCTGACACATAGTAAGTACTTAATAAAGGTACTTTCCTTTCCCGACCCCGACCCTAGAACACGGCTCACCAAAGTGTAGGGCTGCATCCTGAGATGTGGAGGAAAGGCCTCCTCTCACTCCAGCTCTGTCCTGGGTCCTACCTTGTGGCTCCTGTCCCAGCTTCCAGATATACCAGCTAACTGCCTCACCAAGCACCTGTTTTCTCCTGCAGTCGGCGGGCTCCATCACACATTCTCGGGCTGCCCCTGTCAGACATTGCTTAAGCACATAATTACAGCCCAAGCTGAGGGTTATTTGCATTCTGCTATTGATGTTAGCATGACAGATTCAGCTGCTGCATCCATAACTCTGCAGAAATGCTCCATTATTCAATCCCGGCGGCGAGCAGGGACGCTGACCATTAAATCAGCTATAGCACAATTGAAGGGCTGTGAAAAGTCATGGCTAATTTGAAATTTTATTAGCTCTTGCCTGCTCTTGTTTACCACCGAAGCGGTCCCTGGAAACCAGTCTTCTACCTCTTTATAAACACTCGGCTCTGTGGCACCTTGGAAGAACTGCTTCCTGTTCTCTGGTCCTGGTTGGAAGGATAGCCAGGAATGATTGCTAGTATTATTAATTTTTGTATTAAATGCTGATGATAATCACAGCTGCCACCTACTGCGTGCCAGGCATTGTGCTGAATGCTTTACAAGCAATGTTTTCAAGGAATGTGTCACTGAATCTTCCCAACTCTACGGAGCAGCCACTGTCGCCACCATCACCCCCATTTCAGAGAGAAGGAACCAGAGGTTCCAAGTGGTAAAGTAACTTGGTCAAGGTCACACAGTCAGTGAAGAAGGTGACTCAGAATTTGAACTCAGTTCTTTCTGAAAAATAAAAGGTTCTCTGATCCTGAAGAGACTTTTAGGAACTATTTCTTGAGTGGGAAACATGGATCTACGAGTGTTGCTGAAATGCTACCCTTCTGTGCTCTTCCAGTGCCCTGGTGACCTCCACCACTGCACTCATCTCCCCGTATTGTAATTCTCATTTTCTCTGTTTCGCTCCCCACACAATGAGCTCTTGGAGAAGAGCTGCTGCCCGCCTACACCTCCCTATGTTGACTCTCCCCTATCATTCATTTGGCAAATATTTGCTGAGTCGTAAATGTGGGCTAAACCTCCACTAATAGAGACCATCGTATTTAAATGAGATACATATTTCAAAAATGAGTAGGGCCCACAAAATTCTTATCAAAGTCTCAGTTTATGAGACCAGCTTCTGTGCAAACCCCTCTCTGTTATTTTCAAATGCAGCATTACGGCAGCCTGCAGCAGGGCATATGGCTGCTCTACGGTAACAGAGACTCTTCCACGGTTTCAGTTTCTTAGGCATAGATGACAAGTTTTAGAAAAGTTGTAGTAAGAGGAAAAAGTATGCTGTGAGGACAGAAAAGTAAATTTGGGGGTAGATTAGAAATTAGATTAGAAATACATCGATATATGGTTTTTGAGATTCTCTGGTTTTGGCTAGTTTGGAGACGTTTAGATTTTCCAAGCACTTCTTATCTCACTTAATTGTATATTACACACACATTGGTTGACTTATAAAATGTTCATGTTTCCTGCGTTTACTATTCCTATTGGGAGACCCTTGTTATCACAGGAGCAAAATCAAAAGCCAAAAACCCATGAGGAAAATAGGGAGGATTTTTCCTTTATTTCCTTCGAAATTTCAATAAAACCCTCCTACACCCTAAACTCTAGTTTTTGGGAAATTACATTCCCCACCCCCCGAGATTTCCTTTCTCCTTGAACTTCTGAAGGCCTCCTCTCTCTCCTTACATGGTGAAAGTGAAGAGGGGCAGATGAAAGTGTCAGGCTCCTGGAGGGCAGGAGGGGCAGCAATGCCACACCCGGCAGGCAGTGGCCTCTGGTGCCGCAGAGGGGTGGGAGAAGGAAACAGCCAGAAAAAAGGCAGAACAGAGATTAAAAAGAAAGACGAAGAAAAAGGAAGGAAGGGAAGAAGCAGGGAAAAAAAAGAAAAAAGGGGCCAGGTCTCTGGGGGCACTAAATGAATATTGCAGAGCAGTTCTTGTGCTTGTGACCCTTGCACATGAAGCCCTCTGGTGCTGAGATGCCGCATGGTGCGTGGTGCACTGGCTTCTGCTAACATTTCCACATACGTCCTATGCTACCAACTTGAGAATGAGGGCCACACCATTTCCCATTGCCTCCCTCCTCAGCACCCACCCTGCTGGTGGGCGTCAACTAACCTTGGAGAGGGGCAAGTGGAGAAAAAAAAATCCAGGCTAGAAGCCTGAAGGCAGGGTTCCTTCCCTGAGTCTGTCACTCTCTAGCCGTGAGACCTTGGGCACATCCCTTCCTATGTCTGAGATGCAATGTAGTCACGTCAAACCAGGATAATAAGCTCTGGCAACCTCTCAGGATTGCTGAAAGTTTCCTGGGTCGTGAAGAGTAAATCAGTAATTCAACGAAAGAAGTCTTGGAGTCCTTCACCCTCTGCAGACGGTTGCTATGGCACAGGAATGAATGAAGTCCTCTGCCATCAATTGCGGTGCTGACTAGTGGTGGCTTCCTATTCGTGTTGTGACCTTAACAGATGCCAGGGAGTGGTGGGACTTTGGGTGACCATCTCCCTCTCTGCTGTCAGTGTCCTCATCAATCGTGGGGGGCGGATGGGGCAGCCTCTGGGGCTAACCTTCCTGACAGTCACCTCCTGGCCTTTCTATGCCACAGGCCCATCTCCCCTGGTGGCTGGCCTGCTGGAACTTTCACAGGAAGTGACAGGCGGGCACGAGAGTTCTATCGTAGGTGGTGACTCAGCTGGCCTTCTCATCTTTACAAAAGAAGACACTGGGGTCAGGTTAGGTGATTTACCCAACGTCATACTGCTAGTGAAGTAGCAGAGTTGGGACTCTGGTCTCTTCTCTTTCTCCCAAACCAGGCACTAGTCCACAGTCTACATCTCTTTCCCTATTAGTGCTTTGGACATCCTGGATCCCCCAGTCCTGTCCCCCATCCACAGAAGGCAGAAAATGACTAATTTCTTATCCTAAATGCATAGCACATTGCCTTGTGCACAGTGAGCATATTTGTTGAATGAATGAAAAAATGAATGAATTATGTGAGGATCCCAAATCGAACAGCTCCATCAGTTGGGTGGGGCTCATCGAGGGCTGTGAGGCATGATGAAACCCCACCGCCACCACAGGAAGAGCTCGTTCCTCTCCTTAGAAAGGAGGCACAGGGGACAAGTCTGCTCTGTTCCTTCAGTGTCTGTCACATGGCTGGCAGGCCCTGTGCTAGGCACGGAATAGACAAGAAGAAAATAGAGTCATGTCTCCAAAGGATTTGGTGTGGTGGGTCAGAGAGAGATAACCGTGTGCTGGGAAAGAAGGAAGCAGAGGGGGCTGTGGAAGTCCAAAGGTGGGAACCCAACGTGGGCTGAGGGCTGGAATACTTCCTGGAAGATGGAATGTTTAAACTGAGACTAGAAGGAGGACAAGAATAAGCCAAAAGGAGAGCAGAGCTGGGGGCAGGTTTGGGAAATTTGTGGACTAGCAAACTCTTTGCATCAGAGTTGTTTGCATGGTTCCTTAACCTGACGGTCCCATGGACAGTATCTAACAAGCCCATCCAGCTCTTGGCAGGCTTAACTCCTCCCCGGGCTCGACAGCCCAACAGCTGGCCTCATCTCACAGTTGCCTGCAGTCTGGCCACAGAAATGTTTTGCAGCTGGCTGTGAGCACAGCATCTGGGGAGGCCCCGGGGGGTTGGGGGGTGGAATGTGCCTCCCTGTCTGTACACATCTGGGAGAAGTTTTTGTCATTTGCTAGAATAAATTCTGTGCCTTCTTTGAAAAGGCTTGCAAAATCTTTATCTCCTCCTCGGAACCCAGGATATTTAAAGGTCAATTTCGCTCTTGTCTCTTATCACAAGAAATGTGGTTTAGAGATAGTCTGAAGTGCGGCCAAATTCTTTGGCTTTATGTGAACTCTCCATGCCAACAATGGGAGATGGGGAGGAGAAGGGAGGACAGAGAGCTCTGTTCTTGGTTTTACTGAAATTTCTCCTTCCAGGTTGCATCTATCAGTTATCTGAATTGCAATCCATGATTGTTTTTTTATGGGACCAACAGTGCCTAAAGAGATTAACACGCCTTGAAGCTGCTTAAAGATCCTTTATCAGAAGGGGTCTGGTTGCTTAAATTCCAGTGGGCTTTTTCTCTTGGCTTCTTCTTTTTAAACACAGGTTCCATCCTCATCCTAGCTTTCCCACTGATCCACTGGATGACTTTGGGAAAATCACGTCAGCTCAGTGAGCCTCGGTTTCCCTGCCTGTAAACATCTGCCCTGCAAGTGTGTTGTGAGGGGCTAGAGGTTATGGACACAGAGTGTCCAGTGCAGGGCCTGCCCCTTAGAGATGCTCTCTAAACGATGGCTGTTGTCTTCCTTTATGTACATTTGAATTTTTTTCCTTCTAGCAATAAGCGTGTAATAGTTTGGAATACAAAATTTAACTAAGACATGAAAAAGGTCAAAATACATTATATGGAGAAACAGTACAATCATAAGTACAAAAAGTAGAGGATAAAATTATATAGAGAACATAATTCCAAGTTTTAAAAATAATCATTTATATATGAATATATATTTATTTTATAATAAACATCATGTTTCTGTGATTACAGGTGGAAAGGAGCAGGAGAAAGAACCGACATTTGCAGGTGATGAACTGAGGCTTAAGAGAAATTGAATAACTCGCTGAAGGTCATGCAGCCAGCAAATGGGGGAGAAAGGATTTGAATCCAGACAATCTAGGTACAGATCCTGTACTTTTAATCACTGTGGTATGTTGCTTCTCAGGTGCTTTAGATACATCACCTGTAATCCTCATAGCAACCCTGCAAGGTAGGCCTTACTATTCTTATTTTACAGTCACACAGCATCTTTGGGCCACAGTTTCTCCATCTCTGAAATGGGCATGAATGCCCCCATCAGTGGGTCAGCGTGCAACACATGAGAAGGTGCAGGTGACAGCACTTCACAGAGGGCTTCCTAAAGAGCAGTACATGCAAAGGGAACATCTTCTTCCTCAAATGGGCCGCACAGAGGAATTCGCATTTTGTGGTGAGTCTGGGCCTCTGCTTGCCAGCCTGCCTTGCTGCCCCCCCTCAGCAACCAGGGCTCGGGGTGAATCTGGAGGCAGGCTAGGTTGACTGGGCAGCCCTGACAGAGGATTAGGAGACTGGGAGTAACTAAGTCATATCCAGGATCTATTCCCCACTTTAAAAATGTAGACAACGACCACAAGTGAAAACAGAAACAAACCAATGAAGCTAAACCCAACTCAGCCATATTGTGTAGCTTTTTTTTTTTTTGGTCTCAGTTTAAAAACACTGCAACAACATTCTTAATGAAGCTTGAAATTCCAGTTTACTTTGTAAAGGATTGCTTTAAGCCTAGCAAATTGGGAAAGAAGAGAAACCAGAAGTTCTCAGATAACTTGAAGAGCCACGGTCAGGGTTACGATAGAGCCGTGAGTCCGAAGGCTGGGCACACTGAAAAGCTCTCATGTGGCCAGACCTCAAAGACTATGCAGTTTCTGTCACCTGCCAGCTGTGTGACCTGGGCAAAATACTTCCCCTTACTAAGTCCTAGCTTCCTCATCATAAGAAAAGAGTAAGGGGATAAGAATACCATACACCTCCCAGTGTTGTTGGATGGGTACACAATTGCTTTGCAAACAGTAAAATGACATATAAGTTACCACTGTCATCCTCTGGTCTGTTCTGTGGTACTGTTGTAGCCTATTTAAATTCGAGTAAGTACTCACACTACATGTCTAGGAGGAGGATAAAGCACTAGGAGGAGGTGGTCCATAAGACCACACAGAATATGGCCCAAGACCCTTGGGTCCTAGTCCAGCTGTGTTAATGACTTTCTGTGTGACTTCGATGTATATGACGTCACATTCCCTCTCTGGGCCCCAGTTTCCCGGTCTGTAATGTGCAGGGGAGTAGAAGGAGGGAGCTGTAGTCTGTGTTCTCTGTCTCCTCCAGTCCTGTTACTCACATTAACCTCTGCTAATCCCTTCTCCAAGCCCCTGAGTCACATCAGCCAAAAACAATCTCTCAGCGAGACACTAACATTTTTTTCCCTCCACCCTGACTTATTTATCTGGGATTATGCTGTGTCCCACAGCATGGCTGAAATAAAGGCATCTGTTTCATTCTACCTCCATTAGATTTGGTTGTTTGGATAACAACTTCTTCCAAATAACTGTGAGCTTCCTGAGGGAGATAGACAGGGTCACGTTCATCGGTCTTGATATCCTCTTAGAAAGGAGTGTGGTACCTGGTAGACAGCAGGAGCCTAGCAAATGTATGCTTGAACTGCAAACAGCCAAGTGCTAAATCTGGCTCACCCCCGTGCTGCCCTGCCTCTCCCTCCACTAAAACTGTCCCTGTTTAGCCAAGACCCAGAGGGGCCAGTGAGGATAGTCTTGCCCCCTCCAGCACTTGGGGACAGTCTAACCCTTACGGTTGTTTCATCTGTGCCACCCTGCAAAGTGGGGACCCTCTGCCCCTTCCTCTTGGCTCCCCCAATGGGTAGAGAGCCCACCAAACTGAGAGGGCCCTGAGGTGAGACATTCCCTCATTTCTCAGTGGAGAACCCAAGGCCAAGCTCCCTCAACAGTCTGGTCTCCCCACCTAGCTGTCTTCCTCACCATGATGATCCATGGGATGTCTTCCTGGCTGGACTGGAAGCCCCATGGGACAGGGGGTACATCGCAGCTCCCAGGAGGGTACCTAGGCATTTGATAATATCAGTTGAATGAGTGGATGCTCCTTTACTACAGCAATTATCCCACTGCATTGCAACTGGTGCTGTTTCTCTCTCCAGGCTGTGAACTTCACAAAGGCAGGGGCTGTGTCTTATTTGTCTCTGAAGCCCCAAGACCCAGGATAGGGCCCAATGCAGAGTAGACATTCAGCTAATGTTTGCTGAGTGAGTGAATGAACTCAAGTTACAGTAGTACTATTGTATGGCATTCGTAAAAAGTATGTAAAAGCTCATTCCAGCCCATAACATGCTCCATAAACGGAAAAGGTATATTCTCCTACACTTGGGGATTTTCTGATTGTTCTTTGCCACTTCGTGCTGGTTCATCTCCATGGCGGCTGGAGAAGGCTCTGTTCCCCTGGGGCCGGGATCAGCCCTGTTTCCTATGATGAGAAGCTCTTTCTCCCACCAAAGCTGTGGGGCTTTTGGCTCCTGTGTGCCCATGCTCCCTGTCAGCACTGGGGAGTCCCAGCACTGGGAGGGCTGCCTCTGAAGGATGGTGAACAGAGGGTACACTAGCACTGTGTTTCATGTGAGGGGGTAAATGAACCCTGTTTTATAACTTATTCTGGTATGCGTGTTACGGGGGAGTGCACCCTCTCCCCACATTTCTCAGGGACATTCAATTCTTTTGCTGCCCAGATAGCCAACAGCTTTGGCCAAGACCTGAGAAGGGAATGACTTCATGGTACGGCTCCTCTCCCTTTCTTTTCTAACTATGGGAATGGCATTGCTAGTCATGGAATTGCGTCTACACAGGCAAAGTGAAGGGGGGGAGTCAGGCAGATAATTTAGGCTGACATCTCTTCCCTATGAAGAGCCAGTACGATTGTACTTTATCTTGCCTGAAGACAGGGCTACTTGGTGCCTTTCCCTGCTTTGCCCAAGATGTTTTCTCCCTCCTTTCCAAGAAATGCCTGCCTGCTTAAGCTTCACCTTCTCGATGAATGTTTTCTTACTCTCACAACAGCCAATACAGAAGTCGGCAACTGCCCTTATCACTGTCCGTTAGCCCTTAACTTTGGTCTTCCTCCCTCATTTGAGCTCCTGGAGTGTGGTGACCGGACTTACTCATCTCTGTGCCTGGCCTAGGGCCTGGCTCCGTAACAGCACAGAATGAATGAGCTCCACAAATCTCAGACTAAGGGATTAAGGGACATTTCAGCCCTGTGAGATCTCAAGAGGAGAGCAGGGACCCACTGCCTCTGCCTGGCTACCATGACCCAACCCCACGAGCTCCTTGTCGACAATTACCCCACGAGGCCCAGGACTGGGTGCATCAGGCCCGACCACCTCCTGGATTCATGCAGCAGACCGAAGGACTGAAAGCTGGCTCAGACAAAGACCAGTGGCCTGAAACAGCCCAAGGTTGCCAGAGCCAACTCAAGGCAAACGAACCACAGTAATCACAACAGCACACACTTGCCCTTTTAATTCTTCTGGCGCTTTGAGATTGTAGAATCACGCTAAGTAGAAGGTTCCCAAAGGTTGGGATGCTGAGTTTCTGGCCTGTTGATTTCCTACTCTGTGCAGTATATCAGAAAGTCCCTTGGTATAAATATGAGGGAGCTGCATAAACACATCTGCACTAGGCCAACTGTTAGGCCATTATTATAAAGGAAGGATTAACTGTCTTGATCTTTTTTTTTTTTTTTCCCCCATATCTCCATCTTTTTCTTCTCCTAGTAACCCCTTGAGATTGGTAGAGTCAGGAGGAATCAACCCATCTTCCAAGCAGAAAAGCAAAGCACATTGTGTTTGTATTTATACAAGTTCCACACAACAGAAAGACAAAGGCTAATTCTAGGACTAATATAAAGACTGCAAGGGCTCTTATGATCCAATGGCCTCACTTGATAAATAGGGGGTGTGAGGCCCACTGACATCGAGTAGCTTGCTTAAGGACACACAGAGCACCAAAGACAGAATTGGGATTAGAACCCTGGACTCTTCACTCTCAGCTAATAAAAGTTTCACGAGACTAGGCCTCCCTTCCTTAGGGTTTTGACCACCCAGCACTTGAAAAAAACCCAACAGCAAAGACAAATTCTACTACAAACCCACAGGGACAGAAGGTGTAGAGGCAAAGGTGGCCCCCAGCATGCTTGGTGAGGGTTACCACCAGAATCAGGGGAGAAGGGACCTTGACAAAGGTAACCCAACCTCCCTCCCCTGGAGAAGCATCCTTTCTGCCACTTTCTGTGGTACAGAATTGGGTGGCCTCTTCTCGTCCACTTGCAATGGCGGTATCTCGTAACGTTGACAGGCAACTCATTCCATTAATGAATTATTAGAAAATTCCTTCTTCCATATGCCTTCTCCTCTGCACTTGCTCTCAGAGGGTAACTAATTTTGTTTGCACCAGCTAATTTTAATGAATTCAAATGGAACAACCAGTGATATGCGCTCCTTCCTTAGATGACATGTGCCGTTTTATGCCTACCCTGCAGGCCCCCTTGACTGGACAGTTGGTGTGTTGGTGGCCTGTTATCTCAGTAATGCCCATCCTCCACTCTGTGCTTCCCACAGCCCTGGAGATGCACAGCACCCATGGGTGCCAGAGCCCTACCTCCATCGTTGTCTTTGCTGTCACCACAGGCGGTTTCCATGGACGTGTCACAGCCAGCTCCTCTCCAGCCCAGCTGGCAGACGCAGTGCCACCCATTCAGGTCCAAGGTACATCTGCCGTTGCCATTGCACAAGCCAGGGCAACCCTCTGCAAGGCAAAGCACACGGAATCAAGGTATGATCATCCACAGCCAACTGGTCACATACACGCACACTCTGCCTGTCAACTTACAGAAGGCTTTCACATCCATCAGCACATTGATGCCCTCAGCACCCGGGGAGGCCTATCATTAGAACTGCCACTTTACCTCTGAGGCAACTGAGACTCAGAGGTGGAAGGCCTTACTAAGGATGCACAGGCAGGATGTGGCAGGCATAGGTCTGAAACCCACACCTTCTGTATCTGAAACCCCCTCTTTCAAAAGTGATCAGGATTCTAGAGCAGGAGACAGTGGATGTGGGCTTGTCCAAATTTGATCAGTGGAGCTTTTTGGCTGACCCTTGCTCCTTGCTCACTCTTGCCTGTTTTTCCTGTCTCTGGTGGCTGTGTGGAACAAAGGAATTATCCCTCTATTTACTCCTCTTGTCCCCTCAGCACTTCTGGGTCTCATTCTAAAAGGCTGTACTTTTTTCGGGCCTTGTTACTAGGTTCATTGTACTGAACCTTAGGCTTCTCATTTATTTTGTCCTATTTTCTCCTAAACAACTGTCTTTGCTTTCAGGAAGAGTCCTGGAGTCTTTTTTCCCCCATCTTATCTACAGCCAGTAAAGGGAACCCGGATGACGGCCACGAGAGAGACTAAGCAGGGCTGTCTCTGATTGCCATTGCAGGTTTGGGCAGGTTTCCTTTCCCTAATTTTCTTCATCTGTACATCTGTCTGCCTGTCTGTCATTTATTAAGCACCTTCTCTGGGCTAGCACTGGAGGTACAGAGGTGAGTAAGACCTACTTCTTATTCTTGAGGAGCATGTAGCCTATCAAAGGAGACAGGTTTGTATAAGCAAAATATTTCACTGCTAAGTACCCTGAGGGAGATGTACAAAATATGGTGGGAACCAAATACAGGAGTGGCCATCTGTCTGAGAGGGCTGTGGGTGATTTAATCAAGGCGGGTCAGGCAATATTTAGACTCTGCCTTAGTTCTGCTTTGACTATATCATAAGGTGGGGAGTTATTATTCAAGTAGATTTGCAGGTTTTTTGTTGACCACCTTTTCAAACCCCTCTCTCTCTGAGTCTGTAGCTTAGAAATCTAGGCCTGAGAATCTGTGAAGTTACACGGTTTACTCCAGCTTCTGTGTTGCTGCTTGGTTTTCATTCAAGTCCTCCTTTTAACAAATCTGCCAATTCCTTTCTCAGAGGGGCTATCAAAATATTACCTCCCTGGGATGTCTTCTCTGGCCCTGCTCAGTCTCAGGGAAAGGTATGGATGTGAAAGCACTCTGCCATCTATAAAACTTGTTTTATTATTAAGAGCAGCAAATACAGCTACAAACTAAATTTTCTATCATGAAATAACTGAAAACTGACCCATTATTCTTAAATGGGACAAACGTGGATGTGGCTGTCTGACATAAGACCTAGGCCAAGGTAGGTACTCACTAAATGGCCGATCAAATAGAATCTAAAGATGTAGTGTTTCAAGGCCTTTTGATAGTTGACTGTTCTTACAAAGTAAAAGAAAAGAACATGTTCATTTACACTTGAGATGTTCAATACAGATGTTCAATACCAATCAGTCAATCTGGCCACTGTGTTCCATTCAAAGGGAGAAACATTTACGGAGTGTGTACTCTGAGCCTAGGAGGGATTCCTGCGGAAGTTTTGAAGCAAATGTAGATTACGGGGTCACAGCAGAAGCCTGCTGGGAAAGGTGGGAAGCCAGCAGCATGGCCACCCCAAAAGTGATCGAGAAAGCAGTTGAAAAGCACAGGAGCAGTGCTGTGACGTGCAGGTGACCGCCCAGGCATTCTGACTCCGTAGCTAACATCAGCCACCCCTCCTGATCTAAGCAAATACACACTCCCTCTTCTTCCAATTAGTCCCATTGAAAGTTTTGTCCATCCAGCTGAGACTTTAAATTAAGCATCATATGTATTTGAGATCAGTTTTGGAGGAAGAAGAGTCCAATCGTTAAGAATGGTAGTAGACTGCTTTCTCTTGCTCCAAGATGTAGCCTCTTGTAAGATGCAAATAACATCTCTTATCTAAGAGCACAAGCTTGGGAGCCACATCAAAGGCTGGCTCTGTCACACAGTGGCTTTAGGACACCCAGGCACCTTATTTAATTTCTCTGAGCCTCAGTCTACTTATAAAATGGGGTTGTTGGCAGGACTAAATAAGATAATGTATGCATGATGCACAAAGCCTGACATACAGCCTGAACACAGTATCTGAATCTTCTACTCACCTTGACCTTCTCTCTAGTTTAGTAGAGGGACTATAATATCATAAGTTGTATCCCTAACCTCAGGTAGGGGTCATAGAAAGGCAAAATAGAAAACTGAGGCAGTTATCTAGATCAGAGTTGGCAAGCTTTTTCGGTAAAGGTCCAGATAATAAATATTTTAGGCTTGTGAGCCATATGGTCTCTGTTGCAATTACCCAACTCTGCCATTGTAGCTTGAAAGGAGCTACGTACAATTTATAAATCAATGGGCATGGCTGTGTTCCAATAAAACTTTATTTACAAAAACAAGTGATGAGCCAGATTTGGTCTGTGTGCTGTAGTTTGCCAAACCCTGGCTTAGATGCTTCAGGACAGTGATGACAATGCCAGTTGCCATATACTGAAGGTCTCCTATGGCTTGCCACTGTGCTAGACATTCTACATATATTATTTCCAAACTAAGTAACTTTTGGTTATATTTTCCAGATCCTTATTTACTAGGGCAGTGCCAATCTCACACCATTTAATCCTAAATTTTTAATAAAAACCATGTGTTATAATACAGTATGGACTTTGTACCTAGACAGACCTCAGTTTAAATCCCAGTACCACCATTTTACTTACTACCTGTGTGATGACTGGCAAATTATTTAACTCTCTAAGCCTCAGTTTTCTCATCTGTAAAATGGAGGTAATATGTAATTCAAAGAGTTATTAAGAAGATTAATGGGATAATGTATATCAATTATTTAGCACAGTGGGTAACGCTGGTAGGCATTTAATAAATGACAGCTGCTATTATTATTATTATTATTGGGTTTATTTGTTTTAACATTGTATAACTTGACTAAGAAACTCACAAACCAGAAAATAACCTTTTGCCAGTCCAAACTGTGTCAATGTTTGGGTCAAAAGCTGTGGTCCTCATAAATACAAACCTTGCCAGAGGGAGCTGAGACAAACCCAATGACGTGGTCATGGGGCCAACACGCAGCTCAGCAGGAAGCAGCGAGATGGGTTCAGGGTCACGAGTCTCACACCAGGCCCACCGTTTCATGCTTTCCTAGCACTCTTTCCCCCTGAGAGCAACTGTCCCGAGCATACTCAAATTATTAATTTTGCAATAGTTTACTGCCTTACTCCCTCCATTAGAATGTAAACTTGCCATAAAGTTGCCATACTTGCCATAAAGGCAACTTTGGACCTAATCCAGTGCCTTGCATGTAGCCAGTACTCAGTATATATTTGTTGAAATGAATCAGTGAATGAGGTGGAGACCTAGGTCCTGCCTGACTAAGCTGTGGGATCTTGGGAAAGTGATTTTTCCTTTTTGGCCTCAATTTCCTCATCTGTGAAATGAAGATTTGGATGAGATGCTCTGCTAGGTCCCTCCAGTACAGCCACCCAATAGAGAAGGTCAAAACAACTTCAAATTTGATGATTTTGTTCTTAATTTCAACAAACGTTACTTAACACCTACTGGACACCAGGCATGTGCTAATTCTGGGGTATACAGAGCTGAGATATAGCCTCTGCCCTCAATATTTTTATATTCTATTTATCGATACCCTTTGTTCCAGGGCAATTTAAAATGGATCTTATAATCTCAAACAATACTTCTCAAAGTGAATTCTTTGAACTACTAGTTCTGTGAGGTCCTCAAATACAAACTTCTGTAAGTCTGGAAAACAATATATCCTATATTCTTTTTTTTTTTTTTATCCTATATTCTTATCCTAGAAAGTCACACTAAATATTAATACACTAAAGGCTCTTGGAAGTCTTATAATAAAGAAACCTGCTTATTTGAGTATCAGACCGCTTTCCTCAGAAGTATTCCTCCCCTACCCACGACCATTTACAATAATGCAGAATATTCCATTCCACAAAACCCTCTGTGGGAAGCTCCTCTTAGCATACAGTGCCTGGTGCAACACATTCTGTGCTGCTCTTAAACTGCCAGGAGGAGCCCGTGTTCTTGGGCAGGGTAAGCTCTACATGTGAAATCACAGGAGCACTCTCTCCACAGTTTCTTCAAATGGACCAGGTTCTATCCCGAGGGTCTGCACTGTCCTACCAGTTTCAGGGTTTCAGAGAGAACCGCAGTACCTGTGGCTTGAATGAGGTTTGCTCTCAAGTAGGAATTTGCATCTGGGATCATCACACCCCCATTAGCCAGGAATGAGGAAGCCTCCTCTGGGGGACTTACTGACTTTCTTAAAGCAATATGCCCATCTTTACCCATTGCTAAAGCTCATTAATTCCACAACCCTGAAATTCATCAATAATTCAGAGAGCCCAAGTGACAGAGAGCCCAAGAGCCCAAGTCGTTCACCTCTGGAACGACTCACACCAGGCATTTGCCAGAGCCAAAATAATGTAATTTTAAGGTTTAGAGAAGGGCTAATAAGCTTTTGAAAAGAAACGATGCCCTTTAAATGACAGGGGACCGCTTTATCTTCAACCTCCTGCTTAAGCCTGGGAAGAAGCCTCCCTTGAAGCTAGAAGACTTTCAGAATCCTTGAAGGTATTTATTTTTTACTACAGTGGTAAAGCAGCTATGCAACACACCTAACACAACAAATGTCCCATTTATGTTTCTCTTTCTGGTTTTCTTGTACTTTTTCATCCTTACAGTTACTTCCCTAGACAAGGTCACCATTTTTTCCCTCCTAGATGACAGCAACAGTCTCCTAGCTGGTCTCTTTGCCCCCAGATGTTCCTTTTCAACTCTTTTCCACAATATGGCCAGATCGATCCTTCCAAATCACAAATGTCATCAAGTCATTATCCCGCTTTTAAAAGCCTTCAGTGGCCTCTCATACGCTTATGCTACGGCCCACGGTCTTGGTCTATTATGAGGCCCTGCCTGAGTTGGGGAGAGCTCTTCTTGCTAAGTGGCCGTGGGACTTTCTCTATCACAATCGTCATCATACTTTGTTGGAATTATTTGTTTTAGTGTCTTCTCTGCTAGGCTGGGACCACTTCCGTTGTGTGGCATCCACATTTCCTGGCACTTAGGAGGAGTTCAACATACTTGTTGAGTGACTGTTGTTTCCTCAGTGTCTTCCAATGCAAGTGGAAAGCAAAGAACAAAAGCTGGTTTGTCTCTGAACTGCAAAATACTCTACTCTGAAAAGTCTGGGGTTTGCATTATATCAGCCTCTGAATTCTTTTGCGGGGGAGTTACTAGTACCCATTATACCAGAAAGCCAGCCAGATGGGGGCTTGGTCCAGACCTAGATTTTGGCAAGAAACATTTGTCTTTTAAAGCAAGTTATGATTCACTGACCCAATCCAGCTCAAGGTTTGGTGACATATTTTCTGAACTAAAGATCAGAACGGGTGGTTTGAGAGAATACGGGTCACTTCCTGGTGAGGTTGCCAGTTTGGAAGACAGTTTGGAGGAAGAATTTTGGAAATTAATGGGACATTCTTGGTGACTTACCGTGACAGATGAAAGAATACTGGAAATACGGATTAGGCCAGGAAATACAAAATCCTGGTTCTGCCACTTACTAGGAGTGTGATCCAGAATGGGCCACTCAGCTTTTTCAACTTTAATTTCCTTCTCCAATCAAATGAGTATATCTATTCACTTGAAAAAATTCACAGGACTCCCTTAAGACTCACGGATATGGAAAAACTTCACAAAGTAGGAAAAAAAATCCACCAGCTATTAAACTTAATCCATCCTGAGGATTCCTCTGATAATGCTTATGTGTGAAATGCCTATTTTAAAGAGGCTCAGAGGTGCTACTCTTTCTTGCTGCAATAATTTTATTCTTGGTTGAAGGCCAGTACGTGAAATGCGAGGAAGCTTGCTTCTCAACACCATTGGATGGGCCCTAGTACCACCTTTGCTGTATTTGGCAGAGATATTCCAGTTGAAAAGCATTCAGTCATTTACGTTTCCCTAAAATCCTAAAATCCTTTCCATCACTTTTTAAACAGCAGTTGCTATCTCTTATTAAAAGCCAATTTAACCTTTTTCTTTACAATTTCAAAAATCAGTCTGGCTAATGAAGTCCTTCTCCAAGTGAAGGGTGAGGCTAAGAATATGATGATAAAACAGCACAGCTAACATTTCTTGAAAATCATTCCTGCCCACGTGCTAAGCACTTTACATTCATTACTTTAATCAATCCTCATGCCATTCCTACCAGGCACGTCCTGTTTTCCTCATTTTATAAAGACTCTGAAGGGAAGAGAGATTAAGAAGCATGCCCAAGGTCATCCAGTTCATTAAGTACTGGAGTTTGGATTCAAACTCAGGCAGTCTGACTTCAGAGTATGTTTCCTTAACCAATGAGCACATTATTTGGTGCCTGGTGCTGTGTGAGGGCTTGAGGATAAAAAGCTGAAGATGGCAGGGTATTTCTCCTCGGGAAGCTTGGGGCCTTTCTGAAGCACACATATCTGATCATTCGGAGACTTATTCCTAGAGCAATGAGGCCCCTTTGGAAAATTGGGTACCATCTACTTAATGTAAATGTTTAAAACAGAAGGAATTACTTGGCCTGTAGGGAACACTCTTCAAAGATAAAACTTACCAAAGTCAGGCCTTCTCTGAAAAGGAAAAAAAAAAATCCAAACAAACAGACCATTCACTCCCTGAGGTCAGGGGTCTGTTTTCCCCCATTTCTCCAGTGCCTGTCACAGTATCTAGCACACAGTACTGGTACTAGTGGGAATGGAGTTCTTAAGATTTCTTAGTTTGCTCTGGGGTCTCTCCCTGTCTCAGGCCACCCACCCTGGTTCCCAGCATCTTCATTCTGATGGACCAGGGGACATAAGGCATGGGCAGGGTGACATGAGATGGGCTAGAAAGGGTGAGGGGGTGTATGTGTGTATGGGGAGAGAAGGACAAGAGCACAGTGGTAATGTCAAAAAACAGACTGAGTACCTGGGGCAGGGGAGAATGACACTCCAGGTATATCAACCATCTTGTGACCAAAACCCCGCCCTCTGGGCAGCGGCTGCTGTGACAAAGCCAGCCTGGGATGTGGCAGCATCGAGACACCTTGCTTATGGGGTATATATACATTTCTAGATATGCATTTCTTCTGTCTGTTATGCTCATACACAAGCACACACACAAAGACAATAGGAAAATAGAGGAAGGAAGACCATACCTTTAACTACCCTATCCAGATAGTGCGCTTGGGAAATAAAAGACAGCACATTTAAGGTAGGATCGAAAAAGTGCAATACTGCCTGTCACATAACCATGCCAGGTGCCAAGGAGACAAAGGGGGCTGCACCCCACATTTGGGACAGACCTGCCGGGGTGGGGAAAATAAAACCAAAGACAGGACAACACGAGAGAGAAGGAGGGAGAGCAAGCACATTCTCCAGGAAGGGCCAAAAGGAACGTCAACTCACTCTGTGATCCAGGCGTTTGGAAATGTGATCATATAAATAAGACATATGGATAAGGAGAACAGCAGAAAAAGGAGGATGGGAAGCTGCAAACGTGGCTACACTCCTGCTCCATCAGCTTTATGGAAAACTAGAACTTGCCCCTTTGTCTACCCAAAGCAGCATCCACCTTCCCTCCAGGGGGCGCAGCGGGACAAGAGCGAGGGCACCCTGCATGGGCAGAGGTGACCCCAGGAGGTTGGAATTCGGAAATAGGCAAAATGTGAGTCACCCCTGATATACACTAGGGAAGTAGGTTGAGTCTTTGGTCAAATATACTGCTAGCTTATCTGTTTGCCATTCTTGTATTTTCCACAGACACATGGGCCCACATAGACTTGAATGCAGAATGCCTGGTGTTCTAAGTAAGATGCATCTCTCCTTTGCATCTTACACAGAATGTGAGATGCAGGTCAATGGATGTCGCTGTGAAAGACAAGAAAAAGAAAAGAAAACCTGACTCCTTCTCAATGCTGATTAACTTAAAAGGTAGAATGACGTATGCTTTGTTTTCCAACGCACACATCATCGTTATCATCACACATCATCATTGGGGGGTTACATCCAAGCACTGAATTATTTGGCAATCTAAGGTTTTGCTCATTGGTGAGGATGGGTGTCAAATGTGGCTCTGAACTAAACCTACTGTGCATATACATGGGTGCCTGGCTGTGTGCCTGGGGCAGGGCAGACCTCTTCATTCCCAGCATAAATCAGTAACAGCATTTCACCTTCCCTATTGGGCTGTGGTCACAGCCATCGGAGGAGCTGCCCTAGCACCTCCTTCTCTATACCTCCTCCACATGTGCTCCCACAAAGGCTGGAGAGATGGCCATTTCCTGAAGGGCTGATGCTTTCAGCTGGGCTGGTCCCCACCCTCAGCTCGATTTCACACGTGAATCAAAAGTCCATAAGAGAGGGCTCAACTGCAATGGTGGGGCCTTATCTGGAAGCCCTAGGGTTCTATAAACTGTAAGCACATTCTTACTCTCTCCATAAAAGAAATATAAATTTTATGTTTTCAATCCTCTGGATAGGACAGACACCGTGGCTGTTCATCAATATATATTTGCCTCCTAAGACTGGTGGATGAGAGGGTAGGTTCTTAGTTCAGGCATCCATGTGGTCTGTGCTTCAAGAGGAAATACGTTCCCGGAGGCTGCAGAGCCAAGTGGAAAATTGGGGAGAGGAGTTTTCACTGGGTCTGCACGCTTCCCCTTCATTCCTACAGACGCTGCACAGTCCATGAGCTAACAGGATGTAAGAAGGGAAAGTGAAGGGGAGTGGTGTATTTAAGCAGGACTGAACAAACAAAGCTGTGGGATGACAGACAGTGAAAAACAGGGTCAGCCCACATGAAAAACAACCTAGGAAACATCTCTGGTGAAGGCGAAGACTTTCTCGATTCTTGGTTCATCTGTCACCTGCGTCTTAGGCAAAAGCTCATTCATCTAATTTTGCAAAGTGATCTAAAATTTCTTAGACGTCATCTCCCAGGATATGCCATCGGAGAACCACAACACACAGGATCTCCTGGCTCAGCGGGTGTTCTTAGCTTTCAGATCTGCAGAGTGTTGTGGAGGGTCATAATCATAGGTTTTGGTAATAACACTGAACCCAGCTACAGATGAGATGGAGTGAACCTAGATTTCTCTCACAGGGTTGGCAAGGATGACTCGGCTGGATGAGACACCATCACTGGGGTTCAGATGACCATACCACTGCGCAGCATCCACTTGGAGGGAGTTCTCTGACCAGAAAAACGTCTCCAAACTTAACGGTGATATCATGGCTCTGGTGATGAGTAGAGATTATATCCACCATATAGGCTAATCTCCCCAAACCCAGGGGCTGACCTCAGAGAGGTCCCTCTGTCTCTCTTCTATTGCTGTAAGAACTATTTAGCAATAAAGATCTCTATTAAATATGTTTTTAGTACCTTTAAAAAATGCTTACTAATTTCTCAGACCACAGGAAGGAACACCAGCCAGTGGGAGTGACGGAGGCACACTCAGGTCGTAATCAATGTTGTGGGTTTCAGGAGACAACAGCGGATTCCACAAACCCCGGGATTCCTTCCCCACACAGTGACCTCAGGACACACTGTGAAAAAAGCTGATAACAGCCAGTCAATACCAAGACCAAGAGCTTTCTGGGAATGGAAAAGAGCTTCCTTGCCTCTATTGAAAATGAAAGTGGTAACTGGGTCTTTGAAGTCCAATGCCATTTACTTATAAAAGGCATATGCAGAAGTCCACACTGCTGTTTCTTTCACTGTTTGAAAAGCTTGGCACATATGCCCTTGACTCAAGTCATGTAAAAGTTCATCGTGATTTGAAAGCACTAACTTTAGGAAAGGAGGACGCAAAGTCCCTAAGCTTGCATTATGGATGGTGGATTCAGGGCTTCCCCAAATTCCTTCATCTTTCTCCTCCAGATTTCAGGATGAAGACGATGGAAGCAGAGTCATTTTCCTCTTGGACCACGCTTGTTTTTTCAACATTGTACATGTTTCTCACGCTGCTTCTATATTCCTGTCATTATGCAAAAAAGTGGAGATAGTGGAGGCACACAGCTATTTATAAGACAAGCTCTGAGCCTTAGCACAAGGGTAGCCTGTGAGGTCTTAGATCTCTTTAGCATTTCTATGACCTCCAACATGAAAGCTTCTTTCCTTCACTTGCCTGTACCAATAGAAGTTTCCAGAAATTTCTCTTAAGATAATCCCAAGACGCTTCAGGGGCCCCCATCAAAGGTTGTGAAGAACATGGCAGGAAGCTTATTCTTCAGGAGCCTCAGTTGACTCTAATAGTTGTATCATTGGTACCCGTTAGGTCAGGTGAAACAAGGATCATTATGGCAGGTGATGATTGGGGTGGCTATAGTCATCTGAACTTCTTTCAGATGGATGACAAATCATCAAAGAGATGTTCTTGTTAAGTTCTTGGATACATTAACGCTCTTCTCTCTTTGGACGAGGGATCAATGAGGAATAAGTGGCCAATGGCACCCACCCCAAGAGGGGCTCACGGAGCCCACTCACTGGTCTCGTTTCCCCCTCCTACCACGTGTGGGGTGAAAGCTCCCTGGACCTTCAACTAATCAAGTTCTTGCTCTGATAACATGGGGTAGATCCCTGTCCGTTTTCTCTTTCTCCTTGTCAGTATTTGTCCTACAACTCATGGGTCATGATGTAAGAGAATACCTCTGAGGAGGGATAAGCATAGGATTATCTCACAGGCGCTGATGCCTTGTGAATGCTTGTGAGCTCTTGGTTAAGGATTGTCTGATTACAAAAAAGAAACTTAAGAGCTACCGTTTAAAAGTGGACAAAGAACTCCAGAAGACTGTGTGGCCTTTCTTCATAATTTCCCTGCATCATGAAGTCTGGCTTTGCTCGCTCTAGTAATTGCATCATCAGAGTATTATTTTGATCTTTACTCCCAGAGGAGGATTCGTTTAAGAATCAAGATTTATATGATTGGACAGTTCTCCTGGAACCTAGTAAATAGTTCTGCATATCTGGCATCTTGAACAATCACAGCTTTGGGGTCAAGGTTGGAATTTTACAAATGTAATCAGAAGCTAGCATTTCCAACATGTGTTTTGGGACTTCATAGACAAGGGGCAGTGAAGTGAACAAAATAACTATCATAGAAGTGATCCAAAATGTTGGTAAGTGTTTTCAAAGAAATAGGAAAAATTAAACACCTTCTTAAATTTAGCTATGATTTTCAGCTTTCTCTAAAGAAACTGGAGGTCAAGCCCCAGACTTAAGAGACTCATAAAATTCCTGGAAAAGACGTCCAAAAATATGTTTTTGATGACTCTGTGTTGACCATATACTTGAGAAATGGAGCCTAATCAATCCATCTTACCTTAACTTCTAGACTAGGGAAACTGGGTTCCATATACACAAGTGGATGTATTACTAGTAAGTAAGTAAGAGTGAAAATGAAAAAATCCTTTTTTATTTGTGGGATATTTTTAGGAGCAGGTGATGGGTGTGCAGTCTGTGGGCAGTGGATGGGGGGCCGGAATTCCATCACCCCTGCAGGCCTCCTCCAGCTACCCCACTCTGTGATTCATAGAGGGAGAAACTGAAGCCCCCAGAGACCATGTGGTCTACCCATGGTGCTGTCACCAAGACTTTTCTTGAAGTTGCAAAGAGACAGATAATTCCTAACATAAGGAATTAAGATTTGAAATAGTCTTGCTTTTTGACAAAAATACTGTCATTAAAGAGGATGCCACTGCCAAATATCCTTTCATTTTGAAACCAATCTGTTTTCAGAAAAACCAGGTAGCTTCCATAAAAGAAAAGGTGGACCCAAGCCTCCCAAAGGAGATATTTAATTCCTCCTATATAATCTGCTCTGGGAAATGTCACTGGGGTAAGAAAATTTTTAAGCTGGGGACTTGACCAAAAGGAGCCCAGACTTGTCTTACTCTTTTATGCCAGCTGTTAGGGAACCAAGTCATTCTTTCCTGTTTATGGAGGGCAGCAGTGTGCAAATGAACAGGCCTTCCTCTCTTTGGATCCCACTGCATGGAGGTCTCTGAATCAGCATCGTGGATCCTGGCCTCTTCTCTGGTATGGGACAAAACCACACTGCAAAATATGAGCTAGCTGTTCTATGACCCATTGTATAATGATGAAATCTGATAACACGAGAAAATTTAACACTTTGAATTTCTAACTTTTCACACCAGCAGTTTTTGCTTTCCCTAAATGATCCTCACAGGGAGTGAAGTTCCCTGGAACATAAGAAAGTGCTTCTTGTTACCATCAAAGATTAAAAAGGGGTTTCTCCTTCTCATATCTACTCTGAAAAGAAAAAAGAAGGCACCGCCATTGTTTCCCTCGTTTGTATCTCATACTCCTTCCCTTCCATCCAGCAAGGTTACTAAAGTGTTCCTTCGGCACTAGGGTGTTGGGTTTCTGCTGGGGATGCAGCTGGCCACAGGCAGAGACGCACAGAGGGCAAGTTGCCATGCGGGGAGATTAGACAGGGTCAAAGGAAACGCGCACCACACAATGAAAGGTAATAGAATTCTGAGCCAAAGTCCTTTCATCTGAGCCACTATGACTAGTCCTTTACTTCTTCAATGTCCTGTGACAGTTTTCTGGTATTTTTGACTGTCAACCTCCCTCTTGAATCGTGCATATTTACCTCAGTGTATTTCTTATCCGGAGGGGAAAAAGCATCTGCAATCCCAAGGAGGAATTTGCTCTTAAAGGGTGACCACAGGGTGTGGAGGGGAGGTGGGAGGGGCTGGTTTGACTTCTTGGCATCAAAACAAAGAGATGTTCTTCAAGCTAGGCTGATGAACATCCACGAGACACTAGCTGGAACACAGCCTGTCCACAAGCCCTGCCATGAATCATCTGTGACTGGACGCAGGGAGAATTTCTGCAAATCCCTCGTCATTTGACTCAGACAAGATGCTTTAATCTTATAAAAGTCTGATATCCATAAACTTTTTGGAACTTGGTAAGGTGAGCCGAGGACTCTATAAGCAAGTGATAGAAAACAGAACGCACTCTCTCTGGGATCTGATTTTTTTTTTTTTTTTTTTTGTGGTACG
>NC_041229.1:54099892-54147185 GCF_002837175.3 Physeter macrocephalus | reverse complement strand
CAGACGCGCAGGCCCAGCGGCCATGGCTCACGGGCCCAGCCGCTCCGCGGCATGCGGGATCCTCTCAGACCGGGGCGCGAACCCGGTTCCCCTGCATTGGCAGGTGGACGCGCAACCACTGCGCCACCAGGGAAGCCCTGGGATCTGATTTTGGTTTTAATAGGGATGGGTCCCCTTCTGGGCTGGGAGGCTAAAAGGTCAGCTTGTCCTTAGTCATGCAGAAAAGTGAAGGTGAAGGAAGGTCAGAGTTGAAAGAAGCAGGTGGGCCTCTCTGGTGACTAGGGCTGCTTTTCTTTAAGAGGTGTCCAGGGCGGTGATGGGATAGGATGACATTGACAGAAAGAAGCCACCCAGAGGCGCACAGTGAGACAGCGCGGCACGTTCTGCTTATGGAAAAGCAGGGTGGGCTGCCGGCGGCTATGGAGCGGCTCTGGATTCTGGTAAGAGTGTGGCTGGCCAGGTAGCTGTGGGACCCTGAGACCAACCAGAATAAGAAGGCCCAGCCTCTGGGATGGATGAGAGCCAGAGGCCTCTGCAGAAAACCTGGGCTTTGTCCTGCAAGGACTGCAGAGCAAGCAGCTGGCGAGGAGCTCCTCCCCAAGGCTCAGAAAACCAAGCCTCAACTTCCAGTCCTACTTCTTAACAGTGAAGTGACCTTGGGCCTCAGGTCCTTGAAAAGGAGGGGGGGTAATACGTGTGCCTCCACAGGGTGATGGATGGGAGTGGGAAAGAATGCAGTTACAGCGCCCTTAGCACAGTGTTTGCCACACTGTAAATACTCAACAATCAGAACCCATTATTATTATTATTAGTAAGTATAAGGTATTCCACTGCCATTTATAGAAAGGGCGATGGTGTGGAGGCAGGGATGATGAATAAAAACTAATTTCAGGCTGCAAAACAAAAGGAATGCGGCCTAAAACAATATGAAATAAGAGGTAGCTCCATTTGCTCAAAATTCCTTTGTCCCTCATAATCTTTGGGGCTTGCCTCCCAGTTTCTGTAATCAAGAGGTGACTGTCAGAGCTGGAGAGGCACCCGGAATCCTGTCTCCTAGAGCCATGTGCTTGCCATTTGATCACAGATCCTTCCTTCAAAAAAATGGAAGGGGAAGAAGTTAAAACACACATACACAAACCAGTTGATTCAATAAAGACCTTTTGGTGAGTGTTCATTCCAGGATAATAAACCAAGCAAACGTCTGGCTGTGTTTAAAATCAACAAAACCAGCAGGAAAGGCAGAAAGAAGGGAACAGAGTGATCAGCTTGTTTTGAAAGCTGCCAACAGTGCTGCTTCAGCAGGGGCTGGTGCCAAGGAGCCACCAGGAGAGGGGAAAGGAGACAAACGCAGACGGGACGGAAGCCGAGGACAGGGGAGGGGGGATCCCAGGCCTAATGGGATGCAGATGTGGCCTGGGGCCTTCGGGAAGCTTTCCCCAGGATCCCAGGCCTCTTCGGGAGCTCCGGCCTAGGAGGCTACTGGGGGTGCTCAGCGCTAAGCCCAAGACCTCCCAACCAGACCATAAACTTGATTTAATGGCTACGTTTATGGAGTACTGTACGATGTGCCAGCCTGTACTAAACTCTTTACATGCATTGTTATCCCCATTTCACAGGTGAGGAAACTGAGGCTCCGAGAGGCCTTGGGACTTGCTCACAGCTGCTAAGGTAGAGTCATCTGCCTCATGCCTGAACCCCAGCTCCTAACACAAAGTTACACTGCTTTTGGCCCGGGAAGGGTTAAACCCAAGGCACGCTGACTAGCTAGCTAAGATCTGGGAGATGCAGGGTGGGAGGGAAAAGGTTAAAAATGTCCTATTGTGAGTTTGAGTCCAACTGATGTCTAGGAAAAGCCAACCATAATGTCGTCAGATGAAAGGACTTTTGGCCCAGTTCCCACATGCAATGGGGGCCCCGAAGTGCCCGACAGACAAAGACACCGCGCAGCCCTGGAGAAGGTGCGGGGGCCTGGCCCTCATACCGATGGTGCAGTGCTCGCCGTTCCAGCCCGGGCTGCACTCGCACTTGCCGTCCCGGCAGGTCCCGTGCTCGGCGCAGCGCGGGTGGCAGGCGCGCTGGTCGCAGGCCGCCCCCATCCAGCCGTCCTCGCAGCGGCAGGTGCCCCCCACGCAGACGCCATGGCCACCACACTCGGCAGCACAGATCTCTGGGTGGGGGGAGGGAGAAGGGGGAGAGAGAAAAAACAAGTATTGAGCCAGTCGTTCTTGGGAACAAGGGTCACACTCGGCTACCTACCTCGGCTCTGTGAGCAGTCGGGATTCCAGAGGCTCAGGAGGCTAATCTCTGTGGACAAGGACCCTCAGACAAGAACAGTTCTCCAGCCAGAGGTCTGTCCCGAGCCCCTTTCCTCGCCAAAATAGGATGGACTGTAGGGCTCTGCTCTGTTTGCTTTTCTCTGTGGCCAGCCTGTCCCCGCTTTTGTGTTTACCGCTTCCAAAGGGGACCGCCCTTCTGAACAGATGCGAGGAGAAGTCAAATTTAATTAAAAACCAGTTATGTGTGAAAACAAAGTGAGGGTGAGCCAAGCGAAGTGCCTGTGGGTCTGGCTGGGGTGCATGAAGGGTCCTGGGTTTGCACTTCATTCCAGCTTTGACTCTAATTGAGATGGGAGGAAAGGGGAGGCTGGACCCCCGCCTCCCGGGGTGGGGGTTCTCTGGTGTTCTGCTGGGTTTATGTTCAGTCCTCCTGCTCTCTGCTTCATCACTCCAACTCCAAGCACCATCTAAATGGCGTTTCCCATCCAAAGCAAACAGCTGGACTAGGGGTGGAGGCACTTCACAGCCAGACTGGAGTTGCCCAGCCCTTCACAAAGGCCCGTCTGTGAGATGGTGCAAAAGACACACGCGACCTGATCCACAAGCCCCTTGGGCCCAGGGCCAGCGACAACTTCATGGTTACTCAGGCAGAGGTTGTGAAAGCTCTGAAACACAACTCCTTTTTAGGAAACCAGTTGAACAACTGGGGCCCTTGGCGCTCTCTGCCAGGGCTGTGATGGAGACCCTGACTCAATTCTGTGCCTCGTGGCCCAACATTCTTCAAATGAAGATCCCAACACCTTGAATTCCTTTCAAATTAAATTGATCGGCACCCATGTCAAGTTGCATTTGCACATTACCCCTTCCAAGCTATACTCCTGGCTTGGAAGCTACTAACAGTCCAACTACTTTTGACAAAGAAAATAAAATTAGATCTCAGAGGCTCAAAACTTCCATATTAATCTACAAGGCAATGGCTAAAATGTTCAAGAATTAAAAAATAAACAAAACAGAAAACAGTAATAATTCCCATTTATGGTGTGTTCCTATGCCTGACATCTTGCCAAGCAAAGTAGCTGGAAAGGGAGTTAATGCATGCAGTACCACACTGGGTTTCTCAGCTCCCCAGGGGAGAGAAAGTCTGCTGTAAAATGTGTGCAAAGAGCCCTGACCTGGAGCCAGGGGACCTGGGTTCTATGCCAGGCTCAGGAGCAGAAGCTGTGTGACCCTGGGCAGGTTCCTTGACTTCACTGGTGATGCTGCCTCACAGCACCTCTGCTACCCATCAGGGCTATGCTGAGCATTCAGTGAAGTGGACAGTAGAAAAGGGCATGGCAAGATCTCTAAATCAAGAAAGATTTCTCAGGACAGTGAGTTTTAGACTACGTGTCCAAAGACCAGGTTTGCGAGGTCTGTGTCTGCTCAGCCACGGATCTGCTGTGTGACCTTGGGAAGGTCACGTGCCCTCTCTGGGTGTTGGTTTCCTCATCAACTGCAGGGGGGACCTGATGGCATCTAAGACTGTGGGAGTCTATGATATAAACATCCTCCATGTCACACAGCATGATCTATCCCTAAACCTCGGCTGGAGTGTCCCTCCTCCTCTGAGAAGTCTCCCATGATTCACTTGGTGGTTGTTCCCTTGCTCTGTGCCTTTCCATGTGACGTGGAAGACTGCTTCTCCATTTCTGCGTGTCTCACTGTCAGACTTGGGACAACCTGAGGCTGGATGAATTCTGATCACCTCTAGGCCTGGTACCCAGCACAGATCTTGGCACAGAACAGACCCTTAATTAAGGTTTGCTGGATAATGAATAAATCCATGTGTGCCTGCGGCTACAGGTGCCTAAGAATTTAAAACAATTCAGGTACACCCTGCTCAGCCTGGCTGAGAGTCAGTCCAGGCCTATCTGTCTGCTTATCTCTGGTGCGTTGCCCTTGTGAAAACTTCCCAAGTGAGCGTGGAGCTGTGGAGCAAAGTGTCAGGACACCCAGCAGACCGCCACGAAGGGGGTTTTCTCAAGATGTTCTTCAAGTTTCCTTCCTTTCTTGCTCACATGGACAATGTACTGGATTTTTCTCAAGATGAAGAATGACAATCTCGGGTCCCTGGGTCTCCCTACGTCCTAAGTCTGAAATTTCCATCCCTTCTGCACAGCGCTGCAAGGGCATCAACCCAGGTGACTCCGGAGGCAGGGCCTGAACTCAGGGCTGGCTGGGACTTTCACCTGAGAGCCTGGAGGAAAGATCAGCTTAGCATTTTGGGGGGTTTACTCAGCACATTTTCCAGGTGGCAGTTTATGGTGTGAAAGTAAACTTCAGACAACCCTTCTGTTCACCGAGGTGTGAGCCTGGAGAGGGACAGGCTGTGGGGCAGCCTTCCTCGGGGTACTTGGAGTTCACAGTCTTGGTGTTTTGGGCTGCGGGGCACTTGAAGGTCACGGGCTTGAGAGCAGAAGAGGCAGGGCTTCCCCAGCACTTGACGGCCTCACTTCAGGTCCTCACTACTGGGTAGTTCGTTCCTTTACTAATTAACTTTGAGGCAGTGTGTGTGAAAGAGCGTAAGACTTGGAATCAGGTGTGACTCCAAATCTTGGTTCTGCTAGTTGTGGGACCTTAGACAGCCTCCTCAACTGCTCTGAGCTTCATTTTCTTCCTCCGTAAAATGGGGATGATGATAGCACCCACTTCAGAGGGTACACAGCCCTGATATACAGCTCATACTGATTCCTTTATTCTTCCAGTAATAGTCCATGCCTGCCTGCTATGTGCCAGAAACTGTGCCGGGTGCTAGGAATACAGAGGTCAATAAGACATAGTCTCTGCCCCACAGGAGATCATTGCCCAGACAAAGCCCAAACTGATTGCTAAGATCTGCCGAGTAATCTACAGCTGTTACTCACTTCGGCACCTTTCTGCTTATGTGCGATGAATAAAGAACCGTGAATCTTAGGATCAGACAGATTTGGTATCTATTCTTGGGTTTGTCACTTATTGGCTGGGTAATCTTCAAGGTGCAAGTTATGCAATTCATTGAATCTCGATTTCCATTTCTGTAAAATGAGGCTAATAATTCCCACTTTACCAATCTTACATGGTTGGTGTTAGAGCAAATGAGGTAATGCATGGAAAAGCCATTTTTGGCTTAATAACTTAACACTTATATCAGGTTTTACAGTTTACAAAGCACCCTTCACATACAATTTCTCATTTAACTACCACAACAATGCTGTGCGAACACCTGGCTATTATCCTTCTCAGAGGTGAGGCTACTGAGACCCAGAGAGCATAGGGGAATTCTACAAGGTCATGTGTTCATCTGGTGCTTTCTCCTCATTTTGACAATCCTCAGGGCAACGCTGCAAGACAAGCATTTTACAGATATGGAAACCGAGTCACAGGGTAGACAGAGGCAGGCTCATTTTACAGATATGGAAACTGAGTCACAGCCTAGACAGAGGCAGGCTCTCCTTTGAGGGAACCTCCTGGTTCTTCCGGCAGATCTCCCCTCGTTTCTGGCCCTCTTTGTTTATCCCTTGTTACGTTCAAGTCAGACCCTGGCTGTGTGTGAGATGCAATGAGATTCTCTACACAGAGTTTCCCAGACACCCGAGCTCACTTTTCTCCTCTGGAGACTGCGGAGCTGTCCTTCCAAACTCTCCATTTCCCCGCCAGTTTACACTAGACATGCTGCCCTGGCACAAAGCTAAAGCTGCCTGGTGGCTGAGCACCCCTCCATGAGTCCTTTACAAGCTGGGTTGTGAGCTCTTACACATTTTAATGGAAGGGGCCTGAACAGGGTGACCTTGATGTTTATGTGGTGCTCACTGATGGTAACACAACCTGTCAGTGTTGAGGTTCTCTTCTGCAGATGGGCTCTCCGCCCAAGTGCAGGAGACCCACTGCCTCATGACAGGAGCAGAAACCTGAGATTCTGCTTCCTCATTTGGTCTCAAGTTGTAGGCCCCATTGCTATTTTTTTATGTGATGAATAAAGAACCGTGAATCTTAGGATCAGACAGATTTGGTATCTATTCTTGGGTTTGTCACTTATTGGCTGGGTAATCTTCAAGGTGCAAGTTATGCAATTCATTGAATCTCGATTTCCATTTCTGTAAAATGAGGCTAATAATTCCCACTTTACCAATCTTACATGGTTGGTGTTAGAGCAAATGAGGTAATGCATGGAAAAGCCATTTTTGGCTTAATAACTTAACACTTATATCAGGTTTTACAGTTTACAAAGCACCCTTCACATACAATTTCTCATTTAACTACCACAACAATGCTGTGCGAACACCTGGCTATTATCCTTCTCAGAGGTGAGGCTACTGAGACCCAGAGAGCATAGGGGAATTCTACAAGGTCATGTGTTCATCTGGTGCTTTCTCCTCATTTTGACAATCCTCAGGGCAACGCTGCAAGACAAGCATTTTACAGATATGGAAACCGAGTCACAGGGTAGACAGAGGCAGGCTCATTTTACAGATATGGAAACTGAGTCACAGCCTAGACAGAGGCAGGCTCTCCTTTGAGGGAACCTCCTGGTTCTTCCGGCAGATCTCCCCTCGTTTCTGGCCCTCTTTGTTTATCCCTTGTTACGTTCAAGTCAGACCCTGGCTGTGTGTGAGATGCAATGAGATTCTCTACACAGAGTTTCCCAGACACCCGAGCTCACTTTTCTCCTCTGGAGACTGCGGAGCTGTCCTTCCAAACTCTCCATTTCCTCGCCAGTTTACACTAGACATGCTGCCCTGGCACAAAGCTAAAGCTGCCTGGTGGCTGAGCACCCCTCCATGAGTCCTTTACAAGCTGGGTTGTGAGCTCTTACACATTTTAATGGAAGGGGCCTGAACAGGGTGACCTTGATGTTTATGTGGTGCTCACTGATGGTAACACAACCTGTCAGTGTTGAGGTTCTCTTCTGCAGATGGGCTCTCCGCCCAAGTGCAGGAGACCCACTGCCTCATGACAGGAGCAGAAACCTGAGATTCTGCTTCCTCATTTGGTCTCAAGTTGTAGGCCCCATTGCTATTTTTTTATGTACCTCAATTTTTTTTTTTTTTTGGTCCTTGAAATAAAAGGAACTGCTTTATTTTTGCTTCTCTGATTCTGCTTTTACACTGAAGCAGCTATAACTTCCCAGAGTGGCTGGTGAAAACCAAATAGGATGATGCTAAAGAATGTGCTTTGACAGCTCCTGTGCCCTTTATGTAAATGTAAATGGTACTATGTGAAATTTGGGTCACAGCTCCTAAGTCTCAAGTTTGCTCGGTTGTAAACTGGGGATGACACTGACTACTGCAGAAAGTTGGTGGAGGAATCACTCTCATTTGCTTAATTTCTTGAGCGCTCACTGGGTGCAGATCCAATGGTGAGCGGGCACTGGGGGATCCAATGGTGAGTATGACAGACACGGCTCTTTCCTGACCTCAAGGAGTGACATTCTAGCATGGCAGACGGACATAACCTAATTGAATTAAATGGGTCAAGATGAATGGAAGTGAAGCTTCTAGTATGGATCCTGGCACATAGTCAGGATATGATAAACTGTGCACACACATATTCTTATAAGAAAGGAAATGGGGTGTAGTCGCAAGTGTTATCAGACTGAAGTCAGATCAGCTGTGAATTCTGACTTATGCAACACACCTGATACAAGCAAGCATTTGATAAAGGCTAGGCGACGGTCATGTGATCAACATCGGCACTTTCTGACTACATGCTGGACAGTTGGGGCCTGGGAGGAGCCCTCTGACGTACTATAGAGTACACAATCCATACAGGAGACATGGATTCAGATTCCGACTCTCCAGTCTCCTTGAGTCCTTGCGGAGTCCTTGGGAGAATTACTTAATCTCTCTGGACCATATTTCTTCACCCCTAAAACAGGGAGAGTAATAACCCCCTACAGGGTGAGTGAGTGGTGGTAACTGAAGGAAACGGTAAATGTGAATGGCTCTGTGTAATCTGTGTTATATATGTTGTGTTCTGTACATTAACTGATTGATGGAGACCTACGACATCCTGTATCAGTGCAGCTCCGAGTTACCGAGAAGAGAAGCAGCTCCCTGAAGAGCAAAATATTTTCTAGCAGCAGCCTCAAAATTTGGGTATGAAACTCCTTCTCTGGTTACCTAGCATGGCACCATCAGCCAAGACCATTAAAACCCAGGTAGAAGCCACCTGTATTTGTAGCCTCGGCTCCCTCTTAAAATCGGGTGAGAATCCCCAACTGTCCTAAAGTGTCATTCCAAGTCTGTAAAGTTCTTGGCTGAACTATACAGGGCCTTGGAGAGCAACCAGGTCAGGCCCAAGAACACCCTGGCTCTTCTCCTGGGGAAAGCCGCACCCCCCAGCACCTCCCCTTCCCCACCCCACCTCTGCCCTGCCTCACTGGTATCCACGTCTGTCTTCTCTCTAGACCGGAAGCCCACCTGATGGCAGGCTCTAGGTTTTATTCATCTTGGTTCCCAGCAGCAGGCACCAGGTCTGGCAGAGAATGAGCTTTCAACAAATATTTGTTGAAAGAACAGATGAATTAAAAAAAAAATCTCATGGAAGAGGTGTTATGTCAGTTGGCTCAACTCTATCCCAGCGCCATATTGTACAAAATTTATTTGGTTAAATATATTCACACAGAGGCTCAGCCTTCTTTGTGCTTAACCTTCTTAGAAACTTATCTTCTCCAATCTCCGACTGATAGCTTGTAACCTTAAAGTGTCTCAGTCCTTACACCCTCACACACATGTTCCTTCGCACCAATGCCCGTGTCATACCTGTTCCTTTTCTATGATGTGGAAGCAGGTGGACACATGATGAAAAGCGTAGAGAAAAATATATGATTTGGCTATTGGTTAATTGTGCTCCAAAGTGTATACACGAGGAAGAAAGCTGCTCCAGTCTCCTCCCATTAAATGTTAATCCCCATATGAACCTGGATGAAGCCTGGGACCTATCACAGCTATGTTTTAATTTTTCTGGACTTACTTTACAATCTTGTTCATTAAAATAGCTGGTAAGGGGCTTCCCTGGTAGCGCAGTGGTTGAGAATCCGCCTGCCGATGCAGGGGACATGGGTTCGTGCCCCGGTCTGGGAAGATCCCACATGCTGCGGAGCGGCTGGGCCCATGAGCCATGGCCGCTGAGCCTGTACGTCCAGAGCCTGTGCTCCGCAATGGGAGAGACCACAACAGTGAGAGGCCCGCGTACCACACACACAAAAAAAAAGCTGGTAAGGGAAGCTGTGCCTCTCCCCTAAAGGGAAATACTTATATATAATTTTCCCATAAAATTTCTTTGACTTGGAAAGATGCTCAAAATTGACACAAGTCGGGGATAGAGGGGACCCCACACAAGGATCTGTGTGCTTTCCTGCTGAGCAAGGAACAGATACAGGTGAAGCTGTCTTTGAAATTCAGGGATGTGAAAGCAGAGCCTTGGCCCCATATGACCTCCTGGGAAGCCCTTTAATAAGTCTGTATTTAGCACTGAAAGGGATAATAGGGAAAATTGTTCTATTCTGCTTAGGACCTGAGGTTCTTAGAAGTGTGACCTTAAGAAATTTTAGTAAGGGTTAAATAATTTTAAATGATTTCCACTAGGATTTTCTGTTGCATCGCTAGCTCATCTGAGTTAGTGCCCAGTTTGGGGGATTTCTCTGAAATCCTGGTCCTTGAAAATTCCTTGGGGGAATTTCTCATGAAATCCTTGGACACTTTAAGTCCAAGCTACAGGACTTCCCTGGTGGTCCAGTGGTAAAGAATCTGCCTTACAATGCAAGGACACGGGTTCTATCCCTCGTCAGGGAACTAGGATCTCACATGCCGCGGAACCACTAAGCCCACGCGCCACGACCAGAGAGCCTGCAAGCTGCAACTAAGACCTGACGCAGCCAAAAATAAAAATGAAATAAATAAATAAATAATAAGTCCAAGCTACACTAAACAGCATTTGAGGCAAAAATAAGGAGATATTGTAGAACCACTATTGGTGGCACACAAATATTATACCTCATTAAGTCCTCACAACATCTCTGCAATTTTATTTTCACTCCCTTACCATAACTGAGGAAACTGCTTGGAGAGACTAAGAGACGTGGCTCAAAGGTACTTAGCTAGAATGAAAGGTGACTATGATTAACACAGCTTTTTGGTCTGTGAACTGTGGGATCAGGTTTAGGCAAAACCTCAGCTGTAATCTGACATATTTCCTTATTAATTATGTATTAGATCCTCACCCCAGCTAGACTAGAGAATCTCTGAAATCAGAGTCTGAGTCTCCTTTTTCACCCTGACTCAATGTTTATCATGTTAAGTACTTTTCCTTTTGTTTGTCTGTTTATCTGTCCTTTCAATCTTCATCCATCCATCTGCCTGTCCATCAGCTCATCCATCTGTCCATCAACCCAATCATCTAATCATCCAATCAGCTATTCAGTCAACAGGCCATCTAACTGTCCATCTATCCATCCATCCATCCATCCATCCATCTGTGGGACTTGGGCTAGTTAATTCATCTTTCTGTGCCTCAGCTTTCTCTTCTGCAAAATAGGATAGAGACACCAACATCTCAGGTTCATGTGAGGCTTAAAAGAACATCATGTAATGTGCCTAATGTCATGTACATCTTTTACAGAGTAAACACTCACTACATGGCAACTATTTTACGTTTATGTGCTAGAAAGAGCCAGGGGAAGGGAGGGTTTGAAGATACTGTGGAGAGCAAGGGGAGGATGTGAACAATTGAGGTTCCTCTCAACAGCTGGAGGGGACTGGATCTGGAGCATAATCAGGAGGACAGGCTTCCTGGGCCCCTCATGCCCTGGGGAGAGGTAAGCGGCAAAGACCCATGTAAGGGCCAGACCAGGATAATGAGAGAGCACTTAAACCATGGCCTCCATATTCTCAGTGAGGTAGGAATCTCTGCCGAACAGGATGCTAATGGATAGATGTGGACATTTGAAAGAGCCCCTTGGGGACTGAGTGTAAGAACTCACAAAGTACAAGAAGAACTGCAGCTGGAAGGACCCAGGAGGGGCTAAAGATCGTGAGCATGACATGATTTGGCTTATAGCACTCAGAAGCCCGGCTGTAAGATCAGAGATGGTGAGTGGCTGGAGTGATCCTGGGTTTTGCAAGGTGGATGTGGAAGAAAGGCACAGAAACAGGGAGCCGAGAGTGATGAAGGAAGACAGCTGGAAGTAAAGGACTGAGGGAACAGGGGGAAATGAAGGAGAAGGTGGGGTGAGTCAGGAGAGAGCTGATGCTGGGCAGGAAGTGGCCTGGATGTGGCCAGGGGCTCGCCTTCGGGTGGGTTTAGGGGTTAAGAGAGAAAAAGAGGAGGAAAACGTAGAGGAGCAGTTTTCTTGGTCAGAGCATGAGAAGGTATCTTAGAGATTCTCTAACCACCCTGTAGACAGGAAAACACAGGCCAAAGAGAGGAAGTGCCTTGCCCTTGGCCACATAGCCACGTGCATATTAGTACTTGAGCAAGAACTTGATGGCTTCCTTAGGAAATAGTCATGTAATGGGCCAGCCAGATAAATGGCTAAAGCAGGGGAGGCCTCACCACACTTTGGCCCCCTCCTCTGTGCCTCTGCATAGGCTGCTTTCATGGTCTAGGTGCTCCTTTCCCCCAGTCTTCACATGTTGAAGTCTGGCTCCAATGCCACCTCCTCCCTGAAGCCTACTTCCAGTGCCCACACTGGAAGGGGCTTCATCTCCTGCCTTCCCAAAGCACTTTATGCAAACCTTTGTTTATCAGGGTTGTTAGTCTACCTGTGTTGCCTCCAGAACGCTGCCATCATCAGATTAGTCTCTACTCTGTAGTGAGTCTCACATAGAAAATGTATCTTTTGACTGCATCCATGTACCGCCAGATTCCAGTGGTCTGAGGCAGGGCACTCCAGTAAGTATTCAAGGTACTATGATTTTGCACAGGGCAGAGGCCTGGATTTGGGCAAGCTGGGTATAAAAGCCTTCTTTGCTACTTCCCAGCTCTGGGAAACAAACATTGCACATATCTGAGCCTTATCTTTGTCATTTATAAAATGGCGGTGATGAATCTTAAAATTGATTAAAAAATATATTGAGGACCTACTATATGCCAGATACCCTTAGAAGCTGGGGATTCAGAAATTGGAACTCAAGTCTACCTAGGTGTATAAATAAACACAAAGCTGGCCACCATGCCTGGCACACAGTAGGCCAATTACAATTTAACTCTCACTTCCACAGGCCAGATATCCCTGCATTTTGAGCAATGTGGCTCGAATATAGCACCCACTCTCTCTCCCTCCCTCTCCCACAAAATTGGGCAGATGGCTTTTTAGTCTCAGTGCAGGTTACAGGAAGAAGCCAGAAGGGAGGAAGGTATAGGAAAGGAGCATGTGACTTCCTTACAGTAATTAATCTCCTTTTGACATTGAGGCCAAACCCAAGTCACTCTCCTGTGCTTCTCAACTTCCATCCCTATCACCTGAGAGTCAGAGCGGCTCCAAGCCATGCTTCGGTCCCCCAGATCTACATGGCAGAAAACTAATGAGCCTTGGAAACCACATGGCCTTTCACCTCACTCAAGGAGCTCAGAAAGCTTTCAAACCAAGCAGAAAAATGGATTCCAGTACGTTGGTGCAGAGCAGTCTCCAATCTATTCCCCCAGGACTAGAATTTCAAGCTTTATGAAGCACCTATCACAGGAAGTAGTAAGTCACCTCTATTCACCTTAATTGGAGGGTATCTGGCTTCCTGATTAAAGGAGTTCAAAGCTAGCATGGGGGAGGCCTCCAAATACGCTCTGACTTTGCAGAATGATAACAAGCCAAGAAAGGACTGGTGAGCAGAGAAGCCAAAAAACGTAACTGGGATGTGTATTTTGGCCAGGGCTGAACCACTACCCCACTGAAAGGACCCAACTGGGTATACTGAAGAGATAGCTGATGTTCAGACCTCCAGCCCTGATACCCTTTTGTGAAGGCCCACCTCTCCACCCAGTCATGTGCTCATCTATCTAACTCTTTCCTGGACACCTCCTCCTAGAAGTCTCCCAGGCACCTCAAACTGCATGCCAATATTAGAGTAAGCTTTTTAAAACCAAACCTGACCACGTCACACCTCTGCCTGAAACGTTTCAGTGCCTTCCACTGACAGATAAAACCTAAACTCTTTCAAGGCCATTCATGATCTGATGTCTGCTAACTTCCTTCACCTCTTCTCCCTCTCACTACTGCCACAAATATCCTAAGCTAAGCTACTCCAAACTGTGGTTCTTTCCTAGAAAATGTCAGGATCTGTCTCATCTATGTACTTGGCGCAAATCTTTGACTTCCCCAATGGGCTGCTGCAAGGTGCTTGCCTCTTCCTTCCATCTCTGACAATTCAAATCCAACCTCCATCACCCACCTTAGATCCTACTTCCTCCAAGAAGCCACCTTGAGCACCCCGGCTGAAAGCAATTGCTCTTTTCCTGAACCCCTGTAGTATTGCCAGGTCCACCGTGGTCATGATCCAATTTACGTGGCTCCTGGCAGTGTCACCAAGTGAAGTGGTACCTTGTAGACCTGATACCCGATCCATGGACAGTATCGGCGTAAACCTTGGTAATAGCCAATGGCAGGATTACGCAGGGGATAAGCATGGGTTCTGAACCCAGAGAAGGCTGGATTTGAATCCTTTCTTTCCCAGAGTGCCTTTGGGAAAGGCACTCAAGGTCCCTGAACCCTGGTTTCCTGAGAATAACACCATCTGCAATTTCAGAGGCTTATATATTTGTTGTTTGAATAAATCATGAAGCACATACATGGAGGAGCTCTGTAAAATGTAAATAAATTTTCCATTCAAAGGATAGTTATTATTTTAAAATTACAAAGTTACCATACCAGCAGTTTGATTCAGGAAGACAGCCAGAGATTTTGTACAAGATATCAGCTCGGGCATCCAGATAGAAACCTAATTCTGAAGCCCAATTTCAGGAGGGCTTATATTTGCATACTGAAGAGCTCCAGTTGTGATAGAAAATGTTCCAGGGCTGTCGGGGGAAATTCTACTAAATTACAAAGCTGCCAGCTTCTGGTTTATCAACCTTTGACTCTAGCAGTATTTAGTAGCACGCCTGTTTGGGCCCAATTTCCCAGGCTTTGATTAAATGTTAGGAAGTGACCATCTCATTGTGTCTGAACCTCCACACTACTTCCCAGGCAACTGGTGGGTTCTTCTCTGCCTCCTTCTAACACATCCACTTCTTTCTCTGCTTCACTGTCAGTCTCTTGGATATTTATTATTCTGAACTTTGATTTTAGGCTGTCACTTGCTGTTGGGAAAGGGCACAGGAAATGTCAAGTCTCAACGGACATGATTCCTTGGGTGAAATTCCAACCTCGAGTTTCCCCTCCCATAACATACCTATACAGAAATAGCCCAGTCTGATCATTTCCTTTTGATGTTTAATTGGATGTTGGTGCTGTGCTTTCTGGGCTGAGAAGCTAATGCTTCTCAGAGAGTGAACAATTCCGGCTACACAAATGAGACTTGTAACAGGGGAGAATGCTCAATGCTGAATCTAATTTTCTCTCCCATCCATGAACAGAAGACAATTTCTCTGGCATTATAGCATCTCACTCAGTCTTTCTGTCATTAGTAAGAATTAAATTCTGTTCCCTCAAATCTAAACGTAATTATATTTTGCCTCGTAAATAAAATTGAATTACCATTTTCAAAATTTAGGGCTAATGCAACTGCTCTGTTTAGAGCTTTAATTGTTTTTAACCCTGTTGCTACTTTCAGCTTTTTTTTAAAAAAAAAATTGGGCTTATTTTGCTATCAATTGTGACTTCATTTGGTAACAGAGCTTTTCTGTTCCATATCTATCTGGTCATTATTGTTATTAATTATGCTTTGTGATTTGCTTTTCTTTTTGGTAGGGGAGGAGAATAATAGAGAAGAAATTGGAAGCTCAAAGGATCTGAGTTTGAATTTTAGAAGGTCTCACTAAGCTGAGGTAGGACCTAGGCCATGTTGCAGTGAGAGAGTTAAAGAAAGAGCCCTGACGTGGAGTCTGAAAGGGAAATCTTCAATGCGCATTGAAAGATGTTTTAATTTGAGATTTTCAGCAAGACACTGAGTGGACTCCATGATTGGGACCCTGCCTGCCTCTCTGGCCTCACTTCCTCAGCTCCTACTCTCCAGTCAGACTGAAGGAGGACTGCTCTGTACTTCTGTATGTGCTGTTCCCCCTGCCTGGATGACCCTTCCCTCCTTTGCCACCAGGAACCCCACCTCAGTCCCCTTTCACAATCTGGCTCACAAGTCTCCATCCTGGGGAAGACCTTCCCAGGTTCTTCTCTGCCCCCCTCCTGGCCGAGTGCACGCTCCTGCCCTTGTGCACCCCAAACCCACCATAAATGCGACGGTCAGAGGCCTTAACACCGCATGACTCCGTGTCACCTCCTGAATGGCCTGAGGCATGCTGGTCCCCGGGGCCTAGAACGGTCCGGCACACGAGAGGTCAGGAAGGGCTGTGAGTGAATGGAGGGGACGTGTGTGCTTGTCAGCAGTGGGTGCGCATCCGGAGCTGTTCTGGGGTGCTCTCTGCAGAGGCTGTGCTCCTCTCTGGAAAAAGCTCAGGAAGCTCAGTCCCTGAGCAGAGGCCAATGTCAGTGCCGTAGGGCCCTTGTGTTGGTGTCTGGGGATAAATGTGTCAGCACATTAGTGACTCTTCACTTAGACTCGATGACCAGAGTCAGGGGCTGGGGGGAAGGGGGGTGGGTAGAGAGTCCCAGTAACCACAAGAAAACGGAGCCTCCGAGAGAGAAAGCAAGTTGTTCAGGTCACATAGACTCCAATCCAGTTCTGGCTCCAAACCTTCACCATATAAACTGCCCTCAAACTTAAATTGCTTAGAGTTGAAGGACGGTTTGGCTAATTTAGACTTAGTCATGCATTCTAAAAGTATACATTAATACTTTATTTATTGAGTGCTTACTGAGTGCCAGCCACCATGCTAGGCATTTTATATATACATATTAAAACTAATTTGAAAAACAGCCCTGCAAGGCAGGTATCATTAGCCATATTCTTTGGATAAGCTCAGTCTTGAAAATCTAGCTTGGTCCCACTCCATATCCCATGCAATTCTTTCTAACTGCACATGCTACACCCAGATCCATACCATTGAATCTCTAAAAGATCTCCACCTGTTATTCCATGAAACCCAACTTCAATGAAATGATAAGAATCATAAACCCCAGCATGAGCATTTTAGAATCAAAATCTCTGCCAGGTACTGCTTCTGTGAGCCAGCAACCCAAAGGAATAAAATGTAGTGAGAGGGCCTTCTCAAATAAAGGTCATTTATGGAAGACAAGATTGGAGAGAGCTCATAGAGAAGTGGAAACAAGGAATGAATTTATGAGGCTGAGGACAGAGATGACTGGGCTGGGGTGGAGGGGAAGGAAGACCCGCCTGAGAGCCAGTGAAGGGGGCAAATGATGGGTTTAAGGGATCGAATCTGATATGGTATTCTGGAAAATGCCACAGAGCCTGAAATCTCCTTTAGAAGATTTTAGAAGATTTAGAAGTCATTAGGCTCTGAAAGAAAGGTAGGCTTTTCCAATTTTAAGGACCATCTCAAAGAGGTTAAGTTCCTCCCCTTTTCTGAGGCAGCTCTGAACCAAGAGGATGAAAAGCCAACTAAAAGCACATGGGGGGGTGGGTGTGGGGAGGGAGTCTTTCTGCTCCGCAGGGCTACTGAGCATGCCCCCTTTATGCAAAACTGATGAGGCACCCAGACCAGCACGACTACTCCCTGGGGAAGGTGGCTTGAAGGAGGTGAAATGATGCCAGCTCTTATCCACGAGGGGTTCTGGCTGGCTGGCACTGCCCACGAAATGAACATGGGCTAGGTCTGGAAAGTGAAAGAAGGGGCCCAGGAACTTGGTTTTAGCTTTGCAGAGTGTTATGGGGCCGTGGGGGGAGCGGATAAGGTTGGGGGTTGTGGGGGGGAGGTGGGTGGAATCCTGAGAGATGGGATTAGACTGTCCAGCTGGTAGTGTGCTGGGATCTTCCTGGGCAGAGCCTTTGGCTGTAACCCCTCATTCTTCTTTGATAATTCCCTGGCTAAGTCATTCATTCAATAATCACTAGAACCTAATGGCTGTCAGGCCGTGCACTAGGGAGAATGACAGACACTGACTTCATGGGGTTCACAGTTTGACAAGAGAGAGGCACATTTATAATCCATGGCTCAGTACACCAAAGAGCTTAGGAGAGGCCTTGAAGCCAGACCTGGGTTGCATCCGTACGGTGCCACTTCCCAATGGGGAGATGCTGGCAAGGAATTTAACTTAGTTCTGACCTTCAGCTTCCTTACGTGGAAAACAGACCTGGTAATACTTCCTTTACAGGTTTCTTATGGCCCTTAACTAAGATAATGGTTGAAAGCACTTAGTTCAGTACCTGGTACATGGTAAGCATTAAGAAATGGACAGCTCTCTAATTAATGCTGCCTCCTGTGACTTATCAGGAAAAAAGACAAGATTAATGGCAAAGAAACCTCTTTGGATGGAAAGAAGACATGAGGTAAGAGCTGAGGACTTGGAAACAGAGGGCCTAGATTTAATTCAAATTCTGCCACTGATTAGTTACTGCAGGCAAGTCGTTTCCTCTCTCTAACTCTTTCCCATCTGTAAAACAACTGCAGTAGCAATCACCACCCCCATCATCACCACCCCCATCACCACCACCATCACTACTATCACCATCACCACTATCATCACCATCACCACCATTACAACCACCATCATCACCACCCCCATCACTACCATCACCACCATCACCACCACTATCATCACCAGCACCAGCACTATCATCACCACCACCATCACTACCATCATCACCACCACCATCACCACCACCACCACCACTACTACCATCATCATTGCCACTGTCATCACCGTCACCACCACCGTCACCACCACCATCATCCTCACCATCACCACCATCATCACTACCATCATTATCATCATCACCCCTATCACTACCATCATCATCATCATCACCACCACTATCACCACCATCACAACCACCATCACCACCAGCGTCCCCAAAGACTGAAGCAGTGAAGGTCCACTGGGCCCAGAGCTGAGGACAGAGTTGTGTTGGGGGTGGCAGTGGGACATATAGCCTGTGCTCTTCCAGGCCACGGGAATCTACTTAAACAGTTATCTTATATGGTTTGTCAGGAAGAAAGACCACATCAGTGAGGCAGGATTTAAGGAGGAATTTCTGAGATGAGACGGCAAGCCAAGCTGCTGAGAACCCAGAGGCCTGAGTAAACACTTGGGTAAAGTCTGACTTCACTGTTTCCACAAACCTAACCAAAGTGCTGGGAAACTTGTCAGCTCACATTTCATTACAGACTGGCTGTTGAGTGCAGGGCATGTTGACTTAAGCTGCTTTCATTAAATCCTGTTCTCCATGCCAAACAGCACGACACTCATCTCAGGCAAGAGATGGTCCTCCTTCCTAGGAGGGCCAGACAGCAGGGGCCCATTTCTGCCCTAGGTGACTCCACCACCTAGAGTCAGTCCTATAGGACGCGTCTTCCGGCCTGCAGCTCCTGGTGAGAAGGCTCTGGGCAGTGCCTGTGCCAGCCCTGCTGTGCCAGGAGCAAATAACGTAAAAGGTGTGACCCGAGCTACCCTTGCTGGGTGTCTGACTTGTGCCCGCCGCCATGCTAACCACTTTCTCCATATTTTCTCACTAAATCCTTACAACAAGCCCATAGGTAATTTACCTAAAAGGAAAGGAGGGGAAGCAACTTGCTGAAGCCACTCAACTCGTGAGGAGCAGGTCCCCTGAAATGAAGTTCAGTGCCCGTTCACCACCCTGTAGCCGCGGCCCTGAGTACAAAGACAGCTCCCTGGCTAGAGCGGCATCTGCTCAACGAGGCATCTCCTGCTTAGCTTTAGGGCCCAAACTCCATAGTTTTCACACAGCTTCCACTCAGTGAAAGTGCCCTCAGAAGGGAGGGAGGAAGAAGACGTGAAGTGCTCCGTCTCTACAGGCACTGTTCTCGGGCACACCTGCATTACACAACTTAATCACCACCACCATCACTACTCCATTCAATGGGGAAAGGTAATTCAAAGTATTCCAAAGGCACAAATGCTGCACTGGATCTCATTTTTACCAATGGTCTCAACCATCTTTCCTGATCACTACTAGAACTGTTAATACACAAGATGATGAGCTGATTTGAGCTTCACTTTGTTTCAGCAACGTGATGTGGTGGGGAAAGTGATTCAGGGTGAAAAAAAACGTTGATGGAGATGCTACCACTTCTTAGCCATGTGTCCCTGGGCAGTGCCCTCTGAGGTGGGCACTGTTATTATCTCCATTTTTCAGATAAGGAAACCACAGTCAAGAAAAGTCAAGTCCCCTGCTAAGGTCACACAGTCAGCACGTGCAGAGCCAGGATGGAGCCTAGGCAGGTACAGCCAGGACAAGAGGGAGAGAGAACCACAGTCAACGCGCTTTCACTAGCCTTGAAACTGGCTTCCGGCGGGAAGTGAGAGCCAAGGAGAAGCTATGGCCGTGGGGAGGCAGCGCGGGGTGCTGGGCGGCAGGGGGGCCCCAGGCTGGGCTCGGACTCCCAGCTTCGGCAGACTCAGGGTGCCTCGGGTAGGTCACCGAGTCTCAGGGTGAGGATGGGGATGGTACCATACCTGTCACCCTGCCTCAACAGCTGTTGTTGCTGGTGTGTGCGTGTGTGTGTGTGTGTGTGTGTGTGTGTGTGTGTGCGCGCGTGTGTGTGTGTGAAAAGGAGAGAGAGAGAGAGATCTTTGTATGCTCTGAAGCACTCAACAAACACAAATTGTTATCACTATTGCAAGAGGAGACAGGAATTTTGAAGTCATCTTTTAAATTCCTGGCCTTGTGGCAATCATGACACTGTTTTAGTCAGTTATAGGTTAGAGATTTAAAAACTATAACCCACGTTTCTGAAAGGGCACCTTTCATCTTGCCTCTCTCAAATGTCTCTGTTACTATCAAAAGCTCTCACCAGTGCGCGCTGTAATCATGCTCATAACATAGCTAACATTAACTGAGCCCATATCACGCGCTGAGTAGCGTGCTACGTGCTTTTTTACTTTATCTTAAATAATCCTCCAAATAATTATTTTCCAGATACTAATCCCAGAAGGTAGGTACGCTTGTTATCTCCGTTTTACAAGTTACAGAAATGAAGCAACTTGCCCAAAGTTCTAACTAGTAAGCAGCAGGGCCAGCATTTGAACCCAAGACTGTCAGACTCAGAGACTCTTCTTATCACACGGAGCTCTCTGCATTAGCTTGTGAGGCCCTGTGTCTGACAGCAGCTATGGGGAGTGAGAGGCACAGAGTTGAGGAAGATGAGCATTCACAATTCTATTTAAGGCCCTTGCAATGGGTCTGCTGTCTCCTTTTACAGGGGCAACTCAAGAATGCCTAGTGATCGCACTCAAAGTTACACCTGCCTCCGTCAGAGGCTGTGGAGTCTCATCAGGGATTAACAATGCACGGACAGTTATAGTTCTATAAGAAACTAGCTTTGTGGCCACATAATGAACAATACAACCCAGTGTAGCTTTCGGAGGAGCATTCCTTATATTGCTATAAACAGAGCTGTATAAAAAGACTTATTCCTAAAGATGCAGATGTAGAGAATGGACTTGAGGACACGGGGAGGGGGAAGGGTAAGCTCGGACGAAGTGAGAGAGTGGCACGGACATATATACACTACCAAACGTAAAACAGATAGTGGGAAGCAGCCACATAGAACAGGGAGATCAGCTTGGTGCTTTGTGACCACCTAGAGGGGTGGGATAGGGAGGGTGGGAGGGAGACGCAAGAGGGAGGGGATATGGGGATGTATGTATATGTATAGCTGATTCACTTTGTGATACAGCAGAAACTAACGCACCATTGTAAAACAATTATACTCCAATAAAGATGTTAAAAAAAAAGGAATTATTCCTAAGACATCTGTGTTCGTGATCATGTCTTTACAAGAGCTTTGCAAACAAGGATAAAGTCCAATTTAGGCTGCGTATTGAACATCAATTCTCCATTCAATGGGGAAAGGTAATTCAAAGTATTCCAAAGGCACAAATGCTGCACTGGATCTCATTTTTACCAATGGTCTCAACCATCTTTCCTGATCACTACTAGAACTGTTAATACACAAGATGATGAGCTGATTTGAGCTTCACTTTGTTTCAGCAACGTGATGTGGTGGGGAAAGTGATTCAGGGTGAAAAAAAACGTTGATGGAGATGCTACCACTTCTTAGCCATGTGTCCCTGGGCAGGATTACTCAGAAATTTTCTGGGCCTAAGCTTCTTTATTAGTTGATTTCTCTTCATGCGTTTGTTTGCTCTGTCTCCTGCCCCCCTCTCCAGAATGTAAGCTCGCCAGGGTACAGACTTCCTACCTCTTTATCCCCTCTGCCTTGTTCAGTAAGTGTTCACTGAGTAAAATACTATAAAAATTGGGAAAATGGGGATGATGATGCCTTTCTCACAGGGTTTTTGTGTGGATTTAAACAGTGGATACTGTCCAGGTGAGATGCTAGAAGCAACCATGCTTACTACCTACCACTACTGTGCTAGGTGATTCACCTATGTTCTCATCTGATCCTCACCATGAGAGGGCCTCTAAATCCTAAAGCACTTATAAACAGAGGGTGCCAATATAATCATTCAGTGAACTTTATATGTGTAAATTCTATGGTGAACCAAATACCAAAATTAAGAACACATTCAATCATGTGTTCATCATTCATTCATTCATTCATTCATTCATTTGTCAAAGTTTATCAGGCAGCTGCTGTGGGCAAGCCGATGCTGAGTCCTGGGAATGTGGAATAAGACACGTTTGCTACCCTCATGGAACTTACCACCTCGTAGAGGATCTGGCCAGAAAGGTGGGTGAGGGCCACATCACAGAGCACCCTAAATACCATACTGAGTTTGGACATCATTCTGGGGAATGGGTAAAACCAAAGGCCCATCCCTGCAGAGCTCAAGGAGGCACAATGTTCCCCATGGCCTTGCCTCTAGGCTAGCCACTGTAATGTGAGAGACAAGAATTCAGTGACTCACATCTATCATCATTAACATGGTTAAGGGACGATGTTTTGACTCTCAAGGCCACCACTATGAAAGGAATGATGTGAATATCGGATTTGTGAATCCTCTGCGCCTCTAAGAGTAGAGGTGTTCAGGAGAAGAAGAAAAGCATTCAGAGACATGGGTAACCCCCTGCTAAATGACCAAGGTCAGGGTCAGGGCCCTGAACAGGACTGAACGGTGTACACGTCACAGTGGAAACCTCCTCCCTCCATCTAAGCTGTGCCCTTATTCTCCCCACATTTACCAACAGAACAGTCGTGTCCAGTCCAGTTTGGGTCACAGCTGCAAAGCCCGGTGTCTGGGAGGAAGGTTCCGTGGCCCGAACACTGGTCCAAGCACGTGGCCCTGGGCGTCTCACAGTTGGTGCCTCCCCAGCCCACAGAGCAATGGCACTCGCCTCTCACGCAGACCCCCCGGCCCGAACACGTGGGGTCCATGCAGTCCACTGCAACACAGAGGAGAGATAACAGAGGTAAGTATCGGACTAGCAAGGGTGAGGCTTCTTTAAGCAAACTGCTATACTTTGTAGTGGAGGAGCTTCACATGGTCAGGGAGAACGACCCAGATTTCCGTGGAGAGGTCACTTGGTAAGGTGAAGAGAATAACTCTAGCAATGGTAGACCTGGGTTCCCGACCCCACCCGGTGGTTGACTGTTTAACCTCTCAAGTCTCAGCTCCCTCACCTGTAAAACATGCATACATATTTGTACCTCTTGACTTGAGGGGTGCACATAGTAAGACATATGTATAGAGCAGCCAGTGCCTATCCTAGATATCTGTAACAACTGCAACAATGGAGGACAAGACTATTTTGTTCATGTCTGTATCTCCAACCCTCTAGCACATGGGAGGTGCTTGAAACATCATTGGAGAACAAACTATTAGTATTTACCACTTCATAAATGCAGTTTTATTCCCGCGAATGTGGGATTAAAATAAAGAGATTCCTTAATTTAAATGAGAACTTATTTTGCATTTAAATTCCCTTAGATTTTACCATCTTCCCAAAACTCTGGAGAATGATACAAACTTTCACACCTCATTTTCCAGACACACATTTGTCTGGAAATGTTTCCAGGCAAACATTTCAATGACTATTCAAAATTATGTATGATGGCTGTGTTCAGCTTCTCCTCAAGTGGGGGGTGAACTACAAAGCTGTAGCTCACAGCCAAGCAAACCCCCAAGCAGGGCTCTTAGGGCCCAAGGTCAAGGTGGTCTCAAGAGACCTCCCAGAAAGAGGGAGGAGAATAATATTGTGGGTTACCTGCTCTCTGCTTACACAGTAGGAAGTATCTTATATACTTCACCAGATTGTTTTCTCAATAACCCAATGAGGTACAGAGGAGAAAACTGAGGCTCAGAGAGGTAAATAATTTATATGGGATCATAGAGCTAAACCCTGCCAGAGAGGACTCTGAAGACAGGTCTGTTTGATTCTGAATCCAGTGATATTCCTGTTCCTGGGGCTGATTTTCCTAAGTCAAAGCTTTAGTTACCGGGTTACACAAAGTTAACAGAGACCTCTAATCTTCCGCAAAGCACTTCACAGAAAAAAGAAGAAGAAGGGCATTGAGGGCTAACTTAGCGTGTGGCTCCAGTGCATGCAGAAAGTGCGAAAGGCAGCAGAGAGGAGACAGAATCAGCAAAGGGCTTGTGCATGTTCTCTACTCAACCAAAGAATTGCTAGATCACTGTAGGGAGGGAGGGGATTCTATCCGTCTTGCAAGTGGAAGGGGAGAGTGGAGTCCTGATGGGGCTCAACATGCAGCTGTTGTTAAAAGTGTTGATGGAGCTGCTATGAATGTAGTCAGGTTCCTCCTTGTAGGGGCTCAGGAGGAGGAAAGAATTTAGCATTTGACTCTCTGAGGTCCTAAGTTCAAGGGTCACAGGACAAGCTGTAATGGTTCCATGACCATGGTCAAGTCACGTACCTGCTCTGAGCTTACATCTATAAAGCAGGTCTTGTCAAATTACCTACCTCTCAGGTGGCTATGAGGACCAAACGACACTGATGATTTGAAAGGACAGTATAAACTGTAAATTGTTGCAAAGAAGTTATCTGTCCATTTTATCAGGACATTCAGTAGCATGACTTGGGCAGACTGTGGTCAGAGCTCATTTATAATTCAGACGTGATTTTACTTTATTTATCAATTAAATTATATAGCCCAGTATATTTGACTTTTGCACAAAAGAGTGGGAAACTCGGCCTGGGTGTATTAGAATCACAGACACAAATGGGCAGAGACTTTACAAAGAGCATCATTCTGGGAATAGGCTGTTCATTTTGAGGGTCACTTCATTAAGAAAGCTCTTTCACTATTTGGGTTTTTAAAGGAGTTCAACGTAATTACTTCAATGATAAATAGGAAGATCAAAGGTCAGGAGCAACTATTTGATAAAAACATAATAACAAAAACAACAGTAACAATAATATTAGTGTTAGTTTAGTTCCTCTTCTATGCCATATCTTGCTATTAAACCTTTTGTATGCATTATCTCATTTAACCCTAACAACAACCCCTTGAGGTAGATACCATAACTATCCTCATTTTACAGATGAGGAAACTGAAGCACAGAGGTTAAATAACTTGCCCAAGATCACACAGTGGTAAGTGGAGGACTTTAAATTTGAAGCATTCTTCTCTGGTATAGAGCTCTTGCTATTTCTTCTACAACCTTACTGGTTCCAAAATACATGCACACATGTATACAGACGTAGCACACAGAACGGTTAAAAAGAGAAATCAAAAGAAAACAGCACAACGAAAGAAACAGGGCAAAGTGGAAAATTAAGAAAGCCAAATGAAGGCAAAGAATCTCTTTTCTTGCAGTCTCTGGACACCACTTAATAATAATGGTTTAAACATGACCTGTTGGAGTTCCTGGTAATTAAACATGATAAAAATAATAATAGTGATAAATTTTCATGACCTGCTTCGGATCTCAGAACCTCAGAAGGATTATGCTGGCCCATTAGCCTACTATGATAATTCCCTAGATCCAGAGAGTTTTCCAATTTGACAGGAAACGACTCAGCAGTTCCTATCCCGAGGCCTATAAAGGTATTACCAGTTCAGTGAGTGCCTGGACCCCAGCTTGGGGTTGAAGCTATCTCTGAGCCGCCCTCGAGGTTGAATCTATAAATCTGCACTGTTAGCGGAGCAAGCTGGAGGGTGGCAAGTTTAGCAAGAGGCCCTTGGCATCACAGTCTTGTTCCTCAGACACAGTAAGTCTGATGGGGACCCAGGAACCAGCAAAGTGAATCCGACGCTCTCAGAAGCTGGTCCAGGCAGGGAAGAAAGAGCAGAAAGAAGTGATGAGAGGCTACCTTCAGGCGATTCATCATCAATTAACCATCACTTCGGAAGGTCAACTTGACAAAGCAAGTGTGGAGTGCGCAGGGAGTTTTAAAGAGGACTGCACCTTGGGGCAGTCTAGCAAACCTTGGCTGAACTGGCTGAGATTCCTGCCAGAATGCTGTCCCTGCTGATCCCAAACCTAGGGCCATTACCTATGCCACAGTGACCCTCTGCCCAAGAGGTCCCACACAGACTGTGCATCTGCCTTCCCCTTCTGGGGTCTCTGGGGAGACTGGAACACTAGGGTGAGATTAAAATGGTCTCTTTCCCTCACACTGGGTTAGTTTCCCTAACAATATTTATTTTGCAGGGAGCTGTGTATAACGTGGGAAGATCGGCGGGCCGGGGGTCGGGGAGCTGAAGGAATACAGGGGAAGCTGGCAGGGAGGTGGGCTCAACTTTGGGTAGAAGACAGTCTAACTTAGTTTCTTCTTAGAAGAGGTGCCAAGCAGTTACATTTTTTTTTTTTTTTTTTTCCTGTGCAGACCCTGCCGTTCAAGCCAAAATTTCTGGCAGATGCTTGCTTGGCCCGTTAATGAAATGATGGGGCCTGCGTGGCCAGGCTGCAAACACATCTCTTTTCCCCAAATGTTCCACGCTTCAGTGACCACACAAGCTATGGACGCGCTTCAGGACTCACAACACAGTGGCTCACTTTTCACTGCAAAAGGCTTAGGTGGGCCCCTCTGCCCCTCCCCCAGCTCCCTCTAAGCGTCCTGCCGGAGGCGCCGTTCAGGCTTTAAAAAACAGGGGGCAATAAACTTCAGAAGAAGGAAGGGGGAGACAGAAAAAAGTAAGCTTGTTAGCTGGTGTTTTATAAACACAGTGAAACCTGTTAGAACAGAATTGAGAGGGAATGGAAGGGAGGAGAGGGGAGAGTTTGAAGGCCCAAGAAAACCCCACTATAAACACAAGGACTGTGAAAGGATGCTTCACCAGAGAAACAGAAATAATAAGAGGAATCAGTACCAGATGGCCCTTCTCGGGAAAGAAAGCAGGAGTGAAAACATTTCTTTTCAAACAATAATGTGAATAAATTGCTAAACCGCTTCTCTCTTTCTCTCCGTAAATGACCTTGCACTCTGGGGCACCGGCTGATCAGGAGAAGGACAGCTTCCCCTCCTTGGCCCACACGACATGGTGGGGCTGGGGAGTGGGACAGCACCACTGTTTCAGGAGGAATCTCCTCTTTGTTTTTCTTTCCTTCAGAGGGTCTTCACCTCAAGTGACTAAATGAAAAGGGAAAGCAGAGGAAGGTTACCACTGTCAGGATGAGAAAGCCAAGTTCCTTTGTTCAGGGGCCGGGCTCCTTGTTGGGCTCAGACAGCCCGAAGTAATCCTCATCAAAGTTAACAGGTCTGAATCAGGACCTCCAGCCACACTCGGGGTTTAGAGAGAGCCTGTCTCTGAGAGGTGATGGATGCTTTCCAGACACTAATCCCTTCCCATTCCCCACTCTTTTAAAATGGGCCCATTATAGCCTCTCATTTTTTAGGGGAAATGATGCCTGGAGGAGGGGATACTCATTAAATCCCCAGTGGATTAGAAGACTAGCTCTCCTTGGAGCCTCTTCCACCCGCTGGAGAAGGTGCCAGGGCCCTAGACCGTGGACAGTGGGAGGTAATGACTACTAACATCGTCCATCAGTTTCAAAGTCCATCAATTTCAAAAGACCTTGGAGGGCTTCCCTGGTGGCGCAGTGGTTGAGAGTCTGCCTGCCAACGCGGGGGACGCAGGTTCGTGCCCCGGTCCGGGAGGATCCCACATGCCGCGGAGCGGCTGGGCCCGTGAGCCATGGCCGCTGAGCCTGCGCGTCCGGAGCCTGTGCTCCGCAGCGGGAGAGGCCACAACAGTGAGAGGCCCGCGTACCGAGAAAAAAAGAAAAAAAAGACCTTGGATACAGTGAGTGGGGTGAAACAAGAAATGTGCTTCAATAGTCCCCAGAATAATGCTAATGATGTAAGAGCTAACATTTTTGGAGCATTTCCTATGTGTCAGACACTGAGCTACGTGCTTCCCATGAGTCATTTAATCTAGTCTTCACAACGACCCTCTGAGGAAGGAATTCCCATTTTACACATGAGGGAACTGAGGCTTGTAAGTGGTAGAACAAGGACTCAAACCTACGTCTGACTCCAGAGTGCGCACTCCCGACGGCGACTCTCTACTGCTTGTGAGAAGACCCCTCCTTTCATCGGGAAATCCCATGTGGTCGGGGGAAAGAGTGCCATGTCAGAGGTGAGAAGACCTGGACTGAATTCCAGCCCTGCCATCCACTGGCGCTGTGACTACGGGTGTGTCGCTGCCCTTCCCCGGGCCTCAGGTTCTTTGGGAGATAGAAGTATTTACTTATCTCACCTAGTTAGGTTTTCTCGGGAAGAACTGATGTCACCCTTAAGTCAGCAGTTCACTTCCTAGCCTCGATCTGCACAGGCATATGTCTACTTTATGAAGGAGGGAGACACGTTTATGAGCACCTAAGAGCCACACACATGAACACACACACACACACACACACACACAAACACAGGACTGAGACTGTGGAGGGCAGTGTATGGAGGTCTACAACAGACTCACACTTGAGAAATGGAGAGCCGAGGAACTTAAAGGGGAGGAGAAAGAGCTCAGGCTACGGAGCCAGAAAGCCTGGGCTCCAACCTGGCTCTGCCACCTAGCAGCCATGGGACCTTGGGCAAGTCATTTGACTCCCTGAGTCTCAGTTTCCTCAACTGTAAAATGGAGATGATTACCCTTCCCTGCTGGGGTTTGAAGCTAAAGGACACCAGGCTTGTAGCACAGAGGCTTGCAAACAGTAAGTGCTCAATACACACACTTCTCTTGCCCTCGCTGAGCAGGACCCTAATTCGTCTGTCTCCTCCCTGTAGGTTAGTGACCATTGCCGGAGGCGTCCTGGCTTGGGGGTGGGGGGTCCCAGGGCCGCTCAGGAGGCTCCCTCTGCTCCCTGGACGCCCTCGTGGCCCTGCCTGCGGGCCTCTATCTCACAGCGAGGTGCTGAGCTGCTTGCCCGCAGGTCTTACCTTCCTCGCAGTTCTCGCCCTTGTAGCCGGGGTTGCAGATGCAGGTGCCCATGATGCAGGTGCCGTGGTTACTGCAGGCCACGTCGATGCACTGGTTGGTGGGCACGTCGCACTCGGCGCCCTTCCAGCCGCTGTGGCACAGGCACCTGCCCTTCATGTACTGGCCGTTCCCACTGCAGAGCACGGGGCAGGAGGCTGCAGAGACAGCAGGGGAAGCCTGGCATGAGTCCACGCCCCATGAACCCCATCTGGCCTCGGTCCCTTTCTCTCTTGGGCTTCAGCTGCTTTGCCACAATTCCCATGTGTGTCCATCTGTTTGCTTCTCTTGCTTTATTTCATTCCAGTTGAAACACATCAGGAATTGTAGGTGAAGGTGTACAGTGCAGGGCCTGGCGCAGTTGGTGCCCACTGAATGCTGCTTTCCCCCCGTCCCCCTCATATCACTGGCGCTGCACGGTGGTCACCAGCATCCTTAGATAGGAGGCTTCAATCTGGTCCTTGGGCTCACTGGAAAAGACAGCTGGGCCTCCTGCCCTCCCCGCATCCCTCCTCCAGAACTCTCCTCCTAGTAGCACTGCATTTTGCTTCCCCATTCCTCACGTGCAGGACCACTTACTATCATCTCTAACCCAGCCAATCTCAGCTTTCCTTGCCTTTCAGGTCTCCACCCAAGCCCCACATGCCGCTGCCCCCATAAGAGAATAGCTGAGCCCAACCTGGCTCTTTAAAGTATTATCTTTTCCATTTTGCCACTTAGCGTAAAGGGTTTTGTGATCATCGGTACGAAGGACACTATATAAAAATAAATTATATTGCACTGTGCTGTAAGTACCTACCAGCCTTACTGAGATACAATAAGGCTGCTTTATACGTGACTCTTAACTTTAAGTGCATATGGGATGAGACACTAATTCTTCTTAGAAGGCATGACTCTGCACCACCTTCCCCCTGCTCCCACCTGGCTTTTTTCCTTTTTAAAACACTCAGCAGGTAATCACTGTGCTTCCTCAAGGCCGCTGGCTCTGCTGTCTCACAGAGTCTATTTCACGTTAGGGAAGAATAAGCAGAATCCGCATAGCAGCACCACGGCATGGTATTTGGAGGGCGCTGTTTCCTCGGCCTGGAAAACCATCTCTGCCTTCCACCAATGAACGATTCAAGTATCTCGTCTTAGTTCCAGCGTCACCTCATCTGGGGAGCCTTACTGGTCCTCATTCCATCCAAGCAAAGACCCTTTCATGCTGATAAGATGTTCCCCGCATCTAACCTTGCTCTAGGTGTGCTTCACTTATCACTGACTGCTTTGTCATCGTCTATTTCCCGGTCTGTCTCCCAGACTGAGAGGTCCGGGGCTTGGGTCTTGCTCAGTGTTGTAACCTCAGTGTCCGGCACAGGACCAAGCCCTAAACGGCACTAAGCAAACGCCTGTTGGATGAGGGAAGAGGTGGAGAAACCAAAGGAAGGGGCCATTTTAGTTTCCCCAAGAGGAGTGCCCAGTTCTCGGGAGTACAGATCTGCTTTGGCATTTTCCTTGTTAATTCTTCCAGGACAGAAACGAAGGCCAAATGCACAGGCAGATCACGGGCAGCCTTTACACTCTCCCTGTAATGGTTATCATTAGCATCGTACGTGCCCGAACAGAAGGCAACATTAGCGTCCTGCGTGGAGAAGAGCAGCCTCACCTCCCAGTCCCTCCCCTTGGTGGCCTCAGCCAAGACTCTGCCTGCACCGTTAGACGGTAGCAACTGGAGCAGCAACTCAGGCCCTTCCACGAGGTCAGAGACAAACCACACTCGCTGAAGACAAACATCAACGATGCTTGGCAAAGGCTGATCAGTCCCCCAAGGGGAAATCTACTTTTTAAAAGAACCCCCATGGCCACTCCTCCTGCTCCCACAATGGACATGGGGTTCCCTGTGGCTGCCCTTCCTTCCTGACCTCCCCAGTCATGCACCCATGGATAACACGGCTGGGTCAGCCAGGGCTCTGCCTGCGGACCTCCCTCTCAGGGCTTCAGAGGACTGGCTCTTGGGAGCCCTTCTCACAGGAGGCAGGAGCTGGCCTGGATTTCTGCACTTGCCCGGAGAAGTGGGACCTGAATGAACTGCCCACGGGGCCGCAGGGTGGACCTTGTAAGCTCACAAGCGGGGTTCTCACCTCGACCGCAGTCAGGGCCCAGGAAGCCCAGGAAGCAGTGGCAGGTCCCAGAGATGCAGTCGCCATTGCCATAGCAGTTGCTGGGGCAGTTATCCACAGATTCTGTGGGAGAAAAGAGAAACAGAGCTGCAAACGGAAGCTTCTTTACCCAAACAGAGGGCCTGGGAATCCAGCCTCAGGTTAACTAGGACCCACACATTTGAGTGCTTCTGGCCCAGTCAGCGAAAGGAATCAATAAAGTTAAAAATGATATATTTACTCTTACTGAGGTACATCTCAACTGACATTAAGAGACATGTTTGGGAAAACGTGTGCCTAAACCAATTGTGTATAAATCAACTTTGTATCTACAAACGCAGTAGAAATTTTTCGGCTACAAACATTGGGAGAAAATAGTTTAACCCATTAGTGGTTATCTTTGGAGGCTGGGTTATGGGGTGATTCTTGTGGTCTACTTGACACTCTTCTATGTTTTACATTTTTCTCACAATGGGCTGATGCTCCATGAATTTATGTTCTCATAAAGCTACTGGGGATTTGCAAATCTGTCTCTTCCCACTTCTGATTCTCCATCTATCAGTCCAGGCCCCAGCATCTCTCACCGGGGCTCACACAACGGCCTGATGGCCGGCCTCTCAGAGTCCTCTCCCCCTCTCCCCCTGATTCATTCACCGCCCAGCAGACTGAGCCATCTCTCTGAAACAATCTGATCCTGTCATTCTCTTACTTAAAACCCTTCAATGGCCCCCCATTTGCCGAAATGAAAAAATCCAAGCTCTTTCAAAATGCGTCAGAGTTTTCCTTCACGTTCCCTTTGCCGTACCCGCATCCCCAGCATCGGTAATCAGTGCCCACCTTCTGCGGGGATGCTACTTTCTCTAATTCTTCCTAATATTGTACATTCGGTATCGTCTCTGTGACATGCCAAGGAAATATAGGATTCATTTCAGAAAGATTTTAGTAAAAAATTAATCAATGTTTCGCAGCTCCAGTTAGTAAACCTGTTATCTAGGAAGTCTTTATTTGGAACAGCTCGTTTCTCAATAATGCTGGACATGGAATAAAGGAAGAAGCCACTACATCCTGAATGCCTTCTTTGTGCCATGTATTTCCACAAAGGTTATTTCAGTTCACTGTCACGAAATCTTCAAGCATGTATCAATATTCCTATTTTACAAACAACAAAGAAACGACAAAATGAGGAGGCTGATAGAGAGATGAAGTGACTTGCTGAAGGCCCTGGAGATACTAAGTCATGGACGCCACATCTGAACCCAGGCCTTTGGACTCCAACCCTGGTCTTCTTCAATGATGCCATGCTATCTCAGCCTTAAAGGAACTTACTCTTCAGCAGAAGCCAGGGATGAACAAGGCAGATGTGTGGGCCAGCGAGGCCAGTCCTGAAGACAGCAAAGGACCAGTTGGCAGGTAGCGAATTCTAGGACTTTCAGAGCTTGAAGGGATTGAAGAGACCACCTAGTCTAATAATCTCATTTCATTGAGAAGGAAACTGAGACCCATAGGGAGGGCAGTGACTCACCCAAGGTCTCCGAGAGAGTCAGCAGAGTCAAGTTAAAGCAGAGAAAAGGTTAGTGTGGTGGGGCAGAGCTAAAGATTCAACCTGTTGTCTTAGCTCCCAAGTGTAAGTCATGAAGCCAAGACTAAGACCTCTGTTAAATGAGATGTCACCATATGAGACATGAGTCTTACCTACAGGAAAGTTGTGGCTTAACTGGGAGACTGGGATAACAGCTGTCACCCAGGCAGCAGCATGGGGCGTGGAAGCTCTGCCTAGAGGTAAGGAGACCTGGTTCTGGGGCCCATTCTTCTAGAATCATGCTGGGTGACCTAAAGCAACTTCCTTCCCCTCTCTGGGTCTCACCTTCCTCATACGTGAAATGAAGGTGATAGCAGAGATGATTCCCAGGACTGCTTCCTGTTCTAAAATTCTATGAGCATCTTGCAGAAAAGGTGTCCTGACAGGGCATCAAGCCCTTAAATCCAGGAAATCACTTAGGGGCAATGCAATGGCAGCTGATATGGGGTAAAATTAGCAGAGGGAAGGCTTCCTGGAGGAGGTGAGCTTGAAAACTGGCTTGAGTATGGATAGATGGGGGAAAGGTGGGGGGATTTTGATGTGCTCACAGCATGGTGCATTTCCCAGAAAGGTCTTTTCCCAGTTGTCTGCTGTTATCAACTTAGAAAAGACTGAAAACATTCGGGGAAAGGGCTCAAATGTATGCTTCCTTTTGTGAGCGGGTGGAAAATTTCCCTTGCTCCCTATCCCTCTGCTAACCTGAGCAGCATACGACACTAACACAGAGTTAAGAACAAGAGGGCCTAGTCTAGCCTGTGTTCTCATTTCAGGGAGTCTGAAGCTGTCTGGGACCTGGTAGAGCAAGGCTCACGAGCCAGGGCCCTGAGCATCTCTGCTCTCCATTGGCTTTGCCTGGAAGAATCCATAGGCCTTTAAGTCCCTAAAGCCTCTATGTTAGGAGTGGTTTCCGAAACACTGTTTTTATAGAGAATAACTTAGGACGTTTCCTTTTGAATATTCTTTTAAAAATAAGAATTTTGAGTAAAGTTTAAGGCAAGATTATTTTCTCTTTGGGCTACTGGCTAATGGTACAAATGGAGGGTGGGTTCTATCTGCAGTCTTGCAGAAGGAGTACAGGACAGAGAGGCAGAAGGCCTGCTTCCAGCTCTTGTTCTGCTACTGAAGGGCTCTGGGACCTTGGCCACAGCACTCGATCTACCTGCACCTGTCTCCTCGAATGTCATCTCCTCTGCCAAGACTTCCTCATTTCTTAAACAGGCTAAGATGCTCCTGGGACTTTTTCTGTCACCCCTATTAAAGCACCAGATAGGCAACACTGTTGACTGTGAGGACAGGACACCCTTGAGGACAGAAACCGAGTATATTCACTTACACATTTGCCCTGGTATCCAAAGAAGGGTCTCAGTAAACGTTTGCTACTGTCCCTGAAAGAATTTGGCTAGGTGTTCTCAGAGATCCCTCCCAGATCTAAAATTCTATGGTCTAGGCCTTCTCAAACCCAGTGCTAGAAAATATGTCTCCTCGGGCTTCCCTGGTGGCGCAGTGGTTGAGAGTCCGCCTGCCGATGCAGGGCACACGGGTTCGCGCCCCGGTCCGGGAAGATCCCACACGCCGCGGAGTGGCTGGGCCCGTGAGCCATGGCCGCTGAGCCTGCGCGTCCGGAGCCTGTGCTCCGCCACGGGAGAGGCCACAACAGTGAGAGGCCCGCGTAACGGAAAAAAAAAAAAAAAAAAAAAAGTCTCCTCATACAAGTACCATAATTTCCAGCTGTGTTTTTAATAGGATCAGTTGCAGAGAAGTGTCACACTAGATTTTGATTTATGAAGTCTGTAAGACACAAACCTGTTAATTCACAGTCTTCCTAGTGAAAAAGTAAGGCAAGTATATTTTCTGTGACTGAGTATCCTGTTGGTTGCTGAATCTGACAGAATAGAAGGCTGTTTGCTACAAAACTTGCCCCAGGCTGTTGGTGTCAGAAGGCAGAAGTTTTAGGAGACATGGAATAATTTTATGACAGCAACATGGAAGTAGAGACATTTGGAGAATATTTCTTTTTGATGAAATGTTTTTGTATACAGTTTTTCTTCCACTTGAAGGGATTTCAACTACTTGGGGTCCACTTGGAATCCTACAAATAATGAGTCTCCATTGACCAGATATCTCTATGCTAAATGCTAGTACAGAAGGGACACTCACTAGCTTGGGAGAAGTGTGAACTTTACTGCATGAGCATGTTGTGTTTTCAATTAGTGTCTGGTGAGTTTCTTCCCCCTATAGTTCCTTCCTGCTTTGCTCATGTTCACACTGCAGCTGCCTTCATGTAGTACAAGGTGTACCTTAGATCTGCTCAGATCTGAATGAAAAATTCAGCTGCCTGTAAATAACTGATTTTCATAATTGGGTGTATGGTATGGTAGAAAACGGGGGCCTTTCCCCCCAGCTTTTGCTTTTCTATCATAACAGTGTGTTCTGCTAGGAAATTTGATTTTCAGGAGCTTGTTTTTCCTTCCATCAATACTGGAATGCAGAATTTAAATGTTTCCTGAGCTCAGTCTCTGGACATGTGTTCTGAGTGGGCGTGTTCTCTGGATGTTGACTAAAATATTGCTTGAAATACAAAGGGGCATCTGCAGAAGGAAGAAGAGACAACAATGCTCCTTCCCGGAGAAACCGTGGGAGACGGGAAACTACAGAGGCCTTTGGTGAAACCACAGCAGTGCCTCATTTTGTCTGCTCACCACGCTTTTCCAGAGACAAATCATTAGCATCGCCATGTCAAGGTGAAAGATGATCACAGTTGGTAAGTATGTCCTCCTGAGTCTAGGGCTGATGCCTGGGAAAGCCTGCCTTCGTTTGCCACCTTCTGCTTTTCTTATTTGAAATCCCGGAGCCTCAGTTTTGCAGGAAACAAGGAGAGGCCACAGAGGGAAATCCTGCCTGGAGGAGGACTACTGGGCAGTGTAATTGCCTACTGGACTCCAGTTTCACAGGGGCAGTTATACGAGAAGGGGAGGAGAGGCTTTTCTCCTTTACTAGCTCACTGTGGTGTGGACACACACACCTGCTTCATGCCCTGCCCCGAGCAGGCAGACCTTTGCAGTGATTGAGCCTGAGGTTGAATTCCAGCACCAAAGACAGAAGGAACCAGTTGTGAGTGAGGTCAGAGCCCACTAGCCATCCTTGTCTCTCTTTTCTGCTCACCCAGCACTTATCCCCCAGCCTCCCCCAGCACCTCCTCCACGTATTGCTCGCCTGTGATGTGTCCCAGCTAATAGAAGCCTGCGCTTGCTACCTACAGCTCCTTCCTCTGCTTCTCTTGTCTCTCCTTAAGCTGTAAAAGTGGATGTTGGCAACCCTTTGGAGGCACTTGTTTCAAGAGCCAAGGTCTACCTATTGCCCAAGAGAGATGCACTCTTTGATGCCTCCTTTTGGCTTCTCTTCAGGAGGATGGATGCTAATGCTCCAGGCAAGAAGGAAGGAACATGGACTCCAGAACAGCCAATTGGATGATTGGATACATCGCCTTGTCTACAGCTGGTGAAATTTATACTCTAGGTTACATCTATTACATCCCCTTTGATCCTGAAGCCCGGGCTGGGTTTGTTGTTGACAACCAAAAGAAGAGAGGGGAGGGGGCTTCCCTGGTGGCGCAGTGGTTGAGAGTCCGCCTGCCGATGCAGGGCACACGGGTTCGTGCCCCGGTCCGGGGGGATCCCGCATGCCGCGGAGCGGCTGGGCCCGTGAGCCATGGCCGCTGGGCCTGCGCGTCCGGAGCCCGTGCTCTGCGACGGGAGAGGCCACAACAGTGAGAGGCCCGCATAACCGCAAAAAAATAAAATAAAAAAAAAATAAGAAAAGAAGACAGGGAAACAAACTAGACAGCACGGCTGGGTGTTAATTCTACAGTTACTCTAACAGGGACCCTTTCATTCCCTCAAATGGAACTGTGAAAGGTCTATCATGTATTCTAATGTATTCCTTATAATTATGAGAATTAGGCACTTTTGCCACCCTTTCACAGTCTCAGATGGAGACTGAGAGCTGAAGTCACTTTCTCAAGGTCACACAGCTGTAAGGGTGAATCTGGTAAGTGAACCAAGTTCTATCCGAAGCCAAAGTTTGTGGTATATGGCCTGGACCAAAATATGGCATCCAGTCCCATATTAGCTATGAGCCCTATGGACAAGGAGTCTCTAAACATCAGTTTCTTCATCTGTGAAATGGGGTTAATAATAGCACCCACCTCAGAGGGTTATTTTGAAGGCAAATAGTGCTACGCTGTGCATGTAAAGAGGTTTGCCCAGGACTTGGCAGAGTTGGTATTTTGGTTTTAAGGAAGGTCACACATGCTTTCCGTTTGTGAACCAAAACAACACACTAACTTGGTCTAATGAATCCAAACAAGGCAATATGGGTTATTGGGGGTAAACACACATACACACATGAAACACACAGAAACTCTCCACAGTAAAAACAGGAAAGCAAACAAGCAATGTGCTGAATGTGATGAAGGCAGGGTATTTGGGTAAATTTCCTCCTGGGGAATAGCACTGTCAAAGCAAATTAAACCTGTTGTCTCCCAGAAGCCCAAACACAGGCCAGCTCATGCCAACATCTGAATGAACTTCTCCCCCCGTGCACTCCAGATTGGCACTGGGCAGGTGCAGGTGCTGGAAAGCTGTTCCGCGGCCTATGAGGCATCAGTCTGTAGGTGCCCCAGCTTTCTTTGCAGATGATGGAATTCAAAGGCCTTCAGTCTGCAACAGTCTAGGTCAATGCAATGACAAAAATCTGACAAAGCCTCTGACAGCCCGGGCTTGAAGCCAGTTCTGCACTGGCATTTGAACTGGGAGAATCTCTTTTCAGTCCTACCCAGAAGTCTACCAACCACCATTAAGAGCAGCTCCAAGGAGGGATCTAAGAAACAGATTGTTCCCTTGATTATATTCAGTCTTGGTTCTTTTGTTAATTGTTTCTTTGGGGGCAAACCAAATTTCACCCATGAGACTGTGAGCTCCTTGAAGACATGCATTATGTCTGGTTCTCCAAAGAGGCTGGTGAGTGTGACACACAAAGCAAGTCCTCAGTAATGTTTGTTGTATTGAGAAGCTGAGCAGGAGTGCAAGGGGGAAATGGAGGAAAGAGGTCAGGGTCATGGGCATGGCACAACAGTCAGACTCAAGAGAACAGCTGGTGGCCAACAGAGCTGTGGTTTCCTTGTCCTATATTTTTAGATGTGCAATGTCTAGAAGAATGCAGGGAGTGACAGAAGTTCAACTTTGCATTGCACTCTCAGACCGTATTTGGAGCTCAGCTGTTCACATCTGGGAGGCACATTTAAGAGCCCAATAAGATAAACTGGAGCATGTTCATCGAAGAGCAACCGGATGGTTAAGAGAACTTGAAATCACATTGCAAATACAGAATTCTTGAGAGAACTGGGAATTTAGCTTACTAAGGGAATATGAAGGCTGCTTAAAAATAACTGAAGGGCTATTATGGGAAATAAGGATTAGACTTTTGTTTTGTGGCCCTAATAACTTGGCTTGGGTCTGATGAGTAAGGACTATAGTCCTTGGGCAATGGAGTTGGTTTGAAAGAAGAAAGAATTTTGTAAGAGAAGAATACCACTTACTATGTTGGGTTATCTTCTGTTGATGTATATGTATCTACCTAAATATTGTAAACTTCATGAGGGCAGGAAATGTGTTATTCATCTCTGAATCTCTAGTAAACAGTCATCCTTGACTCAAAGCAGGTCTTAAATGAATGTTTGTTAGTTGAATGGCCAAATGAACAGGCTATGTGAGCTATAAGGTCATATATTTTCAGTCACTGATGTACTGCAGGAGAGGGCAAATTAATGACTGGGATATTGCAGGGATATTAAAGATAGACAGTATAGCATCTTCCAAATCTGAAATCTCACAGTGCTATGAGTCACGGTGTAAGGGAACATGCCTGGATTGGATCAAGAAACTTGGGTCTTTACTTACAAAACAGAAATAGACTCATACATGGAAGCAACCTAAATGTCCATTGACAGAGCAATGAATAAAGATGTGGTACATATATACAATGGAATATTACTCAGCCATAAAAAAGAATGAAATAATGCCATTTGCAGCAACATGGATGGACCTAGAGATTGTCATACTAAGTGAAGTAAGTCAGACAGAGAAAGACAAATATAATATCATATGATATTGCTTACATGTGGAATCTAAAAAATTGGTACAAATGAACTTATTTACAAAACAGAAATAGTCACAGATGTAGAAAACAAACTTATGGTTACCGGGGGGAAAGGGGGGAGGAATAAATTGGGAGATTGGGTTTGACATATACACACTACTATATATAAAATAGATAACTAATAAGTACCTACTGTATAGCACAGGGAACTCTTCCTAATCCTCTGTAATGACCTATATGGGAAAAGAATCTAAAAAAAAGTAGATATATGTATATGTATAACTGATTCACTTTGCTGTACAGCAGAACCTAACACAACATTGTAAATCAACTATACTCCAATAAAAATTTTTTAAAAAAGAAATAGACTCACAGACATAGAAAACAAATTACTGGTTACCAAAGGGGAAGGGGGAGGAGGGATAAATTACAAGTTTGAGATTAGCAGATACAAACTACTATATAAAAAATAGATAAACAATAAGGACCTACTGTATAGCACAGAGAACTACATTCAGTATCTTGTAATAACCTATAATGGAAAATAATCTGAAAAAGAATATATATACATGTATATACACACACATATATATGTATAACTGAATCGCTTTGCTGTACACTTGAAACTAACACTAACACAACACTGTAAATCAACTATACTTCAGTAATAAAAAAAGAATAAGAAACTTGGGTTCTCATCCTACTCCTGCCACTACCTTCTGAGGCAACCTTAGCCATGTCCCCTTTTTCTCTCAGGAACTTTCTTTTCATCTACAAAATTCATTAAATTTATTCAGCAAACATTTATTGAGCATCTCCTCTGGCTCAGGAAGTTTCTTGGTGCAGTGGATGACTTGGATGATCTTTCAGGTCTAAGATCCTGTGATCTGATGCATCAGATCAAATTGTCACTACTTAGAAAACTATACTAACATGAAAGAGATGAGAAAATAAATCATCATGATGTTTATGGCCTGAGGGAGAGAAAGGAAGTTTGCTTCTTTAAGGGCAGACTCCAATTTTTTAAACCTCTCTCTGTGTCCTCAGATAACTGGCCTCACATTATAATCTACTGTGTGAGAGGGGCCTCCAGCGAGTCACTGAGGCCAAGGGCACAGGGATAGGAATGAAGAACAGGTGCCTCACTGGCTGCTTCTGGCTAAGAGCTCCTACCTCTCTCCCCGGGGCTGTTGGCAGCAGCTTTCACAGATGCCGGAGTCCCCACAGTTGGCTCTGCTGCCTTTCCCAGAGAACTCTGCACATACGTAGTCTGTGGCCATGCTCCATGAGCATATGCCAGGGAGGCCACTGAGACACACGGCAAGTGGTGATGAGACTGCCCAGTGCCATGCTGTTCAAGAGCACAAGGGCCTTCTAAGGAGACGTACATGCTCTCATGCTCGGATACACTTTTCCTTCCTTTATAGATGTATCCATCCTTCACCCACAGCTCCTTTTGAGGAGCGATGCTCCGCCCGCAGTTCCTGCCTAAGCAGTAGGCACAGGTAGACCAGATGACCGGCCACAGCTGATTGGACTGGGACCCAAGGAGAGTCATTTCATAGGCTGCCCAGCGCTCTATGACGTGGCCTGGCGCACAGAGGCTCTGGGCCAGTCAGAGTCCTACTCTAGTATTTGAAATCAAATGTGCCCAGGGAATGCGACAGCCGGTCAAAAGAGTGGAAGCCAAGAGACATGATGGAAAGAGAGGGGCTGGGGAGGTTCTTCTGGCCAGGTAGGAGCCCACGTTCAGAGGAAGCAGTCCTGAGTGAGCAGAGGAAGCCAGCCTATTGGCTGGGAGAGGTAAATGGAATGGCAGCTCAGAGAGAGGCATGAGGTCACACCACCTACGAGAAGAATGACGGGGACTGGGGAGCAGACTGGGCTCCCAGAGGCTTCTCAGTGCGTATTTTAGTCCCAAGCCCTGTGAACCTTTTTGAAACTACCTCACCACCGCACCTGCCTTTCCTTGAGGTGGGCTGAGTGTGTTTTTGCTTCTGGCAACTGAAAGTACCCTGACACATCTATTCGCCTTGAACCTTATCAGCTCTACCTGATAGTTATCAGGCTTTGATGGTAATTGGTAAGTGCAGGACAGGATGTTTTTAAAGCATTTCTGCATAGAGTTGCATACAGTTGTATTTGATCCTTACAATAGCTCTGTATGCAGGAAGGGAAGGTGCTCTTTATTATTCCCCATTTTATAGATGGGAACACGAAGGCACAGAGAACTCGCTCAAGTTCATGCAGCTAACAAGTGACAGGGCTAGTATTAAAATCTATATTTCTCCTCCCACCTAATTGAGGGATGCCTTGACTACATCACAACTGCCAATCCAATAAGAAAACATGCCGATCCCACTCCTTTTGCCTCCAGTTACAGAGGGAGGACGACACAAAGGATGCTGCCAGGGCCAGGAAATTCCAAATGGTACCTAATTTGGTTTTGTTAACTGAAATTCTGGTTTTAAAACATACCTGTCAGCATTCAAATATCAAAATGTGTCTCTTGCCCCTCACGTTGTATCATACTTGGGCAATAATATTGTTCCATCATTTGTTCACTGATAATTCATTCAAACAAGTCTCTGTTAGTTCCACTGTGCTGATGCCATCAGGAGGACCTGAAGTGTGGTCCTTGTTCTCAAGGAGCCTTTGGAGTCAGGCAGATCTGGGACTAAATGTCAACTCTGTTACTTCTAAGGGTGAGACTTAGAGAAAGTCACTATCCGAGTCTCAGTTTACTCATCTGTGGAATGAAAAAATCGTTTGTCTTACACACTTGTACAGATTAAATAAAACCACTGTGTATGTGTGTGTGTGTGTGTGTGTGTGTGTGTGTGTGTGTGTGTATAAACACACACCTGGTACATGATAGGTGCTCAGGAAATGTTGCTTGCTCCTGTCCCTAGCATAGTTCTTTCCAAACTTTATCCTGTGTCAGTCCCCTGAGAGGCTTGTTAAAACATGGATTGCTGGGCCCTACCCCCAGAGTTTCCGATTTAATAGGTCTGGGTCCCAGGTGATGTTCATGCCCTTGGTCTGGGTACCACCTTGAGAACCACCGGTCTGGAAGAAAGGCTGAGATTTTTGCACACAGGTTTATAAAAACAAGCCAGAGGGGACTGAAAGATCTAAACTATGCAAGAATGCAAAAGAATTCATGGACCACTTCCAAAGAGAAGGGTTTGATCCTCCAGGAGGGAGTGCTTGAATAGCTCTTAAAGAATAGGCAGCTATTTGAAATGCAAAGCAGTCCTGGGCAAGATGGGGGTCGGGTGAGAGCCAGATCCAGAGTAATCATCTTTGCTACTCCCACGAAGTGTCCTGCTATTATGCCAACCTCACGTCAAGTCTGTCTTTGGAACAAATTATTTAAGAAATCAGTTTTGGGTTTTTTTGGTGTGTGGTTTTTTTTTTTTTTTTTTCAGTTTTTTAAAAGCTCAACTTGGCTGCTGGCTAGAGAGTTCCATCTAACGAGCATCACTTTGTGTTGAATTATTCTGTGATGACAGACAATGGAGGAACAGAAAAAGGTTCTGAGGAGGTTGGGTGGGGACTGCTAATTATTCTCCAATCTTTTATCCAGGCTTGTCACCAAGCTTGACGCTGCTTACAAAGCACATAGAAAAACAACCCCTCAATCCCCCTCGCATGTCATGTCTGAAAATGCACAGAAGGATGATGTAAAGATGACCTAGACACCTGCAGATTAAAAAGGCCCATGGTGGCCTGGCCTTGGCTTGGAAAATGGCAATGTCTGGTCGGCATCACCTCTGGCCTGAACCACTGCATCAGCCCTCCAAGCGGACTTCTGTTTCTAGCCTTGTCTCTGTCAGTCTGTCCTGCACCTGGAGGCCAGAGCTGTCATCCTGGAATTGAGTCTCTTCGGGCCACCGACAAGGCCACTGTTCCTTAGCATCTAGAGTTGATATCACAAACCGGAGGCCTATGGACACTTTTGTTTGCAAAATGTTTTTAAAAATTTGAATCAGTTGCCAGAATTTTTCAAAAAGGAGAGCTCATAGAAAAATCTGAATGGTGGCTTTTCTTGAAACATCGGAAGATCCGGCATGGCAGCAATCTCTTCTCATTTAGGAGAGGCCCAGATACCGTGCTTGTCCACAGCCCCAACCTGCAGCTTCCTGCACTGCTGCCACCCTCCTGGGTCCCCGAGGCATCTGAACATAGGACGCCAGCCCCGAGCAGCGCTTCCAGACGTCACTTATTTGGGTGCTGCCTTTACGTTGTTGCCATAGCCACACACCATCTGTCCTCTTAGTCACTTAGTATTTTTAGACTCATTTATTTTCTTAAACAAATTTATTTTAAAAAGAAATTCAAAATAATAGTTTGATATACCTAATTATATTTTTTCTAGTTTACTAAAATAAAAACCCAATTTTTGAAGTAGAGTCTGTCTATGCATAATATAAAATCATCTCAAGAACTATGAGAAACACTGGAGGGGAGAAAGCCCACATTTCGGATCCAGGAGGTGAATGCTCCAATTCCCTTTCCAAGCTAGCTTCTCTGCCACAGGGGTCCTCCTCATGTCCTCTCTGTGTTGCTGCCAAATTGCTCCCCACCCCCGCCCTGCTCCTGAACCCACCCGCCCTTTTCAGCCTCCCTGACTGTGCCCACGCTGATGACTTCCCCTGTAAAGCCTTCCCCTCAGCCCCTTCCCCTTGTCCAAGTCCTACCTAACCTTCAAGGCCCAATTTAAATACCACCTCTTTCATGAAGCCTCCCCAGATTCCTCTTAGCAAGACAGACCTCACAGTCTCTTATCTGAATCTAAACAGCAATTTATTTCTATCCTTCGCTTATCACCTACTGCTGTCTACCTTGCAGTCTAATTATTTATGAGCACGGCTCCTTTTCTCTAATAAGTGGCAAACTTCTTGAGAGGAAGGGATCCATTTCCCACCCCCTTCCTTGTCCGTGTCTCCCCAGTGGCTGGCACACCGCCTTGTCTAGAGCGGCTGTTCACTCAATGCTTGCTAAGTATCAAATGACAAAGGGCCATGTGTGGCTGACTGCATGTCCTCTGGTGTGTCCAGCCTCAGACTCTAAGGCTGGGCTCCTTCTGTGGGGCCTGGACTGTCTACTTCCTTGCTGATTTCTTCTTTTTTAAAAATTTATTTTCTAACGTCGTTTTTATAAATTTTTTTCAAGACCTGTGGCTTCACTTTCATATCTCTTCCTCTGGGCCTGTTTCATTCAGCCAGACACAATATTGGGCTCTCTACTCGCCAAACAGCACTAACCACATGTTTTGGGAACATGTAGTAATAAAACTTTGCAGGGCCCCCATTCTTCTCTCCAGCAAGAGCTGTCAAGATGGCGTCTGTGAATTATGTGTTTGAATTACTTCCACCTGGACATAACACAATAAAATGATTAACAAGATGGATATATTCTCAGACTCTGGTGGATTTTTCTTTACAATACTTATCATGCATGTTGGTCAGTCGTGCGATGACTGGGACAGTACTTCTTTCTTATTTATCTAGTGGGTAACACTCAATGTAATAACTTGGGTCTATATCTTTGGGCCAGAGGCCAAGTTGGACTTCTGCTTGACACCGAAACCTATTAGAGATCATGGTAATGTAATTATATGTTCAAGTTAAACATTTTATAGCTGCTCTAGCCACAGGGACATTATCACTCCCCCAGCCTGTAGGCAGAAACTGCCCAATGGCAAAAGTGAAAGCTACATATCTTGCAAGGAATTGAGAAACAGTTGCTGTTGCGAAGTTTATGGAACCTTCCGGCCACCTCTGATTCTCTGACAGAAGCAAGACTTTAAGCCACCAATATACTAGGTTATGACATAAATGTTAGCCCCTGTCTGGGCCTGACGTGGAGGAGAAGTCTCCCAAGTTCCCTAACCAATGAAACGCTGGCCAGGCCATGTGCCAGGCTGTCCTCATGCTGGAGCACTAGACCACAACCCCTGTGGCTGGCCAGCCTTCCTCCCAGGTCCTGGGTTCCTTGCACTTGTCTACTGGGTTGGAGTGTGAGCACACCCAGGTGTGGTCAGCTGGGTCCTGCCTCCTGGGCTGAGTCTCCAGGCCCTCTGTTCCTCAGAGCTGTATGTCACCTCTGGCATAATTCGGCTTCACTTGTCTGGAGCTCCCTGACCCATGACTGAGCATGGGCCGTGCAATCAGAACCTGGGTGTGACTTCCAGTTCTGACCCTCACCAGCTGGGCAACCCTGGGAAAACCATTTAGGGTCTCTGAAGCCTGGTTTTCTTACTCACCTATCTCATAGTGGGGTTGGGGGTAAATGAGATAATGCACGTAAAGCAATCAGTGGGGCTTATGGTAAATGTCTCATCAGTGGTAGCGGTAAAACGAAACCAAGTCAAAACACATCAAACAAAGTAAACCCATTTTTGGCTAGGCCAAATCAGAGGCTGTGTAGTGTAACAGAACGAACACAGACTTTACAGTGAGACCCCTGGCGTTCCCATCCCACTCTGCCACCTCCTATGTGACCATAAGCAAGTCACTTCACCTCTCTGTGCCCCAGTTTCCTTTTCTGAAAAGGAGGCATAGGTGTTATAGTATAACAACTGTAGGTGTTACAGTATTAACATCTGAACCCCTATGGATGGGGGCCATGGACCCTTCTAGGGGGTTAGTATTTCCTGGCTGCCCCCCAGCTGTCCTCAGCTCACTCCTCCTTCATCAGGGGCTCCTGGCATGTTGCACCTGAAGGTGGGTGTACTTTATGACAACAGGACAGAGGGAGCCCGAGAGCTCGGGAAAGCAGCAACCAATGCTCCAACACCATCTCCACACAGGACTGGCTTATGTTATCAGGACCCAGCTGAGTCCATGTAGATTATGTTTCTTCCACCTGCATGACACACTACAACATATGGGATGTGTCCACATGGAGGTACCAGGGTGCTGGATTCTCTCTTCCTTTCAGCTCAATCCTCTAAGGTATGGACGAACATTCCACAGACATCACCCTTCCTTTCTGTGAAAGATGAGTTGTAAGGGACTGGCCTTTCCTAGAAGCACCCGGGGACATTTCCCGTGAACCCCCTTCATACTGGCCAACCCCTCGCTTCTTCCCTCTGTTACCTCTCACCCTGAAGACCCTGCCTGCGGCCACAACAGAGAAGACCAGTTCTGCAGGCTGGGACTGATCCATCGCTATAACCACAGTGTGGGCCCAGTGGCCAAAGACAGAGCATGTGGGGACACACACACACACACACACACACACACACACACACCACACACACACACACCACACACACACACACACACACAGAGGGGCTCTGTTAGCCTGAAGGTGGTGAGGGCTGATGCTGAGCTTGCTGGGTCTGGAGGCTTCCAAAGGATATAGCAGAAGCAGCCAAAACAGATAATCACCTTCCCAGGGAACAGACTCCCCCTGCTGAACCTTCTGCCTTCCCTTGGGGTTGGGGTAAAAGGCCCCTTGACTCTGAGCCCTGCGTCTGTAGAGGCCGTATCTCTGGCTGCATTAGCCTTAGAGGCTGCGGAGCCTCCTGTCACTCGGCTCTCCACTCCTGGCGCTGGCCAGCGTTCCAGAGGATGCGGGGGCATGTCCTCTCCAAAGCAGTCTGGTCTGAGGGGATGGCTGCTCTGGTCATCTGACGGTTTGGAAGGTCGAGGGGGAGCATCTTTAATTCATGATGGCTTAGTGTAACCCCTCTTCCCTCCCAGACCCTGGGGGAAATCCCAACTTTCACACTCAATTGCCGGGACAGCAAATGAAGAGAAAGACACTGGGCAGAGAACACTCTCAAAAGCATCCTTTGAGAGTCAAAGACGGCTTTGGCCTCTCACTCTTCCACCTAAGCCTCTTAGATTTCTAGTGCAGATACAGGTTTTTAATAATAAAGAAATAAATTCAGACACTCAATAAGGTAACAATAATACTAATAATAGCCCTCACCACCATCCTCTGTTGAGTTCTACTGTGTTAGGTACTGTGATAAGCATGCTAACCGCATATATTATCTCATTTAACTCTCACCCCAGCATTGACGTCGGTATCATCATCCCTGTTTTTCAGATGAAGAAATGGAGGCTTAGAGAGTTGAGATGCCTTGCCCAAGACTGCAGAGCCCTAAACTGTTAGGTCTCCCAAACAACTAGTTACTGAAAACCTACTATGTGGCAGGTGCCAGATTAACTGGTTCAATTGCTCCCTTCTCTGCACCCCCCCTTCCCACGCTGCTCAAGCTATGGTACGGCTCAGGTGAAACTGCACTGCAGGTAGCTGTCTCCACGCCCGCCTCCTCCAGTGCAATTAGAGCTTGGAGGGCCGAGGTGGGGTCTAAGCCCCTCTGTAGCCCCAGGACCCACTTCGTGGCCTGGTGAAGGGCAAAGGCTTGGTAAATGGTTAGGTGAGATAGAATGAAGGCACAACCTCTGTCCTCACTGTCTGATCCAGGTGACAAGAAGATGGGTAAGTTTCTGCAATGGATAGAGCATGTGGGGACACACACACACACACACACACACACACACACACACACA
>NC_041229.1:54044298-54099413 GCF_002837175.3 Physeter macrocephalus | reverse complement strand
CACCACACACACACACACACACACACACACACACACACCACACACACACACACCACACAGAGGGGCTCTGCTCCGCGGCATGTGGGATCTTCCCGGACCGGGGCACGAACCCGCGTCCCCCGCATCGGCAGGTGCACTCTCAACCACTGCGCCACCAGGGAAGCCCAGGGTTAAGTCTTCTTAAAGGCCAAGGACTGTGAGAAGCTCTTAAAGGCCAAGGACCCAAGACTGCACTGCCTTTGTCTCCCCCAGGGAGCAGCACAGTGCTTTGCTAAAAATAATGCAACCAATATATATTTTTTAAATTGATTTGCTTTTTATCAGAATTGGTAGCGTTGGGCATAAAAAGGTGAAACCTAAAGTTGGACAACTGTGTGACTTTCGTGAAAACAATGAAGTTGAAAGCAGAATGTGGAACAATAATAACAGTAACTATTGTGCACTTCTGAGGGAGTCTGCTCTGCATGCGATAACTCCTCTACCCCCCATAACAAAGTCAGGGCCCATTATTACTCCCATTTCCCAATTTGTTGTCTTGACCACATTTGCTTAAGGCTGCAGCGCTAATAAGAGGAGGTGCAGGAATTTGAACCCAGTGTCAGGCTCCAGAGTTTATCTTCCCAACCATCACACTGTGTGGAAAGGTTGCTAGATAGTCTACACATTTCAACCACCACAGCATCCTTAACTTGGATTCCTCTGGATAATGAAGGCCTAGAAAGAATAGACTCTCTTACTGGAAGGAAATAAATGCACACTTATTTGGATATAATCCTGGAGGTAGATTCTCATCCAGGTAGAGCTTCCTGTCAAATAAGCCATCCAAGTGGACTGGGCTGAGTGAGGAGATGTAGCAGGAACCCAGCTGGTCTCGCTGACGTTTCTATTGCTACCTCCAATGGACACTCACCAGTTCTTTCTACCTTAAACTCTGTAGCATTTAATTTTTTTTCTAAATCAACGTAATACATGTACAGAGTTTAAAAAGTCAAACAATATTATAAAGCTTACAATGAAAACTAGAAGACCTCTGGCCAACTCACACCTCTCCATGCCACCTCCCAGACAGCTGCTCTCAACTCCTTTGGCTATTTCTTCTAGAATTTACTCCAATATATATATATATTTTTTTGTTTTGTTTTGCTGTTTGTGGTACGCGGGCCTCTCACTGTTGTGGCCTCTCCCATTGCGGAGCACAGGCTCCGGACGCGCAGGCTCAGCGGGATCTTCCCGGACCGGGGCACGAACCCGTGTCCCCTGCATCGGCAGGCGGACTCTCAACCACTGCGCCACCAGGGAAGCCAGTACTCCAATATTTCTAAGTGCTGTGCTTATACAGCTATTTTTAACTTATATCTAATGTCATCTACTACTGTTGTTATCTCCTACTTCTGTCCAATCAACAATCAACGCAAAAGCATCATTTCTTGCTTCTTTAATTTCCTGTGCTCCTATTAATGACTCTACTCATATGAGGCAAGGAACTAAAATCCCTCTGCAATAGAATGTTCTGCATGGTCAAGCACACCGGGCAATCTGTCGGGTCCACTGTTTTCTTTCTGCCTGGAGATCCCCCTCCTGGAGCCCTCTACCCTGCTGTGGTCTGGTCTGTTTGTGTTCTAGGCCGGCTACACATCCATCAATGTGGGACATCTCTCTCATTCACTGAACCCCTTACTTCCTGGGCCCCCCTTCCTGGTTTACTTTATTGTTTTGGTGGAGTGCATTTTCTAGAAGCTTCCTGAGAAAAGGTGGGTGGGAGGTATGATTTTAGGACTGTGCATGGCTGTAAATACCTTTATTCTACCCCAACACCTGGCTGGTGTTTTGACTGACTATGTGAGATGAGGGAGGAAACCTAAGGGTCTAGCTACTTCTGCTCAAGTAGCTGCTTCTCGTCCTCTGTAGCGCCTGGTGCCTCGTCCTGAGGTGATCTGGGGCCCTCACTGACATCTCAGTCAGCAGATGCCCAGTATTCAGCCTTCCCCACGCTGCTAACTCAACCCGCTTTCTGTTTTCCAAAAGTCCGCTGACATCTCTTGATGGCTACTGTCTCTTCTTTTTTTTTTTGTCCTTGGGGGCTTGTTCCTTAAGGGTTTCTTTGTTTGAAGCCACTGCTCTCACCATGGTGGGACTCCAGGAGGGAGGTAAGTGTTAACACTCAACCACAAGTTCCTCTCAACAGCAGGAGACGATTTTCTAAGTCCCTCTTTCTTGAAGCTCTCTCTTCCCACAGCTTTGGAAACAGCACACGTTCTGATATTTCTGCCACTGTAGTCACTCATCCCCACTCTCCTGTTCTGGCTCTTCCTCCAACTGTTCAGTGCTGGTGGTCCTTGGGCATCTGTCTGAAATCCTCCTCCCTTCTTATCACTTGCCACTCACCTCACTCTCCCCATTCGATTTTTTGAGGTCTCAGCTTAGATGTCATGTACTCAGAATGAGCCTTCCCTGGCCCTATCCCCGTTAGGTTGGCTCCCCTTGGTAGGTGCGCCCCCTGACCTCACCCTTTTCCTTCACAACTTTTCATGTCCCACTACTGAGCAACGTCCTCCTCCCTGCTGTCTGAGAGATCCACCAGGGGCAGCTCCCTGTCTGCCGTGTTCACAGCTGTCACCACTGCCCAAGCAGAGTGCACGGCATATCGAAGGTACCATAGAAACATACTGGATGAACAACACGTGCTTGCCAAGATAAATGGATGAATGGATCAATCAGTCAAACAGGAGAAGTGGATTCAAACCCAGGCTTGTCCATAAACATGCTGTGTGACCTTGGACCAATAAAAGAGTCTTCAGAAAAGAGCCTTAACTTCTGAACCTCAGCTGCTGCTTCTACTAAACAGGGACAATAATCCGAGTGCTGTCCTACCTCACTGGGCTGTAAAGATCAAAATAAGAATGGAAAAACTGTATGTCATTGTGCTGAGTAAGCTGAAAGTCCTGTACGGCATATGGAATTATTACTGGCATGGTAAACTCTGCTACACAGAAAATTCTTGTCTGCTTTGGGTGTGGAGGATGCAGGAAACAGAATGGCGGGCCCAGGTTTCAAATCTCAGGATTCTTTAGAATATACTTTCTTTCTTGAAGTAAATGCCACTAAGCCTTCTCCGGATCCTCTAACACTAGGCATGCAGGATGGAGGGCTCACCTGGGGTCTTGTCTTTCACCTCAAGCAAAGCTGAAAGCATGGTGTGCTTTCATGGTTAATGGTTTTAACTTAATGTATTATTTAAAAAGCAGAAACAGAAAACGATGAAAATATTTACATATACACAGGTGTGTAACAGAGACCCAAAGACACACACGTGTGTCCTTGCACCTGCAGCACTTAGAAATCACACTGGCCCCAGATTTGGTTCAACTCAGGTCCTTTTCTGGTGCTCTAGATTTGCCCATTTTATCACTTGTACCAACCAGGGAGAGGAGGAAACTTTTAGAAAATGCCAGGCCTTAGAGGCTATAAGGCAGACAAAGGTCTCCTCTTTCAAAGCTCCCATAGGTTAGTGCTTTGAAACACTGCATTGAGTTCAGTTTAAAAGTGCACCGATGGCCAGCCTGACAAACACCCTGATGGACGCCTTCTAAATGTCTCTAAATGTCACTTTGGTTCCACATCAGGAAGTGGGAAGGTGGAAATAGCAGTGGTCTCAGAGTTGAAAACTTGAGTTCAAGTTCAAATTCTGCTTCTAAACTATAGGATGAGGCAAATTGCATTGTTACTAATTGATGTGTTCGTACTGTAAACATAACTTCTGTGTCCTGCTTCTGGGGCTGAAAATTACAAGCATTTCCCCATGTTTCATACTCTTGATAATGATAATTTTTAATGGCTGAACAATATTCATTAAGTGAATATTATGTAATTTGCTTATACGCTTTCTTATTATTAGACACTGGATTTTTTTTTCCGAATTTTCACAATTGTAAGCAATGCTGAAATAAGCAAGCAGCTTTTTCTAGGTATTGATTTATTTCTTTAAGAAAGACTCTCAAAAGTTGAAAATATGACCGTTTTTATGATTTAATGCAAAATGCCAATAAGCTTTTCCAAAGGGCTGTATTGATTTACAATGTAGCTAGAAATATATGTAGGTACAGTTTCACTGTAGCCCCTTTGGGGTTGGGTATTAGCTTATGGGGAGTTTTTCTAACTTATTAGATTAAAAAAAGATGCACAATTATTTTAATTTGCGCTTCTCAGATTACTAATGAGGTTAAACATATTTCATGTATGCTATATACTTTTGGAAGCTTTTCTGCATGAGCTTTAGCCATATATCTATGAGATCATAATTTTTTTCCTAGCATATGCACTTTAATATAATATACATATTAATCTTTCCTTGGTCTCTCATTTTTACTGCAAGTATTTTCCCAGTCTACCATTTTTCTTCTTATTCTGATAAGTCTTACAAGACATGGAAGTTTTACATTTTTATGTGAACATTTGCTAGTCTTTTTTCTTCATGATTTCCTCAATGACTTTTAAGCTTAAAAGTCCTTCTTAAGCCAGAGAAATTGCAAATATTGGGTTTTATCCTCTTTTACTTTGACTTTTAAGTATTTACTCTTTAATCCATCTGGAATTTATTTTGCCATATGGTGTGAGGTGAAGTCTGAATCAGAGGGTAAAAACCCAAAATTCCTCCAGGAGCCAGGCGGGTAAGTTAAAGGAGTAAAGCAGGTTGGGTAGAAGAAAAGGGATGAGGTGGAGACCGGGGAGAATTACAGAGTATTTGAGGGGAGGTAGCTTGTCTGTGCAGGAAGTTTTTGGTCTTCTAATTTTTCAAGGTAAGCCATAAACCTATAGTTTTATGGGAAATCATCCAACTTTTAAATATTGGGCCAATACTGAAAGCTAAAAGTCCTCCTCTGTGTCTACTGGGCACATCTATCCCTCTGAATACCACTTGGTAGCCTCTGGTTGAAGCTGATGCTTTTCCAAGTTATTCCAACAACATTTATTGACTAAGCCTTTTCTTTTCCGTTAGTGTGCAATTCTTCCTTTTTCAAATATTAAAATTTTACATATAACTGGTAATATTTCTAGGTGATTTTATTTCATCAATCTGCTTGATTCCTATTCTCTTTTATTATAGAATTAGGGCATGTTAATATCTCTAAAGATGAGCACCCTTTCATTATTCTTTTTAGAATCTCTTTCATACTTTCATCTGTTTATTATTCCAGATGAAGTCTTAAACCCTTCAATCAAATCCCCCAAATTCCCTTTAGGATTCTGTTTGGCATTTCATTAAACTGATAAAATGACATATTTAGAGTAGTTTGCCTTCTCATCTAGGAACATGTTATATTTCCTAATTATTCATGTCTTATTTTGTAGCTCTTAATAAAATTTTGCAGTTTTTGTCACATAGGTCACATATAGTTCTCATGAAGATGATATTTTAAGTTTTATTGATTTATTTTTTGACTGGGACATTTTTCATTATATTTCATAACTGGTTATTGCAAGTACATGGGAAATCTATTGACTTTTGAAAAGCTGTTTTGTACCCCAGTTACAAATAGTTTTATTAACTATTAAATAGTGTTTCGATTAATGTTTCTGTGTTCTTTAGGAATGCAAACACATCCTTCACAGATAATGACAGCTTTGTCTTTGCCTCTTGTTTCTGTTTCATGCCTTATGTCACTTAAGCCAGAACTTCTAAAACAATGCTAACTAATAGATACACCCTTATCTATTATTAGTTTTAAAAGGAATTTATCTAATATTTAACCAGCAAGCGTTGGTTTTTGACTAGAAATCAATGTTCTTTATTATGCTAAGTATCTTTTTTGTCTTTCGTTTTCAATATTGTTGTGTCCTAGTATTGTGATCAAAGGAGTTTTTAATCACTTATTGAACACAAAAAAACAAATCTCAGCACAGTGCACTCAAAAAGTGCTGAAACTTGCAAAATAAGTATGAATCAGATATACGAGGATTTGAATCCTAGCTCTGACTCTGTGTGACCTTGAATGTAATCCCCTCATCTGGAAAACGGGGATAATGACTCTGATGGCACAAGTTGGTTATGAGAATCAAAATGAGTTAATGTAAATAAACTGTGCTTACTGTAGTACTTGGCACCTCTGAGAAGCTCAGGAGAGTTCACTTTCCTCCTCAATCGTTTAAAAGAAAGAGATAATGGTGGTACAAACAATTTCCCAAACGAAAGCTTTCCAAGGAATAGCTTGCATTTATAGGGTTGAGAAAACTCAAACTATATTTGTGAAAAACACCATCCTAGTCTTCCTGCTTTAGTGCATAGGGCTTTTCCTCACTTTTTCAAAATTTACTGTCCATCCCTTGCACTCGTGCATGGATTCTTTGGCCTCTGACACAAATGAAAATAAAAAATCAGGCTGACATGTAATATGAACCAGGAATGAAACAAACTGTGTTTCCATTAGCCCCGAACACGAGTGCTGGTCAGATAAAGGCATGAACAAGCAGCTACTCAAAGTGAAACCAGATGTTTGGAGGTTTCTGGCCTACACTTTTTTATAACCCTTCATATAACACTCACAGTCCCGTCATTTCAACAGAAGATCCTCTGCTCTGTTTAAACGGCAAGAAACCCTCCCAAAACTCTGTTAGATTTGCAATCACTAAACCCGTGCTTGATTGTGAAGAAAAAGGAGCTTCTCTCAGTAGAGATCCTTAGGTGCAAATTCTTTGGCCCAGACAAGCACTAAGGACTGACAAAGTACACACCCTGCAGCGTCCTCAGAGCACAGCCTCAGATAGTTACCCGTTACCCTGGGAAACGGGACCCAAGGGAAATGGGTACTGACTTGGGAGGGGCCCAGGGAAAGTAGAGAAAAGCCAGTGTAGAAAGAGCATAGATTTGGAGTCAGACTGTTCTAGATTCAAATCCTGGCTCTGCCCGTACTCCTTGTGTGACTATGGACAAGTTTGTTAATTTCTCTGACCCTTATTTCTTCATCTATATAAAGAAAATAATTTCTCCTGCTTCCCTGGGACTGTTACAAAATTTAAGTTAGATAATGCATGTACAACCCTTAGCTCGCTCCTGGGGCCCCATAAGCACCAAAAACAATTAGTGACTGTTATTGCCAACAACAATAACACACCCTTGTACAGCACCTATCATGTGCCCGGCATTGTTCTCAGTATTTAACAAATATCAGTTCAGTTTCTCCTCATAATTACTCCCATGAAATGGGTACTAATAGTATCATCATTTTTCAGATAAGGTAACTGAGGCATTGACGGGTTATGTATCTTGCCCAAGGTCACACTGCTAAGTGGCAGAGACTGGATGCAAACCAGGCCATCTGGGTTCAAATCCACTCTCTAGCCACTAAGCCGTGTTCCCCCTCTTTCTCCTGCTTTATGACACAATATAACTGATCCGATTCAGTGCCGCCTTGAGGCTTCCTTTACGTGGAAGGGCACACACACAGTTCGGGCCATAGAGGGCTTACGCAGTAAGGCAACCCATTTCTAGGAAGCGCTGCTAACCCTGAGATCCGCGCACACCCTACCCTGTATTCCTCTCTCCACCACCTTCAAACCTCACTTCACCTTTCCTCTTCTTCACTACCCCTTCCCGTCCCACAGGAAGAGGTATCTCCCCTCCTTTCCCAGGATGAGCCCTCCGCTCTGTGTCTCCCCCCACCCTTGCATCAATCAATTCCCCTCTCTCCTGGGCCTCCTATCTCCTCCCCTGGCTCCTTTCCTGCAGCTGACAACACGCTCAAAACTCCCCCCACCTTATGTAAACCTTTCCTTGAACTTGCCTCCTCCTCAGGTTACTCCCATCTGTCTCCTTCCCTGCTCTGTCTAGAAGGAATTGTTTCTACCCAACGCCTCTTACTCCTGAACTTGTGGTGACCCTGCTTCCACCTGCAACAGGGGCGGAAACGCTCCCACTAACGTTGCCAATGACCTCCTAATGACCAATTCCAGCAGCTTCTTTGTCATCAGCTCCCCAGCTTTTCTCTAAGGCGAATCTCTGTGTCTCTCTCTCCTACCTACCCTCTGAATACTGGGGTTCCGTCCTGGACTCCCTGCTTCTCAGGGCTCTGCCCTCTCACATCCACACCATGACACCCATTGGGTTCCTGTCTCCAGGTCAGAGCTACCCCAAGTCAATGCCTGTTTATCCATCTGCCTGCTGGTAACTGCCAACAACTGACACCCACTTGGAAATCCTATGAGCAGCTCAAATCTAATGTGAATTGACCATCTCCCTACCTCCTTCTCCCAACAAATCCATTTCCCCTACCTATTTCCTAACTGAATTAACAATATCACTATGTATCCATTCTCCAAGGCTGACACTTCCTGCCTCTCCCTGACAGCAAAAGTGGTCAAGAAAACGAGTCTATAATGTCCTTGAATGCATCCCTTCCTTTATACAAAACTGTAGCACTTTCCCAATTAAGGCCCTCTTCTCTCATCTAACCATACTGGTTACTGAATCAGTCTTCCAATTCTTCTCCCTATTTTAGTCTGAGAAACTAACCCATTTGTATAAACCACTGCCAAAGAGATCGATCCAAGACCGATCAAGCTACATCTTTGTTTAAAAACTATCCTGTGCTCCCCACTGCCTTCAAAACCAGACTTTTAAGCTGGTCCATAAAGCCCTTGCCAGGCTGGCCCTAACCTCATTTTCTAGGCCCTTCTCTGGGAACCATCCCATTCATGCCCTCTACCCACTTCCAGTAGAGGTATGAGTGGGAAAGCACATACGGGGAAAAGTGTGGATATTGGAGCCAGAGAGACCTGGATTCAAATCCCAGCTCTTTCACTGACCAGATATGAAACTTCTGCTTAGTCATCTAATCACTCTGAGTTCCACTTTCCTCTGGAGAAAAAATACCTACTTTGCATGCCTGTTGTAAACAGTCTGAAACAGTTTATCGAAAACATCCAGGATAATACTTAGATATATTATGCAGTGAATAAACAGTAGCTGTTAATATTAACATTATTAATTTTGCCAAGTGATTTCAGAGAGGCAGGGAGGAGTTTGTAAAGACTGACAAAACGTGAAACTAGAATGCGGCATTTGAGAAGTTCCCTACGGAATCAGAAGAAGATCAAACTTAAAAGAACAAATAACTGATAGTGCCTTGGAATGTTCTGGAGCCCGCATTTCCATTTGTGAACTGCAGACTTGAACCAGTTTCAGAGTTGCTCTACCCCCTGAATCCAGCAGCCGTGGTATGCACAAAGCTCCCAGGACAGAAAGAACAATACTCAGCCAGGTGCCCGGCAGGGCCCTGAACTGGCAGTTGTGCCTTCTTTCCTTCAAGCTGCTCACAAGAAGTTAATGTTCACAGAAGAAGGTTCTAGGCTGCAGGGAGTATCTGTGACCTTTGACCTTTCAGTTGGTGCTCACTGACCAAGGAAGACCTGGCTCCATGTCCTCCTGTGAGTCACTGTTCAAAGACTCTGTCTTCTCATCTCTAAAAGCTAATAATGGTCCTTTCCTGCCTGCTCCACAGTGACCATGTCTGTCACTGAGCAGAGATGGTTACTATTTCTCCTTTATTTATTAAGTTTTTTTAAGTAACTCTTTCTCTATAGTTCCTTTCTGGTTCTCACTTCTGCTCCGGCCCCAAGCTGGTAATAATGAATATTTGCACACTGCTTTCCAGCTCACAAAACACTTTTCTCACCATAAGTCCTTTATGCCTCACAACCTCCTCCTGCATCCCTAGCAGAGGTAGCCGCCCTCCTCTCTGCTCCCATGGGAGCTCGCCCAGACCTCTCTGTTGGCACAGACCACATTCTATTGGAATTATTTATGAAAGGGTCAATTCTCCCAGTGGACTGCAGGCTCTTCGAGGGCCAAGCTTCTGTTTTAGTCACTGATGAGTCTCCAGCACTTACCAAAGCTGATGTTCAGCAAACGCTGGGAGGGTGGGAGGGAGGGAGACGCAAGAGGGAAGAGATATGGGAACATATGTATATGTATAACTGATTCACTTTGTTGTAAAGCAGAAACTAACAGACCATTGTAAAGCAATTATACTCCAATAAAGATGTTAAAACAAAAGAGAGAGACACTTAAAAACGTGCTGAGAACTTATCCTGAAATCAACAGCTTTCATGTCATCGTCAGACTCTCTAAAGTAGGTTTTAATCCTAACTACAGGTGAGTTAGGTGAAGTTCAGACCTATCCAATGTCCCACAGCTCACAGATAGTGCAGCCAGAATTCAAACCCAGGTCTGTTTCATTCCAAAGCCTTTGCCCTTTCTCTGGACCACACCATCTCTCTGGCCATGGTGACAATCTCAACTATCTACTGCCAATGCCAAGTCCAGCAGACTTGGGTCAGGGTTATTCCTCAGAGGGTGTCACAGAACAGGAGGCCATGTATTTAATCATGTCCCACACATCAGCGGTACTGAAAAGGGAAAGAAAAGGACACCACGATGAGGACGCTCTTAAAGCCGCTGTTCTGAAATGGTAAAGTTAGCTGGCAAGATGGGGAGGAACAGCTGCCTTTATCAAATGAGAGAAAAAAGAGCCATCAGAAAATAAAAACGAATCATCTGTCATATAAAAATTAAACCATTGCTGATAAAATATCTTCTATTGGAAACTCCACCTGAACAGGGGTGGGAGTTGGGGTTCCTTCAGCAGGAGTCAGTACAGGTCAGGATGTTCTTCAGGACCAGGTAGATGGGAGCCCTGCAGGCGGGGATGGCAGGCCCACTGCCTGCACCCTGTGAGCCTAGGAGATGTGAATGCCATGATCTCTAGGACCCCGGCTACCTTGATGATTCTCTGACTACGAGAGTGTATAAGATGTCATCACACACCAGAAACCTGGTCACTGAGATGAGCATGGGCTCTGGGTTGCTAACCTAGCTTTACTTCCTACTTAAGAGATCTTGGCAAATAGCATCGATCTCTGAGCCTCGGTTTCTTTATTTATAACATAGAAACACACGTAATCTAACTTCCAGGGTGTTTGGGAACTGATACTGCGTTCTGTATGGTGCCTGGCATGGAATCACTGCTCAATCAACAGACTGCTGTCATTATGATCTTGGCTTTGCCAGGCTGTGTGACCCTGGACAAGTCATGGGACTTCTCTAAGCTGTGGTTTTCTTATCTTTAAAAGTGTGATTTAAATAAACAAAACGTTTGCATAGGCTCCTGCCAGATGTAATCCCAAAGTAACAAAAACATAAACAGGAATAAAGACGCAGACATAGAGAATGGACTTGAGGACATGGGGAGGGGGAAGGGTAAGCACATAGCTACTGGGAAGCAGCCGCAAAGCACAGGGAGATCAGCTCCGTGCTTTTTGACCACCTAGAGGGTTGGGATAGGGAGGGTAGGAGGGAGATTCAAGAGGGAGGAGATATGGGGATGTAGGTATATGTATAGCTGATTCACTTTTTTTTTTTTTTTTGTGGTATGCGGGCCTCTCACTGTTGTGTCCTCTCCTGTTGCGGAGCACAGGCTCCGGACGCGCAGGCTCAGCGGCCATGGCTCACGGGCCCAGCTGCTCCGCGGCATGTGGGATCTTCCCGGTCCGGGACACAAACCCGCGTCCCCTGCATCGGCAGGTGGACTCGCAACCACTGCGCCACCAGGGAAGCCCTAGCTGATTCACTTTGTTATAAAGCAGAAACTAACAAACCGTTGTAAAGCAAGTATACTCCAATAAAGATGTTAAAAAATAAATAAATAAAGTTCTAACTCAGAAGAAGAAGAAGAAAAAAACATAAACCCAAAGTGAAATGGGAGCTCTGGCTCTCGGTGGAGGAAGAAGGCTGAAATGCTGACACAGAAGAGCCCAGAAATATATGGACTCTTTCTGTTGACCCTCCCCCAGCACCTTCTCCCAGCTCCCTCCCCCCAGCTGTCTGTCTTCACTCACCCGGAAAACGGACCATTCTTCAACCCTTTTCTCTCCTTGCTTAAATCTCCTTCCTTAGGAAACGTTATCTTAACACCTGTGGTTTGCCAATAATCTCCAAGGGGCGGTAGACAGCTCAGATCGATTCATTTATCTCCATTTCCAAGGCCTCCATCCTGGCCCAGGCCAGCCTGAGCCCCTACCGAGACCACTGTCACAGTCTCCTAATTGGTGTCCCAGCTCCTACAGCTGGAGAAACTTTCCAATATGTAAATCAGTTTAGGTCACTCCAGCTCCGAGTCCCACAATGGCTTCCTGCTACCCTTAGGATAGACTAAAAAAAAAACAAAACAAAACGAAGCTCTTCACCGTGCCACGTTAAAACCAGTATGCTCTGGCTCCTAGTACCTCTCCAGCCTTACCTGATACCATTCTGCCCTTTGATACCCGCATCCCACACTGTGACCATCTCAAAGTTCCTTGAACTCCCAGCTCTTGCCTATCCCAGGGCCTTTGCACATGCTCTTCCCTCTGCTTGGGGTATTCCTTCCCCAAACCTTCATCTAAACAACGAATTTCTACCCCTGTCCCAGCCATCTAAATTAGGTCCCCTGTCTGTTTCTCCAGAGTACCCTCTTCTCTTCTTTACTACAATGAATACTAACCAGTTACCATTATACACTTACACTTATATTGGATGATTGTAATTAAACTTAAGAATCTATCTCATATTGTCTCAAGCATGTCTGTAAACTCCCGAGGGCAGGAAGCATGGCTATTTAATATACCACGGACACCATGCCTGCTCAGGACATGGCAGGTAAAAGGCAACTAGTGAACACTGGTTGAATGAGAATATGAACAGATGTAGTGTCTAAATCTGCCTGCACCCACTCTAGACCTGCTCTTCCTGCTGGCTCCCTTAAAACAGCACGCAAGAGGCTTTGAGCCTTAATAAAGAAGTCCTTGCTGCCTTACGTGTTGTAAAGAGACTGAACCAAGGCTTTTCCCTCCTCCTCAGGTATATGGGTAGCTTCTCCTTTTTCTCAGCCTCACTTAGCCTCACTTACTAGCCTGTGAGGACATCAAAGGCAGCACCACATCTGCCTCATGGCTGCACCTAAATGCCCAGGCCAGGGGCTGGCACACAGTAAGAGGCTGTCAGTGAATACTTTACTGAACCAAACAGACCAAACAGTGAAGCCTGTGGCACACACCGATGACCCCATATTCACTTCCCCTCTTCCTTTTGTTTCGAGTGCCAAGGTGGCAAGCTAAAAATATTCCTCAGACTTCCTTACATCTCTGAATGTCCAAGGGACACAGCTCTGCAAAAGAAATGTAAGCTGAGGGTTTTAAGAAAAAAACTGGCTTCCCTACTTCTTTCCCCTATCTTTTTTTTCCTGCCTGACATGCAGACGTGAGTCCTGGAGCTGCAGCAGCCACCTTAGGACCATGAGAGGCAAGCATGAAAGCAACAGCCAGAGCGGAGGATGGCATAGTGCAAGGGCAGAATCAGGCTGGTCCCTGATGCCATGCTGAACTGCTGTACTGGCCCTGGATGGGCCTGCCCTAGACCGAAAGTGTACATGAGAACATCAAAATCCCACTTAAATGCCACTCTAGCAGAGATCTTGTTACCTGCACACTAAATTCATTTCTAACTATTCCCATGGAGAGACAAGCTTTATTGCTAGTACCTACTGTGTCCTTGAGCTCCCTTTGCTTCTTTCCTGTCCTCGAGGCCCCAGGCCCCAGATAATTTACAAAATAGATGGCAGAGGCAGAGGAGGGGGTGGCGTGGAGGTGGCGGGAACCCTGTCCTGTCGTCTGCAGGGACAGCTGCTGGCAGGGCTGGTCTCCAGGCTGAAGGTGAAGCGCTCTGATATTCCAAGCTCTCCTCCACTGAACAGATTTTTGGCCACAGTCTGTCTCCAGTGTGCTGACTTGAGTTCTACCTCGTACCTACAATTTCACTCCACTTATACCAGATTGCTCCTAATAAATCGCTGCTATCAGGGAGAGGTGAATTCACACGGCACTTTTCCAGAGAGGTGTTTTCAGTAGAAATTTCACAGAGTGCTGCCAATGTCATTTACAAGAAGGTTAAAGTGATTACCGAGAGACCTTGATTCGTCATTGCTGTATTATATCTTATAATTCAGAGGAAGGGGATATGGGGAAGGGTGGGGCAGAGCTTATGAGAAACTGAAAATCATTTCTCAATCACTCCTTAGTTTCCTCTTTGAAGTAGTGCAGGTTTTTAAACAAACCACAGTACATAATGTCAGAGATTTTTCTCTCTAGATCCTTGCAAATGCATCCAGAGGCTGATGAACAGTAGTCTTACCCAATCAAAGCAAGGGGAATATACAAATAGCACTGTCCACTGGTCTCTGGAAAATCCTGAAAAACCCAACTTTGATGACCGTTGTAAGACAGAAGCTCATGTGAAAGTATCTATTTACACCTGGGAATAAAGAGGAATGGGTTGCAGGGACAGCAAATAAAAACACCACTAGTGCTACTGAACTGTCCTGTCCTTTCTGGCTCCCCCTCCACCGCCCTCTTCTTTTTTCTCATGAAATCACAAAGCTCAATCCCAGGAAACTTCCTCTGTTATATAAATTAACGGGCTCTTGTTCTGGGCCCCGCAAGATAAAGCCTGCAGCTCTAATCATTTTATTCCCTTGCTCAAAGCCTGCAGTGGCACCTCATACCTGCAGAATGAGCTTCTCCCTTAGGGTGGCATTCAAGATGCTCCCTGATAACTCACTTCTCCCCGTCAAGGCATCCTTGCTCTAGTCAATCAGGATGGTGGTTCCTTACAGCCAGCACTTAATTTTCTGCCTGCCTCTCTTTTGCTCACGCTCTTCCTGCTATCTGGAATAACATCCTCAACAAACCCCTGCCATTTCCTCCTTTAAATGTGAGAATTCTACCCATCCTTTAAGGTCCCATCATGTGTCACTTCATCCAGAGAGCCCTCCCTGACCCATCTGGCTGGACGTGCCCTTGTCTTCCTCCAACCCTCATGGCACTTTGACCAGTGACTCCACGAGTGACCCTTCTTCCTCTCTTCCTGGATTAGAGGCACTTACTATGTAAATGCTCATCTCCTTAGTCAAGACCATGAACGACTTTGGCCAGAAACCACGTCATACCTTCTCTGTATCTCCACCTCAGGGAAGAGCAGGAATGTAATCATTTTTGGATAAAGGAAGAAAGGAAGGAAGGTAGGACAGAAGGATTAGATCTGCTTCTAGTCCCTGGACATAGAATAGGTCAATTTATAGCAGCTGCCTGGGCCTGAACAAAAGGACCCTCCTCTTTAATTACCATGAAATGTCCTCAGACCAGGAAGACCAGGGCATGTTTCTCGTAAAATTACCAGGGTCTATGTTTTCTAACAAGGCTTCTAATTTCTTTTCTCTGGGTTTCTAAATCCACTGTGGGGTAACCTCTGTTATTTTCCAACTTGGCTCTCATTGCCACAATGTCAGGGTGATCTGTCCTTTTATGCTTCAGCATCAACCAAAATTAAAAGCTAAGATGCTATATCTAGAGGCCCAAAACACTGCAACACTGACTTGTCAGGTCTTGGGGTTGCAAGCAATGCATACGAAGGTATTATTATTTTAAAAATTTTGGATGTTGTGAGATTTTTTTCATGGTCTTTGTAATGACTTCTCAAGAAAACTTCCTATGTTGAGTTAAGATGCTTACTTATATTGGAGGCAAATTAATAAAGGGGAAATTATATTCCATATAATACAAACAGAAATAAAATATTTATTTTATCAGACCAAACAGTAAGACACTCTGGCATCATGGACAGAACATGGGATTTGGAGACCAAGTTTCCATCCTAGCTCTGCCCTTCCTGACTGTGTGACTTTGGGCTAGTCCATTAAATTCTCTGAGTCTCAGTTTCTTCATCTGTAAAGTTGAGATCAAAATGAGAATTATCTAAGGTTCTCGTTCTTTCTTACATACAGAAAAGAGCTAAGCATGGTCCCTCACACACAGTAGGCGCTCTTTAAATGTCTGCTGAATGAATGAACAGGTGGAAAACCAAAGTAAGTGTAATATCCAAAAAAGGGGGCTTGATCCTGAAAAGAGGCAGGTGACTAAAGAAGGAAGATCATGAGCTTTGGAGTCAGACAGACACGAATTCAAGTCCTGGCTTTTCTCAAAACATCCCTGAACCTCAATTTCCTCATCTACAGTAGGGGGTGAAGATAAAAATAATCACCATGTGGAGTTACTGCAGGGCTCAGAGAATGTATTTAAAGCCCTGTGTAAATGGCAATGGTAAATTATAATTTAGCTATTGATATACATCTTCCTACTTCATTCAGTACTCGGGGTCAGCCAGGTCACCTACCCCCAAACGGAGCCAGAACCAGAAAAATCATGACCTTCGAATTCGAGATCTCTGCATGTGGGGGAAAGGCCATTCTTTCTGAAAAAAGCTGCCATGTTTTATTCTAAAATTTGCTCAGTTTCAGTGGTCTCTGGTGCACGTGTGTGGGGGTGAGAGAGAAAATGCATCTAGTTCAGAGGGAGCTCTGTCAACAGCACGACTCCGTGTATATGTATTTGTGTACACAGTTTGTAAAGTGCTTTTAGATTTTTTGAAGGCAAAAGATAAACTTATTTAATTTAAAATCATCAGCTGGATTGCATTAAATGCAGGGAAAAGCAAAAACGTACACAACATAGCCATTTGTTAAACACAATTATTTCTCCCACTACTTAATTACAAACAGACATAAATACTCTAGATTCTGACATCTCAGATCTTCTTAAATTCTAGCTCTGCATTTCAGCGTGTAACGGAGGGAGGGCCACATTCCAATTTGTGAGTTAAGCAAAACCTGAGAGTTACAATTGTATATTGCGACTATAATGACTTCACTAAAACAAGACCTAAACTTTTAATTAACCTGCCAAGACAAATTACAGCTCATGGTTCACAGGTAACGACCAAAGACAGCTGAGACTCAGTGCCAGAGACGTGGGGAGAGAGGGATTAATAGCAACATCAGAGTCAGTCTGTTTTTGTATTAAAAAAAAAAAGGTATTCATTAAACAATCACTGTAGCTTGAAGGAAGACAGACAAGTCAGAAAGGCAGGGAGAGAAAGGCGGACAGGGAAAGGGGATGGGAGAGAATATTAACCACTTCCATGTATTGAAGCCTGGGCGGGGCACTTTATATTCATTCTCTCCAATCTTCACAATGGGGATTGCCAAATACTATTATTGTTTCATTTTCCTGACAAGAACGATGAGGCTCACAGAGGTCACGTGACTGACTGTGGCCACAGAGCTAACATGGAGCACTGGGAGAAGGAAGGAATGGAAAGCAGTGCTCAGAAGGCAGTTGTTTTCATAGCTTAGTTGAAAGACCGACCACCAGAATCAGGATCACCTGGGCTCTACCTCAGGCCTACTGGGAAAAGGCCCAGGAATCTGAATTTTAGACTCACTTCCCAGGTGATTCCTTTGTACAACAATATTGAGAACCGCCCCCCCAAAAGATACTGGAACCCCTTGTTACTCAGAATGTGGGCCACAGATGAGCAGCATCTCACCGGGTGCTGGTACAAAATGCAGACTCTAAACACCCAGCCTGACCGACTGAAGCAGAATCTGCATTATAACAAGACGCCAGGTGGTTCATAGAACTCTGAGAAGCACAATACAGCCTAACTGCTCTAAAAGACATTATAGGGTTAAAGGAGGTGAAGACAGATTTCATCATTTAGGTGAGAACAGGAGAACCTGAGGGAAAAGCAAGGCCATCTCCTTAATTATGACAAAACAGGTCAGCAAAGCTCTGACAAGCCAAGAGCTGGCAAAGGTACCTAACTGTACCTACATCTTATTTCTCTGAGAGGCACATCCTAATTAAAAGTAGCTTTCTTTGGGGGTTTGTATTAATTTCCTTTCATATTTGTGCTCAGTTATTAAAAATACAAAATTCTGATTGTAGGAGACCTTAGTTCTGAGTAAGCATGATACTGCGCCTAAGAAGAAATCAGGCTGTGAGACCATGAAGCTGAAACTCAGGCACCCCTAATGACCTGAAAATCATGTCTCTAAATTGAAGCCACCGTGTCCAGAAAGAGAGAAGAAACAGGGTCTGGAGCCTGGCAGACCCTGCCGAGTGTCAGTCTAATTGATGGTGAGGACCAGGACTGGCTCTCCCATGACGGGAAACGGCAGCACCGACAGCCTCCTGGGTCACCACTAACCACCGAGCTGCAGGCTCATATTCCAGAGTCTCAAGGAACGAGGAGATGGAATTTGTACAGGGCCAGAACACAAATTAGTGGTGGAGATTTAGAAGTGAGCACACTTTCTACCGCACCTCAAAAGAAGGCATCAAGGGAGGAAACCAACAGCACAGCGGCTGCCCAGACTGCAGAGACCAGCAGCTAGGACAGACACTTCCAAAATAAGGACAGCACAAAGTGATATTTCCTACCCCGGAGCTGATGTAGCCTAACAGCTCCACCTCCCTCATTTTGCTAAGAGGGTAGACTGTTGAGCCTGCAGTTACTGCAGAAGCCTATAAACTGTGCACCATATTTAATGGGAAGGTATTCTCCGCCTCAACTCTACGGGCAAAATTGCAAATAAGAGGAAAATGGCCTGAAAATGACTACTGCTGTTTAGAAGGAAGAACCTGGGTCTTGCAAGAGTTTTAGGAACCAACGACCAGATTCAGAGGTTTTTATTCAACTCTATTTCCCATGTCAGAGAGGCTCCCAACCAAGGACCAAGACAGAGTTTTAAGGTGAACTCAAAACAACACAGAGGTTTTCATTAAGCAGAAAATCCATCCCCAAGCGTTCTGGTTAGTGGAGTTTTGTCTTCTGGAAGTTTTATTTTCCTGTAGGGGATTTTATCTCCAGGCTGTGTCACTGCGCTTCTGATATAAACCGAAGCAACGTTTTCTGACCTGAACCACTGAGCCCAACACATCCTGTATCACATTGTGGTGATCTAAGGAGGAGACAAATTCTGTGCAGTAGTATATGCATAAAGAAGAGAAATTCCTTAAAACAGGATGCCAGGCTCCCCGGACACCCACAGGCTTGTGAGGTGGCCAAGGCGCTCTCTCTGAATGAGAACTCTTCCACTACGAGGGACAAGAAGCTGCTAAGAGCTCATTTAAATCCTCCGGGCTTGCTGTCCGCCAGAGCTCAGGACATCTCGGTTCTCTACAAAACCCCCATCTGATCAGACTGTTCACCCAGCCCTTTGCATGGCTATTCTCATCCTCTTTCCAAGCCTTTATCTTTTTTTTTCCCCCTCATCTGCCAGGGGTTGTTGGCTCCAAAAGCAAAACAAACAAGCAAACAAAAGCTCACGTAAGAAACCAAAAACCCAAATAACAGATCAGTGAGTTGAACCAAGGGAGAGTGTAACGACGAATATAGGTGACGGAGAGAAGTAACAAGAACTCCTGTCTCCTTGTCAGTTTCGCCCCTTGGTGTTTAAATGTAGCTGCTAGGCCACACACCAGGCCACAGATAACACAAGGAAGGCAGTAGGCAACAGTGCTGGGCTCAGGTGCCAGCCCAACATGGCCTTCCAGCTCCTCCTGTCACCCCCTTCCCTCGTTTCCCCGCATCTCACTCCCACCCCTTGTCCGGCAAGTCCAGTCAGGATGGCCTCATGCCGGGTGGCCTCTGGGCAAGACACATCCCCTTGTCCACTTCAACTCCCAGGATCCCCAAGTGTCCTCTCACCCGAAGAGACAATATCCCACAGACCCCAGAGGGGTGGAGCTTCCTTACCAATGGCAGTGGTGAGAAAGGAAAGCACTTCAGACTCCTTCCCATCATTATAAAAAGCCAGGTGCCAGATTCCTGAATCCAAATACTGGATGAAGCCCGTCTCGTGGCTAGAAGGGGGGACAACTCCCCGAGACTGGCGCTGGGGTCCCTCCAGGCTCCGTGCTTCCTGGGTCAAGAGCCTCCTTCCATCCAGCAGCTCCACAAAGTCAAACTGAAGTACAAAGAGGACATAATTAGCAGTGGACCTGCTTCACCACAATGCTACATTCTTCAGGCTTCTCCCGGGAAGGATACGGGGAAATACAACCTGAAACAGGCAATAGAGGCTAAAGCCATGTGAAGGTTGACCAACCAACTCCAACTCCTTTCCAGAACCCATTTTTCCCTGGCAAGAGTCTCCTGATACTCTTGTGTGTGCATTGTAATTAGTGGATTCTTTTTAAGTCTCAGAGTTTGCACAGGACAACCATGCTTTTCCAGTGATCAGAAACCCAGCCACTTCATGACTGTTTGAACTCCAACCCCATGCAGGTGATGGCGGGCAGGAATCTCAGGGGTCTAGGATTGGGCCTGGAGGACTGGATGTGGCTTAAATGTCAGTCAAGTGCAAACGGAAGTTTGATTTATACCGATCTTCCTTTCGTCAATGACCCTTTCTCAACGCTCCAGTTTCAGGGGAACTAAACTGGATCAGCTCAAAACTCTATCCATAATTACATGCTGTGTCAAACACAAGTGCCGACTGATCCAAGCCTACTAGCCTGAGAGACTTGAAGTCAGTCACACAGTGCTAACAGCAGGCAGCTGTTGGGGAAGTCCTGCTGGCCTACTGGCAAGCAAATCGTGCAACTGTCTACCTGTCTGTCTGTCTTTAAAGAAAAACAAAATAGATACTGATTCTGTCTCATGTGAAAATGTCTAGGGGCGTGAAGTCCAGGACCAGCATGGCAGTTTTACAAAGAAATCAGAGGGACCCAGACTCTGTCTACTTTTCTGCAACTCCATCCTTAGCAAATGTATTTATCTAGCTTTTATCTAAAACTTAAATAACTAACTACGGGGTCTAGGAAGACTGCCTTTGGCCAGGGAACGTCTGATGGATGCCTATGATTTATATTACTCCAATCCCAGGGCTGGGAGGACCTCACACAACTCTGCTCTTAACCCATCATGACTGGTAATGTGTCAATCATCCTGGCCGAGTTTTTTTTTTTTTAATTGAAGTATAGTTGATTTACAATGTTGTGTTAATTACTGCTATATGGCAAAGTGATTCAGTTATACATATATATACATTCTTTTTTAAAATATTCTTTTCCATTAGGGTTTATCACAGGATATTGACTACAGTTCTCTGTGCTATACAGTAGGACCTTGTTGTTTACCCATTCTATATATAAAAGGTTACACCTGCTAATGCTGGCTGAGTTTCTTAAGTGTTTCTAGTGTGCATGTGTCTGGGTAAATGTGAAGCCCTGAGGAGAGAAGGGATGCTTTACTCTGAGCCAGGTCCTGCACTAGCTGCCTTCTAGATGTGGTTCTCCACTCTTCACAACAGCCCTGTAAAGTGGGTATTGTTATCACCATTGGCTAGATTAGGAAACGTGCTCTGAAAGGATGTTACAGGCTCAAGGTCACATAGCTGATAACAAGAGGATTCAAACCCAGGTCTCTTTGACTCCAAAGTGCATGCTTTTTTCTCTAGATTACACTTCCTGGATAATTTAACTTCAAGACTGGGTACTAGTAAAAAAGGCTATTGAGAGATTTCCTAGAAAGCCTTCCTCTTAACAAGCTCCAAGGATACACCCCTACTCATCCGAAAGGTAGGGTCTGAGAGAGGGCAAATGGATGAATGGGCTATAAAATACATGAAATTTCCTTCAAGCTCAAAGATCCAGGCTTAAGCATTAGGCTTCTTGACTTAGCCTTCTTGAGCAGGGTCCGTGGGGTTCTGGTTACCTGTGTATGTGAAGGAGGAAGGCCTTTTCTGCCATAAATGCCGACCAGAGCCGCCTTTCCCAGAGACACATTGAATTTCAGATGCATAGGACGGTCTATGAACACCTGAGATCTCCAGAAAGTGCCAGGAGGAATCTTCTGGGAAGCCCGTCTCCCCACGTCGATTTCTCCAGAGTCTATAAAACTGTCCTCTGGAAAGAAACTACTGGGCTTTCCTACCAAGACATGGGGAAGGGAAGACAAAAACATCACCGTTAGCCACACGTGAAACCAGGGATCAGAGCATCTGAGCAAGCAGGGCTCTCCGTTGCCTCCCACTCCTCTCTACAACATTTTGCTGCCAGCCCACTCCCTGCCCCAGACTCCCCCATTGAGGAGTAAGAATGCCCAGAACTTTTTTTTCCAATGATGCCCAAATTGTTCTGCTAAAAATATGCATTCTTCCAAAGCAGAATGGGTCCTCCCCAAGGGCCATCTGTTTACTGCATAATTCTACAGCTTGTTAAGATATATTTTGATCCTAAAAATAATCACTTGCAGTCACATGAGAATAACTGTAAGTGTGTGTGCGCGTGTGTGTGTACGTGTGTGTGTGTGTATGTGTGTGTAAAAGCATGCATGCTAAAAAAGAAAAGATAGAGGGAATGAGGTGTTGTTATTAACTTTCCAACTCAGAATGGTTTCCCCAGCAGTGGGAAGCATGACCTGAGTAGGGTCAGGTAAATTTTACAAGTTCACTAGTTTGTGTGTAATTGGGAGCCAAATTCTGAGGCTCAGACATGTGGATGAGAGTTTGTGTTGGGAGGAGGGGTAGGGTTGGGGAAAATGAGGAAAAGGGTACATCTGAAGAGAGAAAACATTCCTGAAAAACGCTTCTTTGTCTTGGATGGAGGGCTATGAATATCACTCTGCTAAAGTGGGTAAAGATGAGGGGATTTTTCAAGTTCAGGCACAAACCTTATGACATACTTGGAAATTCAACCCAGGCCCCCAACCCTGCAGGTTGCTGGAGTGGGGGGAAGTGGTCAAGAATAAGGTCTCTTGCCCAATTCTGTCACCAATCAGGAGAGTGACAGCTTTCTGGGGGCACCCCAAGTGCCAGGAAGGAAGGCTGCTTATCAGACTTCCTCTATTTAGTAATTAAACACACTCACATGTGAAAAATATAAACCCTAACTTCCTGCCAGACATCAGCCCTCTGAAGAGTTGGGCGGGGGCAGGAGGAGAGGACAGGGACATTAGAAGACCACCCTTAGGACACTAACAAGCCAAAATCAAGTCAACAGACCACATTTTATTTGTCATTAGAAGGACCTCTGGGTATCCTAGTTCCAAGGTTTAGTGGTGGTGTTATAGATGTTGGAAGAGACACTTCAGAGACCGAGAATCCACTTATAAAGAAAACACATTTGTGGGAACTTTTTATGAAAAGCACTTGGGGAATAAGAAATTAAAATGTCATTTTTTCCCTAGCTTTGTAAGATTCCTTACAAAGCACATTTGATGCTGAAATGGAGCTTGGCAGGGCACTGTTGTAGTCATAAAATATTTTACTGTTTTAAATAATAAAATTCAATTTAAATGTTAAACTTCTCCATATGTTATCATTCCTTATAAACTCCTAGGCAGAAACATCAGGTTTTCAGCTTTAAACCATTAAACGTTATTTTAATTAAAAATATGCCAACAAAAAAGTTAAAATGCATGCTCTCAATAAAAGTATCACTAGTATTCTGTCCTTAGCATGGGAAAGAGCTTGCATTTAATTCCTTTATGGAAGGAATATGCCCCAGACTGTTACCTTGAAAATGTAGACACACACAAACCATGGCACTGTGGTCCAAAGCTCAAAGACAGAAGCCAAATTCACAAAGCATTAAGATGGAAGAGAATTACTTTCACATCTTCCTTATCTGATTTTTGGGTTCCCAGTACCACAATCCTTTTATAGTCCACGTAGAAGATAGTATACCCTTCAGCTTATAATTCTGCTAGGGAGGCAGAACTAGGAGGGAGTATGAAACAAAAGCAGGATGAGTTCTGAGCTTTTTACTGCTAGAAACTGCACAGAAATAAGCCCGAGACTCCTAATTCCAAGGACTCATTTCCTTTGTGAGTAGGTAGGAGCCAGAGCTGATGGGATTTGAGAATTGTCTGCATTCAAATAATTCCTGTGTCTGAGAAGGAATAATGAAAACTTCTCCCACATTTTGGCATGCCATTGGAGAACCCTGCACAGTTCATTTCCCCTCCAGTGAGCATGTTTTTAGGAGACAGCTGTTGAATCGGCTAAGTTCTTTAGCCTCACAGGTCAGAGGTCAAGTCCAGAGACTCTCCAGAGGTCTGCAGGCCCCAGAGGCATAAGTAAGTTGGCTCTTACCCCACAGGAGTGGCACAAAGGGATATTCTTTTCTAGCACTCTAGTATTTCACCAAAGCTGGCCAAGATGGGAGAAAAAAAAATCATATTTGGTGTGTATACAATGATATAAAAATAGTAAATTCTGGTCTACGGCACACTCCCAACCAGGACCTTGACTTTCTTGGCTGAGTCTGTGATGGCCACTCTGGAGCTTAGGTTCAAAAGTGACCTTTGTACCAGAAGTCACCCTGTCCAGATCCTTAGGGAAGGGGTCACGGCCCAGTCTAAAGGAAAAGTTTGAGAGGGAAAGAGCATCCCCATCTTGGAATTTAACCTTTATCATTCTTCCCCTCTGGTCCCTAGGGGTCCCCACAGGGACTAACCCTAAGGATGAGATGGAAGCTTCTGGGAGGGAAGACCTACAGCCCGCTGAGTACCTCTGTCTGGTGGGAAAGAGGCATGAGATTTGCTGGGCTAAGGGCTGTTCAGAGTGAGACCACCCTCATCCTTTCCTGTCTTTTAAAAACCCTTACTGCCTTTCTCTCTCCAGATCTTATAACCTAAGATTCTTTGTTCTTAATTTTGAGCACCAAGATAGAAAACATCCCGCTACATGGCGATACCCATTGTGTAGGTGGTGGAGTAGTGACGGGGGTAGAGGGTAGAGGCAGTTGGAGACGAAAAGTCCTGTGAATATAACTCTTTTTATTCCTACCTACATTCTGGAAAACAATCATAATAATAAACATTATTAGTAGTCATAGTAATAGAGGTAGCAGTACTAATAGTAGTATAATCTATCATTCATGAAGTTCCAACTACATACTGGGCATCTTTATATGTATCGGTTCTGTTCATCCTCACACTATTAAAATGTATATACGAATGCTCAGAATGCTTAAGAAACCATTGAGATGGAGCCATTTGGGCTGCCCCTTTATTTATTAGAATATGGTTTCTTAGAACATCCAATTGATAAATTATTAATTAAAACTCTTCAAAGATATTCTCAATGGTGGCAGAGTGCATTGACCCTCTTTAAGAGTGAGGGTCGGGCTTCCCTGGTGGCGCAGTGGTTGAGAGTCCGCCTGCCGATGCAGGGGACACGGGTTCGTGCCCCGGTCCGGGAAGATCCCACATGCCGCGGAGCGGCTGGGCCCGTGAGCCATGGCCGCTGGGCCTGCGCGTCCTCCGCAACGGGAGAGGCCACAGCAGTGAGAGGCCCGCGTACCACAAAAAAAAAAAAAAAAAAAAAAAAAGAGTGAGGGTCCAATTTAATTCACAGTCCTAGCAGGCTTAATACCAAGGCTAGACCAGGAAGATCCAAGGCCCGTTGGAGAACTTCCTGCCATCCTGGGATACAAAAAAATTGACAACTTTTATGAACTAGGATCCCACACACAGGCCCCAAAGTTAAAGGGAGACAGTATCTCAAGACATTCATAAGAAGGACACTATACAATCAGTGCGTGCCCGAGAGGCTTAACAAAGTACAAAGAGCTTAACTCAAGAATTAGGGAGCTCCAACAGCATGATTAGGTTTCACAGGGCAGATTCTACTGGTAACAGTCCTTTTCTTTATAAAGATATACAGATTCAGGCTTCCTATAGCTATGTTGTGGAAATATGCAATCATGTCTATAAAAGAAATTTCTCAACAAATTACTGAAATGATTGGATAGCTCAAATAAGGGAGATTTGGAGGAACTGAAATTCCATGCACTTCCCAAGTTCAGTCTTTATTTTCCTGAACTGAGATTTATCCAAATAGGTTCTAAATTCCTAATCAACCAACACTCTCCCCGCTCCCTCCACCTTTTTGGTTCTTTTCAATGCAATAACTTGCACAAAGGTTTCTTTAGTTTCCTTAGCAACTGTTTGAAATTTATTTGGTTATCAAAATAAGCGGTTCCATTTTGGAGATCCCAGCTGAGCCTGTGTGCAGCAATTTGCATGGTTCAAACTGATGGGCAATTTTGATTTCACTGCAGAAGGAAGAAAATACTATCCCTGGCCCACCAATTAAACCATCAGAAATGCTTGTTTATTCAATGCTTTTTTCCCCTTGCTCCATTAATGCATAACATAAGTTCTTATGGTTTTACTTCGAAAAGCTGCTGTATTTGGTTTCCATCCCATGACAGCCCTGAAACGGTTATAGCCACTTTGAAAATATAGCATAAATTGCAGTTTGATGTTATTCTCAAAGACACAATGAATCTTTAAAGTACTGGGTTCATCATATAGTTCACTTGTATAATTAAAAAATATATACCCTTTAAAAATATTCACAAATGCCCCAGACTCTGTGGGATCTTCGAAGGGAAAATATTAATTAGTCTGGATTTCTGAGATTCTAATAACTGACAATGGAATGGCTTGGGATTTGGGTCGACAAGAAGAAAGGAACTAACATTTGTTGAGTGCTTCTTCGTAACTAGTCTTTGAAAAGATAGGTGTTAGCAATCCTTGTTCCACAGATGAGGAAACTAAGGCCAAAGGAGACGGAGTAACGGGCCTGAGTTAACAGAGCCAATAACTGGAAGGGCCAGGACTCAAATCCTGGACCGTCTGGCTCCAAGGCCTATTATCCTCTTTCCATCCACCACACTGCTTCCCCTACCATTGTGGAACAGGGCTCTAATCTTAATTCTAGAATCAGCTCTCTGATACCCTCAGAAGGGACACGAAATATGCGCTCACGTCAGGGTTAAGGACTTTCCCCCCTTGAGATACGTCTAAGGAACTAGATTTTTAACAACACAATTAAAAACGTAAACTGAGTAGACATTGGTTTGACCAAGGCAAAAGAAATTAAGAACCATGAGGTCTCACATAAACTATAGGAAGATTTGTCCTCTGTCTCTCCAGACCAATGTATTTTTTTGTCACAGTAATTGCTTTCGATGCTGACCACCTTCCAGCATTGCACTGCATTTTAGGGGTTTGTAAACAGGCTTTCCATGTGCATTAGTAATGACAGATAATCCCTTTAAGCAAAAATACTCCAGTGAAAGTAAACCAATAAGCTGGTGCAATTTTATTTTGTCTCTTATCTGCACCTCCTGCTCCTTGGGAAAAAGAAAACACAAACCTAAACAACCCACAAACTAATTTCATTATAGTGGGAGACTTGAGATAGATCCAACTCCTGTTGAAAGAAAGTCTCACAGAGAAAATACATTTTTCTAAATGAGATCTTTGAGGGTTAAACATATCTTAAATCTGTGTTTGTTGATTCTAAAGACAGTTGTCATTTATGGTATTCACCTATAACATCTGACACTATAAGCTGACACGGGAATCACAAGCCAACAGGAAGGACCATGGACAGGGCCAACCTGAAAAAAAATTCTAAAGAACAATCTGGTTAATCATATGATGATTCTGTTACTAATTTCATATGTAGAACTTGTGAATTAGAATGGACGTTACAGATAATATAGCTCAATAACCTCCTTTCAAAGAGGAGGAAAGTGAAGCCCAGAAAGTCTTTCAAGGGATTTGCTTAAGGGCATCACAAGTGTCAGCAGCTGGACTTGAACTCGACTCCTAACCCGGAGAGGGTTCTCGACTCCTAACCCAGAGCTCTTCCCATGGCTTCATCCATGCTCCCTCCATATCCTATTAAGGTGCAAAGAAAGTGTAAGTTATTCAATGTTTTAAGTCTTAGAATCTTTGTAAAGGAGAAGACTGGCTTTGCCCCCCCACCCACCCCCGCAAAAGAGTAGGCAGAGGTTCTGATTAGGCCCTTTGGAAAAGCCCTCAGTTCCCTTAAAGATGACCATAGGTCAAGAGTGGATTTTGGCCTTCAGGACCATTCAGAGACCATGAGTAGCTACTCTGGCCAAGCATATGCTACCCTGTTAACCAAACTGATTCCTAGAAGGCAAGCTCTTGACAGGACAGGGAAGCTCAGAAGCCATGACCCAAAGTTAACTGAGCTAAGAGGAAAGAAGAGGTAAGCAGTGAAGATTGGAGGCCGCTGTGACCACTTTGCTGACTGAGGTAACATCAGAGAGAGAAAGCAGGCCACAGGAGAAGGGACGGTCGCACTGCCTAGAATGACAGCCAGCCTGGCCCATGAGCTCAGACATCCTTCCCGGTACCGATTTTTGTGGGTCTGCCACTTCTTGGCTGATAGTGAAAGAATCTGTGTTGATGGCATGTTAGAAAGAGCCCTAAGAAATTCAGAACATGGGTCTATGGATGTCCCATTCAAGAATTCCAAACTCCAAATGTCACCACCACTTCCATCATGGAAAGAGAAACATCTGTGTCTCACTGTACAATGGAATTTCTTATCCACATCTCCTTCAGGGTCTTATAACCATGAGGTGAGTCAGGTAGGTCAACTTATGGAGACTGCAAGAGCCCTGCAGTCACACAGACCTGGGCTCATGTCCCAAATTCCATTATTTACTGGCTATGTGACTCTGGCCAAGTAACTTAATCAAAGTGATCCTTAGTTTTGGCATCTAAAATGGGTATAAATAATTGTACTTACCTCACAGGATCTCTGTGAGGATTAAATGTGAAGTGCTCTTGACAAAAAGCTTTGAACAAACACTGTACAAACACTAATGATAATTGGTATTGCAGATGAGGAAACTGGGGCTCAGGAAAATTAAGTGACTTGCTCAAGGTCACATGGTTGAAAATGGTAGAACAGCTGAAGTGGTGTTTCCATGAAACCACAAGGTCCAAGGGTATTTTGCTTACAACACACCCTCTACCCACCCTGCCACACCCAACTCCGGGAGATACCCATTCAGCCCATGAGGCTGCCTCATCCTGATCCCACATAATCAGAGACAGCCGCCCAGCAGTGTGAAAGCCCAGGATACTTCCCTCAGGGCGTGGGATGGGATGTCCGCTGTGCACCATGAGCCCTGCCCAAGCCCCGCTATGAGCTCACAGTGACAAGGAACTGCGATGAAGACACAGGTGGCCTGGCAGCCGGTGTGGAGTGAAGAGGGATGGAGGAAGCACCAGAGCATGGAGCTGTGAGTCAGGCACATGGCGCGCAGAATGGCGGTCTCCTTGGTTCGGAGGCAGACACAGAGGACTCACGACACGAACAACACAGCAACCCTACCTTCCGTGGCTCCTTTGCCTTTCCTGTCAGGGATCTCTAACCCAGTGCCCCCTGAGGGATACAGGGAGACGTCCGTTGGCACAGGCCAACTGCTGGCTGTGTCCTCCGTGATCTCATACATCTGCCCCTCCATCGGCTGCAGGTGCCAGTTTAGGCCAAACAGGTGCATGGCTGTGGTGAGCAATGAGAAAAGTCATCTTTTTCTGCTGGAGGTGGAAATGGAACTCCCAAGCCAGAGGGGAGGACAAGTGGGGGTGGGGAACACAGGAATTCAGTTCAGTTCAGTTCAACAAAGAGCCCCTGAAGAGAGCTCTGGCAGTGCTGAGCGCTACACAGGGGACTGGGGCACAGAGATGATCCAAGCACAGACCCTGCCCTCGAGGGCTCACAGTCTAGGGGAGGGGGAAGAAGGGCAGTGGTGAGGGAGTTTCAGGAGGTCCTGGCCTTTCTTTTTTAACATCTTTATTGGAGTATAATTGCTTTACAGTGTTGTGTTAGCTTCTGCTGTAAAACAAAGTGAATCAGCTACACATATCCCCATCCCTCCTCCCTCGTGCGTCTCCCTCCCACCCTCCCTATCCCACCCCTCCAGGTGGTCGCAAAGCAGCGAGCTGATCTCCCTGTGCTATGCGGCTGCTTCCCACTAGCTATCTATTTTACATCTGGTAGTATATATGTCCATGCCACTCTCTCACTTCGTCACAGCTTACCCTTCCCCCTCCCCGTGTCCTCAAGTCCATTCTCTACATCTGCGTCTTTATTCCTGTCCTGCCCCTTGGTTCATCAGAACCATTTGTTTTTTTTAGATACCATATATATGTGTTAGCATACGGTATTTGTTTTCCTCTTTCTGACTTACTTCACTCTGTATGACAGACTCTAGGTCCATCCACCTCACTACAAATAACTCAATTTCGTTTCTTTTTATGGCTGAGCAATAGTCCACTGTTTATATGTGACACATCTTCTTTATCCATTCATCTGTCAGTGGACAGTTAGGTTGCTTCCAAGTCCTGGGTATTGTAAGTAGTGGTCTTGGCCTTTTGATTCAAAAGATAAATAACAATCTAGAGGGAAAACCTGCAATTTGTATCACCAAGCGTTCATTTCCTTAATATAAAAAAAAAACTCCTACAAATAATGAGCAAAGTCCAGCAAGTCAGTAGGAAAATAGGCATAGGATATGAACAGAGAGTTTACAGAATAAGAAATGCAATTGGCTCTTTGTCACGGGAAAAGACTCTAGACATCACCCATAGTAGGAGAAATGTAAGTTAAACTCTGCAATACTGTTTTTCACATACGGTTTGGCAAAGATTTTAAAAAGGTTGAAAATATACAGTATTGGAAGAGAACAGGAAATAAGCACTCTCACACTTAGCTGGTTTGCTGTGAGCATAAGCTGGTACAAACCCTACGGAGGGCAATTTGACAAAAGCTATCAAATTAAAAATACCCATACCCTTTACTCTGGAACTTAGAGGTTCCAATTCTCCTCCAGATATGTTCATATACATACAAAATGATGTACATACAAGGTTATTCACTACAGTATTGTTTGTAATAGCAAAATATTGGAAACCAGTCCACCAATAAGGGGCTAAATAAGTTTTTTTTTTTTTTTTTTTTTTGCCGTACGCGGGCCTCTCACTGTTGTGGCCTCTCCCGTTGCGGAGCACGGGCTCCGGACGCGCAGGCTCAGCGGCCATGGCTCACGGGCCCAGCCGCTCCGCGGCACGTGGGATCCTCCCGGACCGGGGCACGAACCTGCGTCCCCCGCATTGGCAGGCGGGCTCTCAACCACTGCGCCACCAGGGAAGCCCCTAAATAAGTTTTATTTATACAATATACTATGCAACCATAAAAAAGAGTGAGGAAGCTCTTTGTATATATTTTTCTGGAAGGAAAATTGTAACATTCAGAACAGTATGTTTGATATACTACATTTAGGTAAAAACATTTCTGCATATGTACAGAATATTTCTGGAAGGATAAGAAAGACACTGATAACAGTGGGTGCATCCTGTGAAGGAAGAGATGGGATTTGCGTTTCACTGTGTATCTGTTGCACATTTTGATTCTGTGCATTTTTGTGATTTTGTGCAATGCTGTGATTTTGATTCATGTGCATATGCATTTCTGTTTTAAAACTATTTTTGCAAGGTAGCAACTGCTAAATAGTCTTCTGCAACAATCGAGAAGAGACCGTAAAACATCAGAGAACGGGTGTTGTCCTTTAAATACACGATGCTTGCGAAGGCTAGGAAGCGTGTTTTCCAGAAAGGTTTGCAATCTAGTACAAGGCGTCGGCTTAAGTCCCACGGGCGATTCAAGACTTGAGCCTCATCAGTGGTCCATACTTACCTCTTCTGGGACGCCTTCCCTGACTCCCCACATACAGAATCGCATACTCCAGTCCCCAACTCCCACAGCATCCTCTGTGTAGCATCACTCCTTCGTTCAGCTGATGAACACTTTCTAAAAGCCCATTCTATGCCAGGATCCACGGCTGGCACCGAGAGCCAGAACTAAGTCAGACGCTCCCTGCTTCCATGAGCTCGTAGTCAAGCAGGGGAGACAGACAAGTAACGAAGTGTATTCAGAAGGACTAGAAGGCCCAGAGGAGGCAGCGGCTGACCCACTAGGAGGGTGAGAGGAACACAGGGAAGGATCGACAGAGATATGAAGGCCCATCGTAATTACGTTTACTGAGGACCAACTGCTTGCCGGGCAGTGCCCTGGGTAATTTGTATACGTTACATCTAATCCTCATGCAACCTTGCCAGACCCAATTTATAGATGTGGACATTTAATTAACTCAGAAGGTTAATTAAAATTATGATAATTATTAAACTGTGATTTCTTGAGTGCTTTCCATGGGCCAGGCATTGTGCTAAGAGCAGTAAATACGTTTCAAAGTTTCTTTGATTCTTGCTACAATCTTAAAAGGTGATAATGCCATTTTGCCGATGAAGAAACTAAGACACAAAGACATCAGTTAACACCGGGAAGGTTAAATGCCTAACAAGTGGCAGAGTCTAGACTAGAATCCCAAACTGCTGGAATCCTGAAATCACACACCATCCATCTTTCTGGCTGGAAGGCTCTCCCCACTTCACCACGCTGCCGCCCGCTAGCTTTTTCTAGCAAGGTGGGTGGGAATTACAAAGACATCCCCTTTTACACATCAAGCAACGTCCAAGGCTTTTACATGTCTTTTTAGGCAGCAGTATGGGATTCCGTGAGGTAGATGGAAAGTTGTGTTATTTGGCTGCAGTTTGTGGAAGGGTCACTGGTGGTCTTGAGGGGCTGTGTGACTGCCTTCAAGATGCAAAAATAAGTGTGTACAGGGGACCGGAGCACAGCATGTCCTTATGACTCCTGATCCAAACACAAGCCACCGAGGAATACACACAAGTTCGGCTTAATCAGGAGAGCGTACACTGGTAACAGAAATGCAATCAGACCCTTTGCTTTCTCTTCGGTTGCTGTGATGCAGTGGGAAGTGTGCTGGACCAAGGGCAAGAAAACTGGTTTTGAATCCTAACTGCCACTTCCTAGCTATAGTATTCTCATCTGAGAAATGGGGATAAAAATATTTCAAAGAATTATTGTATCATATGTGATAGTATATGGCACTTTGTAAACTGTACATCTGTGTGATTACTATATTCTATAACCATTATATTCATACCATTGATAATACTGATAAAATAGCAGCTAACATTTACACAGCACTTTTTAGGTACCAGACACTAAATGAGGTGCTTTACACTGCTCTCGACTGTCTCTGTGTAGCTGTCAATAATAATAACCTTAATTTGCCTGTTAGAAGTGAATACGCTGCTACTTCCAAGGTTGAATTAGCTCACATTTCTGCTTACCTTCTTACTGTTTTAATCTATTTATTGGCACCTCCAAAGGTAATGGAGAAATTGTTTGAATTGCGGACAACTCAGATATATGCAGTTAAATGAGCAGCACTTCTTTCCCCGTTAGAATCGATTATCTCACCTAAGTGTGCAAAAGAGCTGTCTTGTTAAAAGGTCATGAGAATTAACTAATCCCAGAATGAATAGAACTCTCACAGCTTTGTGAAGAGAAACATTTTTTTTTTTTTTTTGCGGTACGCGGGCCTCTCACTGTTGCGGCCTCTCCCGTTGCGGAGCACAGGCTCCGGACGCGCAGGCTCAGCGGCCATGGCTCACGGGCCCAGCCGCTCCGCGGCATGTGGGATCCTCCCGGACCGGGGCACGAACCCGCGTCCCCTGCATCGGCAGGCGGACTCTCAACCACTGCGCCACCAGGGAAGCCCAAGAGAAACATTTTTGTCAAAGCTTTCTCTTATTTTAAACAAGATGCAAAAGCAAGTTCTTACGGTAAAAAATATGTGGAGGGGGAAGAAAAGCCAGTGGAAAGAGTGTTCCAGGTGAAAATGATCACAGGATTCTGGTGTCCAGGGATGTTAATTAGGGCAGGGCAGGGCAGTCCACAGCTGGATGGGGGAGGCTGTCGGCCAGAAGCCCGGAGGTGTATGCTGGCACCCTTTGCTCTTGGCCTTGCTCCTCGGCGATCACAAACAGAGGCCCACACAGCTGTGATGCCGGTGGGTCTCTCTATGCCCTGTGGTAGATGTGCTCTTAGAAACCACCTGGGAAAGCCAAGTTCTGGATCCAGCTCTAACTTGGACTCTCAGGAGATTCAGTCCTCCAGAAATAATTCTGGAGGCTGGTGCGTAGGGAGTACAGGGCCATCAACATTGGGCTGACAAATGGCCAATGGGAAGGCAGGAGAACCACTGGCTGAAACCACCCACCCTGGCCAGGCACCACAGTTACCATTTGCATGAGGTATCTTGCAACAGGAGGTCCTGGTAAGGAATGCGGAACTAACAAGCCACCACCAAGCGGAAGAATTCGGGAAACGTCAAAAGGAGAGAGGGGATGCCAGTTCATATGTCCTACTAACCTCCCAGAATCCTTCTCACTGGAATCCATCTTGGCTGAGTGATGCGCATGCCACCAGGAAGGACCATGAGTCAGAGTGATTGGCTAGAGACAACCTGGAAGCTAATCCCATCACCATAAAACCCAAGACTGCAAGCCACGTGGCAGAGCAGTCCTCCTGGGATCCCTTACCCTCCTGCTCTCCACCCGGGCGCCCCTTCTCAATAAAGTCTCTTGCTTTGTCAGCACATGTGTCTCCTTGGACAACTCATTTCCAAGTGTTAGCCAAGGGCCCACTCTCGGGCCCTGGAAGGGGTCCCCCTTCCTGCAACAGTAAGATTTAGACAGAGGACAGGATGATATGGAGTCAGAGATGTGAAGTTCCACCAGTAATGTTGTCTTAAAGACAGAATAAAAGGGACCTTTAATCTGTGATCCAGTCTTAAATATAAGTCAGGCTAGGGGCCCCTCAATTCTTTCACTGTATCGTTTGGTGGGTGGTCAATTTTATAGTTCTGGGTTATGAGCAACAGAAAGAGAAGGAAGGGAAATAGTCTGCTCTGTTCTCCTCTTCCCAAAGGATACAAGGCATACTCGGTCAGAGGCTGTCCAAAGAATACACAAGCTCAAGCAACCATTCGTCTTTGTCCTTGATAATATTCAAAATAACAAACAGTAACTCGAAACCTGGTAAAATCTGAGTGCATACTACATGCCAAATTCTTAATTTATATTATTCGATTTAATCCACATGTAAAGATAGGTTGAAAAAACATTATTGGAGAAGGGGTACAATGGAACTGAATGGAAATTGAGCTATGGGGATATATTCTGATTTACTCAGAGTAAGTTACCTAACACCTCAGAGCTGGTATAAGTTTGAGGCAAGTTTCAAACCCAGGAGCTTGTGTTTCCCAGCCAAGCTTCCTCTTTTACATATTTTACTTTAAATAGGAGGTAAAATATGGGCAATATAGAGTCACCAGCAAATAAAGGCTGAAGTTAATGTTTGGGGGTCCCATTGGTGATAGTAAATAGTTCTTACCCCACAGCAACCCTCATTTAAAGCTGTAGATAGCAGTAGGTGCATGCTATCCAGATGACTTGGAAATAACACTCATGGATCCAGAAAAGCTAAATAATATAAATGGTCCTCTCCAGCCTGTTTTAAGACCAGACCACTGAAACAATATAAATTATAATGATCATAATCCCTCCTTCCAGAGGAATTAATAGTAAGCACCAATGTACATCACAGGATTATCTAAATTACACCCCACAGTGTGTATTTATAACTGTTTGTGCAAAACTCTCCCAAGTACATTGAAAATGACCTAAATAAGAAACTTGATACGGGTGTCCCCTTTAAACTAGTTTGTAATTCAGTGAAAAGGTGAAAAGATGCTAAAGAGTTGAGAAGAAGGCTGTGGAAAGGTAGCGAGTTCACAGGATCACCCACGTTGAAAGGTTAATGATTTCTAAAAGCCAAGAGCTAGGGTGGAGGGAGTTTCTTACTCGCTCAGATCTGGTCAATCTGATCCCAGGGCTGACATTTTCCAGTCGCCTTTTCCTGCCCGGCGAGACATGAGAGAGGGCTGGGAAAGTGCAAGCTCCATCTTGACATTTTTAAGAAAAATGCTCGGTAGATGTTCAGACGTTGAAGGCTCCCCCCAGCACCCAGCCAGCAGGGGGCAATTAACAAAGTCATTATGCAGAAGTCACCGAAGTAAGTATAGGAGAGTTTCCACTGTCACATGCATGCTTCCCTTCCAAAAATCGAATGCACAAACCCAGTTGCATCTGTAAATGAGCAGCTCTAGGTAGTGACTAGAGATGGTTATAACTTCAAGAAACTGTTGATTCAAGCAAGCAGCATTCTTGGTTTCAAAAGGCAGCAGGGGGCTTCCCTGGTGGCGCAGTGGTTGAGAGTCCGCCTGCCGATGCAGGGGACACGGGTTCGTGCCCCGGTCTGGGAAGATCCCACATGCCGCGGAGCGGCTGGGCCTGTGAGCCATGGCCGCTGAGCCTGCGCGTCCGGAGCCTCTGCCCCGTAACGGGAGAGGCCACAACAGTGAGAGGCCCGCGTGATGCAAAAAAAAAAAAAAAAAAAAAAAAAAAGGCAGCGGGAACCAACCCAGCTGCATGGCTACCTACTTTTCTGTTTTACATTATTAATGCTCAGTTGTTTGTTTGTTTGTTCTTAACTAGCATCATTTCTGTAAAATATAACTCATTGGAGTTCTCTGACTTATGGTCCTCTAATGTAGAAAGCAAAAAACAAAAAGGCAAAACAATAACAACAGCAAAACGACAGAGCTTCATTCCCCAAGTTCTTCTCCTGGTTTTGCAACTAAGCCACAACATTCAAAAGTTTCAAACCTAGAAGCCATATACACAGAGATGTACACTGCAGTGTACTAGTAAAAAAAATCAGAAGCAACCTAGATGTCTTAAAATAGGAGAACAACTTAGCTAAACTATGACACAAGTACTGGATGGAATACCAGATATACATATGAAAAAAAAATCTAGAAAGAGATATGTAAAAATGACATCAAGCTTTGAATTATAGGATGACTGACTAATTTTCTTCACTAGTTTCCAAACTCACTTCCATGCTGTTTACATTAAAAAGGAAGTTCTACAACTTAGTCTTAGGAGCAAGAGGTAAAGAAGGACAACAGAGCCGAGTGTGGAGATCCTGATTTTGAGCATATGCCACGTGTCAGACACTTAGGCAAGGGGAATTACATACATTATTTCATTCAGACCTTACATAAACCTTGAGAAAATCATTAGTATTCCCATTTTACAGATGAAGAAAGTGGAGGCTCAGAGAGGCTGCATGACCTGCCCCAAAATACTTCCCAAGATACTTCCCAGATAGGAAGTGATGAAGTCACTTTTGAACCCAGGTCTGACTGGTCCCAAAGTCCAGGCTCACCTCTAGACTGTTGATGAGATACAATGCCTGAAATTAAATTAAAATTAAGATAATTTTAAGGCAAGGCCTCAGCTGACAGTATAGCCAGGTTTTCTCTTTTGAGATAGTCTGTTAAAGGACCTTCATCTTAGGGGTAAAACATGGGGTCCCCACCTGTTTACATCCTGACCACGGTAGACAGGGTTGACCCCCAAAAGCCAAACCACGTAAATGCAAGTAAGTGACTTTGGTAGAGTCAGTCCTCAAGTCTGGGTCTATCTGGAGCGTTCAGAGGCACATCATTTACTAGGTTCCTGACTCTGGGTAAATGACTTAGCCTCTGAGTCTCAGTTTCTTCATCTGTAAAATAGATAGTAATATTTCCCTCAAAGGATTAAATGAAATAATGCATGTCATGTGCTTAGAACTGTGCCTGGCACATAGTAAGAGCAAAATAAATGGTAGCTGTCATCATCCTTGTCATTTTGCTCTGCTGATTTTCCTAATTCCCAGATCCCCTGAAAGATTTATTTAAGCCAGCTCTGTTCCATCACCTTTCCTTCTCTCCACATATTGCCCCTAATTTCCCTCCCATACCAACCGCAAATTTCTTTGAGCTGAGAGCTCTCTCCCTACCCCGCTCCCATCAGCTGATAGATTTTGGGCACGGGAACTAGAGATATCTGTCCAGCGGATAAAACAGTTTTTAAAAGAGGAATCGCTATAAAGCAGCCTGACAGGGTCCCACTGCTGACTACGTGGGGCTAATTTTAAATCAAGTAAATATATTGCCTTTCTTCCTATCTCTGGATAAACCTGACTGCAACAATCAGGGTTACTGTCTCTCACCCCCAAATTAATTGTTTTCTGGAGAATGGACTCTGGCACAGTTAATCATTTTTCTGCACCATGCAATGCTGTGGGGAAAGGAGGCCTTTCAGCAAGGATCCACTGGCAGCTGCTCAATAGTTCTGGAAAACAAGGGGGGGTGGGGGGATGGGCATGAGAGAAGGGGAGAAACAGGCACGCCCACCGTCAATGCGAGGAGAAAGATCAATTTAAGTGGAGGGAACTGAAAACCGGTGACACGGCAAGTTCTAGGGGGACCAGGGCTGGAATCTAATTTGTGCAGAATGGAGTGAATGGCTATTACTGCAGTAATGGAATGAGAAAACTATCTTTTCTGGGCCCCTTTCAACCGATGGGCTCTACTAAGCCTCCTTCTGTGCATGACTAGTTTAGGGGTTGGCCACCTTGGACTGACCTCAGCCCAGTAATGTGACCTCTCCCAGCCCTACTCCCAATATAGTGCTGGTGCCAGACACGGGAAAATGGGAGGCACGAAGTATAGTGGTTATGAGCACAGCCGTTGCAGCCAGACAGCCCTGCGTTCCTGTTCTGGTTTTCACGTTTATAGTTAGGTGACTTTGTTCCTGTTATTTAAATCTTTTGACTCCCAGCTTCCTCATCTATAAAATGGTGACAATAATACCTAGCTCCAAAGAACTGCTGTGAAGGTGAAAGGGAAGAATATATTTTATGAGCTTATTATGCTGCTTGGTATTTACTCAAATTTACTACCAGAGGGTAGCCTTCTACACTGGTATCATCATCATCATTTGCAGTGTATATTAAGGTTTTCACTGAGAAAGTGAAGTACGGAGATTTCTTGAGGGAGTGGAGAAGTCTGAGTTTTTGCTCTGGTGGTGGGGGGGATGTCGCTGTGACTGAACCTGTCCCCCACTCACTGGGCAGATGAGACTCAGGCTTGACGGGGGCACTTGGGGCAGAGCCTGGAATTGCGCTGAGCCCAAGTCTCCGGATTTAGTTCCGAGTTCTTTCTGCTAAATGACCCTGTCACTAGGTCGCAGCAGAAAATCCTGTAAGAGCAGGAAAGGCCCCTTCATGGCTTGTTCTTCCGTCAGGCACTGCACTCCCAGACTAAAGGAGTCATCTTCTTGAGCCTAAAGTAAAGGGAATGAGCCCACGGGGCAGGTGATATCAGGCCGCCAGCAGGCCCTCCCTTAGGGCAGGGACCATTTCTCTCATCTCCATCCCCCAGCACCTGGCCCACAGGAGAGAAGAAGAAAAAGAGCAAAGGAAGGAAACAGACATAATTAGGATTATTACCCAAACAGTAACAGCTCCCACTTATTAAAAATTGTACCATGTGCATGACACAGTGCTGGAGGATGAACATTCATTATGTCATTTAATCTCACAGACTTTTAAGGAAGAGAGTATCTCCATTTTATGGATTAGGACCTCAAAACACAGAGACAAAGTAGATATTATTAACCTGATTTTGGATCTTTAGAAAACCAAGACCCCAGAACAGTCCATCATTGCACCATTCATCATGACAGCACCAAGATCCAAACCCAGGTCCGGGTCACTCCACACCTTGAGCTCTTCGCAGACTGCTGTCAGAGCCCAGGGCAGGCTTCCATGCAGTCTTGATCAGAACAACATGCAGCTTCTGATCAAATCACTGCTGACAGAGCAGTCAAGGAAGTGACTCCACGCAGTAGAAGACCCACCACCTGCCCTTCATATTCAAAGCCTCGTTAAGGATCCAGGGAGCAAAATCACCCCAGGGTCGCCAGCCTGTTCAACTGCTCTGCTGGGGTGCGCAGCCAGCCCTGCCCTGGCAGAAACATGTCAGCCGGGGAAAGCTGGGAAAGTGCCTGTCGTTTACCGAGAGGGGGCGGAACGCTGGCCTAGAGCTCTGCTGGGTTTCCTTTCTTTGTGGTGCTTGCGTCCAAGTGCCAAGACTATTCACAAGGCTATCTAAAGCATTTCTATAAAAAGGTGTCTCAACTTAGCCGAGGACCAGCCTCTCATGTGTGAGGTCTTGTCCCCTCCTTCCTGTACCAACCATCAAATGGGGCTGAAGGAAACACGGGTTTGGTTCATGCTTGGGAGCTCTAGAAGGAGACAGTGCCTGTTGCTAGGTTCCATTTCCATAGCTACTAGAAAACGTCCTGTTGCAAGGCTCTGTGAGGCACCCTCCCATTGCCTGATTTCCTTTGGCATATCGACCACGTAACTGGGTTTTTTTTTTTTTTTTTCAATGATCAAAGTCAATTAGGAGGTGGTCCCCACTGTACCTCTAAATGGAGTTTTAATTTGTGTGTATATTATTAGGACAGGCCTTTTCCCTCTGGAACAGTCACTTCAGCGGGAAGAAAGAGGGTGGACAGCTTAACGCAGAGTCTGCCACCCAGATTTGTAACTAGCGATGACATTTCTTTATAATGAGAAGCATTTTGAAAGAACATTTTAAACTCTCACAGAACAGAGTGTGTGATGTCCCTCTTTTACTCTCCACAGCTTCCCAGCCTCCTGCCCACTGGAGCGTTTTCTAGCTCTTTGGGATCATACTACGTTTTCTTGCCTCTCTGCCTTTTCTGTGCACAGAGCCAGGCACGCAATACACACGAGTCCTCTGATATGCAGGGACCCCAGGTTTGGCTCAGCCCTTAGATTAGGAAGTTTAAAGCAGCACAGAGTTCCAGGCACCATGATGATGAGGAGGATGATAATGAATGTGGTGGTGATAACAGCCACTGTTATTAATAGGACCAAGCACTGTGCTTAGTGCTTGATAAACACACTATCACTTAATCCTTGCAAAGCCCTAGGAGGTAGGTACTATTATTATCCTCATTTGCAAGATGAGGAAACTAAGGCTCCAAGAGGTTCAACAACTTGCCCAAGATCACACATTTAATAAGAGGCAGAGGGTCACTTCAGATCTGAGCCAAATCCAGATTGTGCAGAATCTGTCCCTAACCCCTATACACGCTGCCTTTCTGATTAGATGTAAAACTGTGGAAATGACAGAAATGGAGAATAAAAAAGGAAATCTCATAATTATATGGCCCTGCCTTACTGCTCAAAGTTAGTTGGTGATATTTTCCTGAGGATAGAAACTTGAGCATTTGAAACACTTGTTGAACACAGTACCTGACGTTCCTCATTGCTTCCCCCTGCCCAGGAATCTCTGTCTGTGTGGGTTTCTCCTGTCCCTTGAACACACAGCCTCCAGGCTTCGCTGATGTAACGTCTCTACGTGGAACGGCCACTGCCTTTCTTATTTTTAAAATCATTCTCCCATCCTTCAAGGCCTACTTCAAACCTTAACTCTTCCGTGAGGATTTCCACCATTGCCCCAAGCCAGAAATGCCGTCTGCTCTCCCCTCCCCAGCCCCGGTTCCTGACCCTTACTTCAGCAGCACATGTCCCATGCACACGGCCCTGACAGTCCATATCCAGGTGCTTCCCATCCGTCCCTTGCTGGCTCTGTTGTCCACCTATGTACCCAGCTGAGCAGATCTGCAGAGATAGCTGGACTCCCAGCTCTGGCCCTTACCAGCTATGCATCTGCAAATAAGTCACCTAACCACTCTGACCCTCGGTTTTTTCATCTGTAGAAAGGGAAAGAATACAAAACCATCTCCCAGGTTCTTATAAGGATTAAATTTAAGGAAAGTCCTTTTGAAGTGTATTGAAAATATAAGACATCATTATTATGTTGCTTAAAAGTTAATCAATGAAAGAAAGAACACCCAAAGTTTAATACACAGACTAATGCAAAGATTTACATGTGAAACTTCCTACACAGCCCCAGACCGATACCATTAGGGGTAATCACAGTACAATTTAATGGACTTAATGCTGTACAGAAAAGTGAGGAGGCATAAACAAGCAAAAGAAGAGTTTCCAGTTTTCAGGTAAAGAAAATTGCTACTTCTCCTAAAATTCTCATTTAATCTTCATTACCCCCAACTCCATCTCCTCTCAAATACCTGGTTTTTTTTTAAATTTTTAATTTTAAATTTAAATTTTAATTTAATTTTATTTTTTTGCGGTACGCGGGCCTTTCACTGCTGTGGCCTCTCCCGTTGCGGAGGACAGGCTCCGAACGCGCAGGCTCAGCGGCCATGGCTCATGGGCCCAGCCGCTCAGCGGCATGTGGGATCTTCCCGGACTCGGGCACAAACCCGTGTCCCCTGCATCGGCAGGCGGACTCTCAACCACTGCGCCACCAGGCAAGCCCCTCAAATACCTGTTTTTTTGCATCCATACTGGGTGGTGTCATGTGTGTACTCACACAGAGACTCATACACTAAGACACACATAGGAGTCCAATGGGTCTGTCTTGCTGTAGAATTCTACAGATGGCCTGAGCGGTAAAATTTAGGACAATGTGATGAAATGCAGGCCACAGCTGAATTAATGATACTGGCTTTTTTTTCTCTTCCCCCACTGGAGGCTGTGAACAAAATCCTAACTCCAGGCTCAAAGGCGCAATAAATCTAGCTGTTTGCCACACAGCAGCAGGAAAGGCTCCCTCCAAAATGAAATGTTACACTGGTGACAATCTAATGCCACAGCACATGAAGCCTGGAGAACAGGTGAATCAGATAACACGAAGGGCTAGTGCTCAATAAGCGATGTGTATCGAGGTCCCCTGATGACATCTGGGCCTCCTTTGCTCTCCAATCCTGAAGCACTCTGGGTGCAAACCCCAGCTCCACTCAATGCCACAGGTACCTAGCAATCCTGGCACAGCGCATGGCCCAGGGCAGGTGGATGCTAATTTTTCTTCCTTAGAAAAATCAGGTAGTTCCTCTCTTTAGTAAGGAGCTCTGTGCATCCTCTCAGCAGTTCAGATCAGGTGAACCATCAGAGCCCCGCTCCAGCCCCACTCCAGCTATAGCAATCGTAGAGCACAGTGGGAAGAGGGCAGGCTCTGGGGGCAAATCCTGGCTCACACACTCACTAGTGACATGGTCTTGAACAACTGACTTAATTTCCTCAGGTCTCAGTTTCTCATCTATGAAATGGAAATAAAAATAGAATGGTACCTAGCACATGGCTGGTACTTGACAAATATTTGTTGGATAGGTAGGATGGTTAAGAAGATTAAATGAGAAATATATATAACACTCAGAACATGCCTGGAACATGGTTAGGTCTCAACACATGGGAGCTTTCACCTCTGTTAGATCAGGGTAGGTTGTGGGAGGGAAGCTGGGGGCAGGGGTAGAAGAAAGCCCCAGACAGGATGGCAAAGCACCCCCTTGTTTGCTCTGAGCCTTGGGTATGGAGCACAGTGGCAGAGAAAGATATCAAGAGGAGGGCTCTGGGAGCTGGCATGGTCTACATAAGGAACATAGGACTTGGGATCAGAAAATCTGGTTTCTAGGCCCAGCTCTATTACTTACCAGTCGTTCCAGGTAAACAAGTAATTTAACTGCAGCAGGCCCAGTTTCCCCATCTGGGGCTTGCAGCTAATAATCCTACACAGTGCAGAGACTGCTGGAGAGGACTGATGGGTTTGACAGGCCTCACATGAAGGCAAGGGATTTATTATGTACCTGCCCAGTGGAGCCTCTGTTCTAAGGGCGAAGGCAGCCAGCATCCTCCTGCAGTGCCTGTGGTTTCTGTAGTTCTACATTCAAGAGCCTTCAGTAAAAGAGAGACTGAGGCCCGCAGTAGGTCTGATGCACAAATGGATATTTTAACGCACAGTCTTCTGACACACGTGCCAAAAAAACAGCCAACATTTCTATCTAGTGTCCTTTGCCTTTGTTTAGACTGTTCCATCTTCCAGAAAACCATTCCTAGCTTCTCTTTTAATATCTTACTTGATTTACACGGCTCAATGCCTTGGGGAAATTTACCTGATCTTCCTGGTTAGAATGAATGGCTCTCTCCTTCAGGCTCCCACAGGGGTAAAGTTCAAACTCCAGTAACATGCTTTTATCATCTGTCTACTATTGCCTTGGGCTCCTTACACATCTGGCTGTCTATGAAACCATGGAAGACTCAAAGCAGTGATGCTAGCTTACCTGGCTTTGTCTGTCCCTGTAGCCCGGGACACAACCCAGCAGACAGGCTCAGGGAATGCTCCCCGGTGTCTCAAACCTGCGCTTGGGGAAGCTCCCTCTACTTCATCCCAGATTACCTGAAATCCCTGCACCTGCAGATGGCCCTTGGCTGCTGAATCTTGGTTTCAAATCTCTGGGTGATCCAGCTGCCTGGAAGGGTGAGATCTGTATTTCCTCAGCACCCACCATGGACCACTCACCAAACTGGACCCTTTGCAGATGTTCTGTCACTTAAACACCTCTTGGATATTAATGGACAAAATTATCCATGAGGAAACCAAGATGCAGAGAGATGGAAAAACCTGTGTGAGCACGGCTGGAGGGAGAAGTCTGTGCTTTTGCTATTAGACTGTACTGCTGTCTTTAGGAAGATGAAGCCTTTTAGTTGTGGTTTTGTTGTTTTACTGATAGAAGGAAAAAAATACTGTGTTTTTTTACTGCCATCTCACTTCCTCTCCCCTTTCCCGCCCCTCCCTTTTTTTCCCCCCTGAAATGAAGAGCCGCTTGGCTGGGCTTCCTCACCTCTGTCCCTAGCCTGCAGCACGAAGCACAGCCCTGACTGTACGCAAGCTAGGTATTTACGACAGTGAAAAAACAGCCATCAGAGAGACCACTCTCACTTTCTCTCTGCATCTAAGTGCAATTAAATTATGTTATTTCACAGTAATTAGTTCAGAATAAAAACAAGGACTTGGGGACATGTTATTTCCAAGGATGCTAAAAATCTGTAAAATCGATTGCTTTTCCACACTCCCGGGGTGCAGTTGGGGAAGGAGCACCCCGGCCACGTAGCTGGGGCTACTCCCTGACCAACCACGGCTATGCTGCCTCTTTGGGGGTCTTGAAACTACCCACAGGACAAGGCCCCCCGAGTTCTGGGACAGTGTGTTGTCTCTGGAGCTGCCATTGTTATAAAAAATGAATATACTAATAAACTCGGGTCCTTTCTTTTTTGAGGCATTTCCAAACTCGGGACGGCTTGGCCCTCAAATTCAACACAACTTGTTTGCTAGGGGGAGGGGAAGACGGACGTCATTCACTAGTGGCTCTTATGAGAAGGAACTAGGTGCCCGATTGTCATTGCATCCCCAGAACAGCCTATTACCTGCTTTCACAGAGGAGGAAACCGAGGCCCAGAGAGGGCAAGGTTCTCGCTTCAAGTCTCACAGGTGTAAGCAACAGACAAGGTGTGTGTCCTACACCGACTACATTTTGGAAGCCACCTCTGGTATTCTCTCCCCTTAGTTTCCAGTAACCATTTTCACTCTCACATGATCTCCCTGCCTCTAGACTTTTCGCCTCTGTTCCCTGTAAGAACCTAAGCTTCTCTGCTTACCATTTTCTTTCCCCCTGCTCCATGCCTTGCAATATCAGTTAGCTTCTGGTCCTGACATCCCTCCTTTCTCTCCTTCAACAAACTTTGGCTGAACGCAGGCTACATCCTGTCACACCCTGGTACGAGAAGCTGTGGCTATAGCACTGGGCAAGACAGAAATTGCTTCCACCCCCATGGAGCTTACAGTCTGACAGTGGAGACAGAGCTGAGCGAATCCAAGACATATTCCGTAGCTGCAATGACCGTGAGACCCCTGAGAACTATAAGAGCATATGACTGGGTTCCTGACTTACGGCGAGGGGGTCAGAGGAGCTTCGCCGAGGAAGGGCCGTGTGAGCTAGGCTCTCGAAAGGGAATTGACTGGGAGGAGGCATGTGGTTCCCTCCAGGAATGAAGATCCCTTTACCTCTCTGGGTCTCGGGGCCACCTGTAACCTCCCCCTGCCCCCACTCATTAAACCAGCTGACCCACCAAGATCAGACACAAAGCTGCAGCACTGTGGGGAAACTGGACACCTAGCTGGGAACCCGGGGATTCAGTCCTTTCCTTCTGAGGAGCCCCTAGCAAGCAGTGAGTCACAAGAGCTTTAAACTGTCCATATCTTGTGACCACCCCCCAAAAAAAAATCCTGCTCAGGGGGACACACCCTCCCCAAAGTAAGTGAAAGAAGAAAACAGAAGAGGTTTTCTTTCATTCTGGTTACAGAAGTGCTATTTATAATAGCAAACAGTTGGAAACAAAGGAATACAATGATATAATAATGGCACCAATATGATAGAGGTATTAAACTTGACAAGAATGAGAATTTTGTGTCAATACTTAAAAAGGTGTACAAAAAGATGGTCCCTGAAAAAGGCAGAAGAGCATACACATGCTGACTACACGGAGGTTTTTGGCTGTGATCCTCCAAGGAGGTCAAGTATAACACACAGAGAACCCTAGAATGTTTCAGTTGTTTGCCCTCATATCTTAAATTCTAAATCATATCTTTAAATTTTCTCAAAAACACTTTGATGTCTTAAAGTTTGAAGGTTATTGTAGGTAACACCTGATTTTGAATCCAGTAAATAAATCACCTCTTTACTACACATCTCAAAAACGGTACCAAAAACTACCGAGATGTGGAATGGATGAGTGGAGGCCCGAGGCTGAGGATGAGGAGACAGGACTGATTAAAAAACACGGAACTTTTGGGGTGATAGAAGTGTTCTGTGTTTTGATGGCAGGGATGGTCACACAACTCTGTTTGTCAGAATTCACAGAATGGTACAACTAAAAAGTGTTAATCTTCTGCATGCAAATTATATCTCAATAAATCTGCTTTTAAATACAAGCAGTCGGGGTCTGATGGCTGAGTAGGTGTACAGGTAAGGGAGACATGCCGGAGTGTGGTATGGGTCTCAATCCTTGTCTTGGGCCCTGAACGCTGCTAGGACAAGAACTAAGAAGAGCGGGGATACTGATGTTATCCATTTGCCCTCCAGATCCACCCTATCCTTCTCTACCCTGCTCTGTGCCCGGGGAGGCTGATCCATATGGTCTGGACCAATGGGTCCGCTTGGGCTCTGGCTCTTGGTTGGGTTCGGTTACCAATGGGAGAAGATCGGAGGGTGGGGAGAGCATGAGGTCTGCAAGATGGAAAATCTTCTCTCATGCTGAGCTGAAGCATGTTGAACGACTTAATCATTTCAGCTAGTCTTTTGTTTACTCCTGTTTCACAGGTTCAGAAACTCATCCGAAGAAGATTAAGTCCTCGTGCGGGTGGCATAGATAGGAACGGCAGAAGGGCGACAAGAGGACAAGATCCCCTGGTCTGTGGAGCTCGGGCCCTTAAGAGTCACCCCTCTCATTGCAGACGCCCCTCTCAAGCAGCCCACTCCAGACAGGCAGCTGTCTTGTGAGGGAAGTCTTCTCCCAGAGCCGGAATCGGCCTTCCCATCCTTTTCAGCCAGAGGGCCTTGTTCTGCCCTGGGCAATCTCACAGAGCAAGTCTGCCCCCTCCTCCGCGTGGTGGCGTTTCAGACCACTGCAGGGGGCCACGCTAGCCTCCTCAAGTCCTCCTTTTGGGGGGCTGAAGGATATTTGTCTGGGGTCTGTCATAAGGAGAACAATCTATATATATCTCGCTATTAGCAATTCCCACAGAGCAGCATGAAGGAATCAATCTTGGAGAGAAAGCCTTTAATCCAGGATCCTGTATCTTTAGCACTCTTTTCTCCTCCTGAAAGATCAAGTTCAATCATCTCCGTTTCCCATTCTTTGGGCTATAAAGCTAAATCTATGGCTTCTGTCCAAAAGGCCTGGTGTGAAGTCGAAGAAAAAGGGTTGAAAATGAGCCTTTTTGCTCACTAATAACACCCAGGCCCAGAGTGCAACGGGCCTGTGCTCAGGAAGGAAATGGCATCTGAGATCCTGATATTGCATGAGCTGTTCGAACCAGATGGGGATAACTGTGGGGCAGCAGCGGGTACAATCACCCTGGCCTCTATTTCTAATCCTTTCTCTACTCATTTCACGTCCATTTCCCCCGTACCTGAACCCCAGGACATAAAATGCGCATTTCTGCCACCATGCTTGTGCCCACACTATTCTGCCTAGAAAACCCCGGGCAGATTTTACCATCTTGCAAGGTCTTTTTATTCAACCACATCTTACTGGGCACAGCTACCTTGGGGCAGGCTGAGTATTAGGGGTTGAGTATGCAGCAGAGAATAAGACATTAGGAGATAGGAGACCACACTCCCAAAGAGGAGGGAAGCCTAAGATCCCTTCTGCCGGGATTGCTGCTGTGCTGAAGTCACGTGTGCATGTATGCATGCTCAATGTCGGGGGTCTTGAGGGAGCCTGCACAAGGCTGTGCAAGTCACATTGAGTGCCCAAGTCCACCTCTGTCAACACTGCCCAGACGACTTCAAGAGCTGGATGACCCAGGCTCTTCCAGACCACGAACTGCAATAATATTCCAACCAGCAATGCTCTCTGAAAGCTGCCTTTTGAAAAGAGGCAATTAAGTCTCACAACATTCTCACTTATATATGAAACTCATCCCTCTTCGAGCAAGGGTTCAGAATTTTTTTTCCAATCCACAATCAGCTGCTGGTGGAGGTGAAAAATGTTACCTAGTTTAAAAAAAAAAGAGTCCCTTATGGCTATGGAGCATGTTGGAAAGTTCCCCTGCAGTTACCAAGAGGCTGCTGTGGCCCACACTTGGGACTCCACCCTCAATGTCCTGGTTCAATTTCCTATGGGCATCGCTCTACAGACAGGGAAGGACCTAAGAGGATCACTTACTCCCACTCCATCCTGGGCTGAGATACTGAGGTCCATAACAACACTCTCCCAAGGCCACCAGCAAGGGACTCCTCCTTTGTCACGTGCCTTGTGTTTTTTTCAACGTCGTCTCTTTTAACCTGTACAACAGCCTCAAGAAGGAAGTATTCTTCTTCTTCCCGCTTTGTAGATAGGGAAACCAAAGCTCAAAAGGGTCACACAGGTGGAGAGTGGCAGAGCTGAGATTTCCACTGAATCCTGTCTTCTGATCAGAACGCCGTGCTGCCTTAGAGAAATCATAGAGGATGAGGCCCCGCCCTCCAGGGGGGACCTGGACCTGACAATGAAAGAAATAGCTCCCAGGCACTCTTGTGTCTCCGCTTAAATGTAAAGCTCTTCCTGGTTTTTGTACTGTTAACAAGCCTTTTTGGTCTCCTATTCCAAAGGCCTATCTGGGTACCTGGACCTGACAATGAAAGAAATAGCTCCCAGGCATTCTTGTGTCTCCGCTTAAATGTAAAGCTCTTCCTGGTTTTTGTACTGTTAACAAGCCTTTTTGGTCTCCTATTCCAAAGGCCTATCTGGCTAGACAGGTGCTTAAAGATACAACTCCGCACTCTTCTCAGTACTCAGTGTCTGCTTTTTACATAGGGATTCAGAACACGAGGGAAGCTGTCAGTTTTCTCTGGATAGAGGCAACTGGCAGTGAAGCAAAAATCATCTTTTGTCCTAGTTAAAGAGACAATGTGAGTTGTTTTTTGGGTAATGATTCTCCTTGCAGCCGCCTCCCTGGAACAGTGAGACATCCCTACAAATGCGTTCTGACAGGGCCCCCTGATTGTTCTGTCAGCTGCCCTTGCGACAAATGCAGGCTGGGAAGCCCGCAGGCACTGCCATGAAAAAACACTGGCCCAAGTTCTCACTCAAGACTTACTCTTTTCCATGGGATGCTAAAAGTACTAATAATAGTGTTAATAACCACAATAGTATCAAACTTTTACTGAGAGCCACCTCTGTGCCAGGCAATGAGATAGGTGCTTTATGGAAATTATCTTACTGGAACGTCACAAAACCCTGTGAAACGGCCACTATTACTATCCTCATTTCACAGATGGGTAAACTGAGGCTGAGAGCGGTTAAATAAACTTGCCTAAGGTCACAAAGCATGTAAGCAGCAGAGCTGAGATTTGAAAGCAGGCAGCCTTATTTCAGAACCCATGCTCTCAACCATGATGCTACCCTCAGTTTCCTTGCTTGTAAAATGGGCCTAATCATTCCAGCCACATCCATTATAAGAGCCATAAGCAAAGTGGAAACTGAAGTTCAGAGAAGTTAAGCAACTTGCTCAAGTTTACACAGCCAGCAAGGGACGGAGCCAGGGCCTGAATGGGGTCTTTTGATCCTCCATTATCTGACCTACAGTGTAGTGGCTGAGAGTATGGCCTTTGAAATCCTATGTCATTCACTCGTTGTGTGACCCTGGCAAGTTGTTAACTTCTCTGAGCTTTAGTTTCCTCTTCCAGGAAATACAGAACTGTTACGAGTGTTCAGAGAGATGATACGTGTATAGTAATGGCTTGGATCGATGCTAGGTACATAGTGAAAATTTAGAATACCAGATACAAGGAGGGAAAGTTACAGTATAAGGCTTAAGACTGTGAGCTCAAAAGAGAAAAAAAAAATTAAAAGCATCAGCTCGAGAGGCTGAGTGCACAGTCCTGCCATTTACTGTATGACAGTGGGTGAGTTACTTAAGCTCACTGGGTCTCCATGTCCTCATCTGTAAACTGGGGATGATAACCCATAGAGTTGCTGGGAGATTTCAATGAGAAAACACAAGCAAAGTGCTTAGAACACTCAGGGCCATGTCGACAGGGCACAATCAAAGCAAACTGCTCTGATTATTAATGATAAAAAGGGACCCCTGTTACTTCTACTACTCTAAACCACACTGTTTTTTGGGTGAAAATGTTTTTAAAACAATTAAATGCTATCAAATAAAGCATTATGGCCATGGCTGCACAAGTTTCACGGTTTGACTTACAACTAACTTTCCCCTCACATCATTCTCTCCCCATTTTGTTCTGCAAACCGATTTCTTTTCTTTGGAAAAGCAGAGGCAGGGTATCCAAATGGAGACTAAAAGGACCCGAAAACCTTCATAGGGAGAGTGGGTGACTAAAGCAAGGCACTCACCCCAATGGCAGCCTCTCTGAATGGGTGTCCTTCAGAGGCAAAAATACACATCGTCTCTCGGAAGAGATCTCCCAGGCTCAGTGAGGGTCCTCCCTAGATTCCCAGCCCAGGCCAGAGCAACCCGTAACACCCCAGGGGACGGGATGAGGAGACGGCCCAGAGGCAAGGCCCTGGGTCCTGCAGCCTTTGTGGGTGGTAAGTGCTGACTCCAATTTCTCTGTCTTCCTATGAAAATAACTGCACACGTCTCCACAAATGAAAGGCCACTGGTTGCTGGTTTCCCAATAAACTTTCCAACTAAGAAACTGAATGTCAAGTGGATCTGTCAGAGTTCTGTCCAGACATGGCAGCCCTGAGCAGACACCAGAGAAAGAACAAGTCTTTCCCGCCCTCTGTTTTCCACTCCCCCTCTGCTGGTGAGGTGATGCAATTCTTACCTGGAACTTGATAGGATGTAGAAAATAATTACAAATGAAAAGGTTATTCATAATTTTTAAATGAGTTAATTAGTAAACCCAGTCAGACTTGCTCATTACAGTAATTAATAATTGATTATCCTTGAAATTAAACACAATTTTCATCAAAAATCTAATTAAATATCTGTGCTTTTTGCCTGTTGATGAGTTGGTCTGCTAGCAAAGTCTTTGTTAAGGATAGTTGTGCTCAACAGAGACAATTAGTTTGATTTTTAATAATTGACAGTTCCTTACAAATTAGTCCTCACAGCCTGTGGTGATGGCCAAGCACCAAGAGCTCATCCCTGGCCCAGGAAACTGGAGGAGAGCAAGTACAAGGCTGCCAACCCAGCCCATGAGGATAGGTAGGAACTCACCTCGCACCTGCAGTGCATTCACTGCGTTAGCTTACTCTTACTCCAGACTCATAAGCATCCTTCTGAGGTGATGGGTCATGCCGGTTTTCTAGATGAGAAATCAGAACTCAGAGAGAGAAGTGAGTTGCCCAAGCTGCTCAGTGGCTGAGCTGGGAGTGGAATCCAGGCTCTCAGGCTGGTGTGAGCTCTGCCCCAGCACCTTGCTGAGTTTCCAGGTAACAAAGGGAAGACCCCAGGCTAGCCTCTCTGACCTGGTCCTTGCACACAGAATCTAAACTCCTGTTTTAAGTTTTCCATATACATTGGGCTTTGTCAGAAGGACGCGTTTATTCTTGGCAAGGACACATTCTCAGTGGACTGACGTCTCCTAACTTGAGAGACGAATTCTCCCAAATCGACCTCACATCTACCCTACCCCCCACCTACACTGTCACCCTCTTAGTTGAAGCCCTCAGCTTCTCCTGACTTGTTTATGCAATAGGGCCTGTTCTTTCTTCCTCCATCCTTACCTTTCTGAGATAAACATCTGACTATGTCCTGCCACTGCTTAAAGCCCTTCAATGGCTCCCTGTTGCCCATCCAATAAGGTCCTTAACTTGGCCTCCATGGTGATCTTCATAATCTGACCAAACTCTCCTGCATTAGCTCCAGCCGTGTCCCTGATACCCCTCAGATGCTTCAAACACAGAAACCCCTTTTGCCATCACATCCTCCTCTTTCGAGACTTTGAAATTCCTTTCCTTCACGTCTACTTCTGGCTGTGACTTGAAGAGTCAGCTAAAACATCACCTTTCACAGGAAGCCTCCTCTAGTCCTCCTGGCTGGGGCTGGGTATTCCCATAGCCCCTGAGTGGCCTCAGCCACTGCTAACACCGCTATGTTATCATATCATATCAATCGCTGCTTCTAAGCTACCAACACCTCAAGAGTAGGGAACATATTGTTGACCCTAGCACTCAGCACAGTGCCTGACTCAAGTTACCCTGTTTCGTTTGCTGAATGAAAAGGAAACTTCACAAAATCGTAGATTCTGAGACTATCAATGTTGGAAGGAAAAGTAAAGGTCCTCCAGAGAACATGCCCAGTCAATGAATGAATGTTTTTCTTGCTTACGTGGTCATGAGCACTATTTGCACCCTTCCTAGGTAGGGAACTCACTACTGTCCACAGTAGCCCCTATCTTTGGATAGCTGATGATGGACGGTGTATTCTTACTAAACGGGAGACGAAGAAGCCCATGGGATGGAAAGCAGAAGACAGCTTATTTAATCATATAAAGATTGATGCTTTCTTTCTGAACTAGGTTACATAGTACATAGTATAAACCTTGACTTCAACACAAAACAAGTTGATGTCTATATGTAGTGAACTACTTGACTCTTGATGAACAGTGACAAAGCCTGTTCAAAAGTCTACTCATCTATGAAATATAATAATGTCAGTCAAAAGCAAGGGCTGTGCTAGTGGTTGGTGGGGATACAGTATTGGGAGTGCCACAAAGAAACTTCCAGGCCAGGTGACAGTGCTTGGAACCCCACAACCCTCACCAGTAACCCAATCTACATCTGTCATGAACTTCCTGCAGAGCCTGGGTTGGTGCTGACCTTTCCCAGTTTGGCTGTTCCTTTTACCCAATGACCCAGGGCAGGGATGGCAAATACCTGGTATGTCATCCATATTCTCCACTCCTGTGACCACAACAGACATCAGTAATCAATCACAGAGACTCTTTTCCATCGAGTCTGAATATAGCCTTTGGATACCTCTCAACACAGCTTTCTAGGCGGCAACAGCTAATCAATCAGACAGAAGAATAGATAAACACGTATGCCAACCTGACCCTGATAAGGTGAAATTCTCTAAGCCAATCTTCACAGGGGGAAAAGAGACCCCGAATACCAGACGGGGCTTATTATACCTCGAGATGTTTAAGGAGACCTCCTTGTTTGCAGGGCTATCGTTTTCCTGATTACTTGTTTTTATTTAATTCAAAGATCTTGAAAGGGAAGTAACCTTACAGCTTACATCACCCAAACCCCCAACCATGCTTGAACCCCTTCTCCGCATCCCGAACAAGTGGGAGCCAGACCTCTCAAGACAGTTCTTTTCCATCCACGATGACTCTGCTTGTCGCTAAGTTCTTTTTCACAATGGGCGGCACTCGGTCTTCCTTTGGCTTCTGCCAGCTAGTTCCATTTCTATTTATTGGGCTTATACTAAAAGGTTCCCTCTGCTGATAGAATTATCTCAGAATGCCTTAGCGTGGGTTCGAGGCCTTCTCAAGCTGGTCTGACCTACCTTAAATCTTAGAATCATAGAATTTGAAGGCTGGAAAGGACAGAGGGTTAAGCCAACCCCGCTGGATGCCTTTACTAAGAGGCTGATTTTCATAGAGGCAGCAGACTCTGCACAACATCCCGAGATCTCTTCAGATTAATAGCTTTCCTGGGAGCAGACCAAAGACCAAACACAGGGGTCTGAAGTAGGAAACCAGACTGTGCTGCAAATGAGTCAAAAGAGCGCACAGTGGGAGGCATCGCAAGCGGGGCAGTGGGTCTGGAGGAGTTTCTTACATCACGGACGTGCCCTGGGGTCAGGTAGGAAGGCCAGTCAGTGCTGCTTGGGTCTCTGTGCCTCCTCAGGCAGCTCTAACCGCTCCCTGGGACCCTTTCTGACACTCGACCTTGGCTCCCCCCAGATGGCCCTGCCCGACCACCACCTTCGGACATGCCGTCTGGCTTGAGGTCACACGCTCTGACCTTTGGCAGTTTCCCTCCAACCCCAGGGCACCCTGCCTCCTTCCTGCCCCTCGCTGTGGCACCAACAGGAGAGGCCAACCTCCTGAGGCAGAGGTTCAGCTGCCCAACTTGTCATTTCATTTCTAGTGACTCCCACCTATGACACTCACGTCACAGATGACCACATCAAAAGCCAGTCTTGGTGAGTGCTTTTGCCTCATACCAGGCCTCCACCACACCAGAGAGCCGACGCAGAGCTTCCTCGCTGGTATACGTGCAGGAGCAGGAGAGGGCCCTGAGAGCTGACCTGGATAGTCTGGGCGGGGGGAGGGGGGCGGGTGCAGGCCAGGCCAGTGATCCAGGGCTGCGCGGCTCACGCTGCAAGCTCTGACTGCCGTGCTGGCAGGGTGCCTTCATGCCCACAGGTGTCTCGGTCACTGCCCTCTGGGCCAAAGGGGACCCAAGGGAAGCTGGGGTGATGGAGGCGCTTACCCACAAAGTATGCCAGCAGGATGACCAGTGTGGCTGAGATGGCAATGGCGCTCAGGGCCGCGCACTTCCAGTTACAGTACTTGGAGGGCTTCTTGAGGTTGAAGGCCGGTCGGGAGAAGGTGCTACGGGGCAGGGGTCGGGGAGGAGGTGAGTACACGGTGCTGGACGTCAGAGGGTACCCCGGCGACGTGGTGCAGAAGAGTGGGGAGGTGCCTCCCGGCTTGAAGAGGAAGTGCCTGTGGATGGAGAGAAGCCAGAGGGCGTCAGGGGCTGACGACTCACCAGGAGCCCACACCGACCTGAGGATGAAGGCAGCAGTAGAAGAAGCATGCAGAGGAGCCTGGGGGTGGGGTGGGGAGAGAGGGAGAGGGAGAGGGAGAG
>NC_041229.1:54032056-54044285 GCF_002837175.3 Physeter macrocephalus | reverse complement strand
AGGGAGAGGGAGAGGGAGAGGGAGAGGGAGAGGGAGAGGGAGAGGGAGAGGGAGAGAGAGAGAGAGAGAGAGAGAGAGAGAGAATATCACCACAGAGGAGACGGAGGGACAGAAAAACAGAGAGTCATGTACCAGACCACAAACAGGGCACATGAAGACACGTTTCCACGAAACACGGATGGGACAGCCCTGCCCACGGGGAACCCACCCAAGCCAAGGCAGAAGGTGTTACCAACTGGACAGAAGGCTGAGTGTTGAGATCCTTTTCCTGGGAAGGGATGGGGCTGGGATGCCGTTTCTTGGGGAATAAACTAGATGTTTTCTAAAATTATTGCAGGAACTTGGAAAGTGTCTAAAATCCTCTTCTGCCCCCTGGAGATTATGACACCGAAAAATTTCCGTCTCCCTCCAATACATCCTCTGCCTTTGTACCGTGGTGGAGGAATAAAATACCAATCGTTTTAAAGGGGGTTTTGGTAGGAGTGGGAACCAAGAAACCACCACCAAGCTCTGCCATGGTCAAGAGTCCCCTAGTGGCTGTTACACAGCCAATGGCAGCAAATGCCTTCTAAGCACTCTCCTCAAAAGCCAGTCTGCTGCCTTCCAAGCCCCTGGTAAAAGCCATGGGAGGGGACAGATGGGCAGCTGCAGCCTGGCTACAGTCTTGAGGGCCTCCCGGCAAGGTCAAAGCACATGGTTGTGGCCAAACTAAGTGCCAGGAAATCCTCCCCAGCTTGGCTTTCACCATGGTCATGAGAGGACTGGGACACAGCCTGGGAAACGGGGTGCACTGGATGCACTGCATGCCCCTGAAGTGTTAGGGTCAAAGGTAATACTCAGAGGAATTTTGTACCCTGCTGGGATGCACGATGACTCAGGCCACAGAATACATACTCAGGGCCAGCATACACACAATACAGGGCCTGTGCTGCATAAAAGTTGCTACATGAGATGGCTTTCAGAATGGCAGAGGCAGCCAATGAGATGCCAGGAGCGTCATATTAACAAGACTGCTGTTAATATGCTGGGGGACAGTGTATTCCAAGGACAAACTCTTGCAAGTTGAACATGGACTTGGGGATGGGCATGCAACATGGCCTCATCACTTCCCCCAGGAGATCCCAGGGAAAGGTCTCAGAGTCTGCATGCACGTGCAGGAGCCACAGGGAGAGCACACACAGAGAGGAGCGCAGCATGGGGATGTCACCTACCCGTCACTGTAAGACCCATCATGGCGGGAGGCGCTGAGAATGTCCATCTCAATGAGGTTGTCCTGCAATGTCCCTAGGAATGGCTGCTTGCCTAGGTTTCTATGCACACATGGAGACATGAATGAAGCAATGAGTCATGCATCAATGAAGGGGGAGAGTAGAGAAACACACAAAGTGGCTGACGGGTGCAGCTGTGCGTGAGACCAGCAGGATGCAGTTTCCAGGAAATGGGTCTGTATGCAAGCCACAAGCGCCCGGGGTCTGCCCGGCCCGGGGCATCTGGTGGGAGCGCTCTCCATACAAAGCTGTATGTCTGCCAGTTGTGTGCATCAAATCACAGATCTGACTGGTGAAGACTGACTATGGCTCAGGTGCTGAGCTAGGCATGTTATAGCCATTTATCTCAAGTCTTCAAAAGAGGCAGTGCAAGGAAGGCAGTGTCATCCCCATTTTACAGACGAGGAAATGGAGATGTGCAGAGGTCCCAGGACTAGCCAAGGCTACCAGCTAGCAAGGTTCAAAGCAGGAATTTGAGCCCAGGTTTATCTGGTTCCGAAGCCTGTGCTTTCTCCTCTACTTCACCCCGCCTACATCTGCTTTAACAACAGCCAGCGATGCGTACTTTGCTAGTCCAAAGGAAAAAGACAAACAAGCATTTTGGGCCATTTGCTTCTCAAGCTGTGGTTTTCAAACTTGCGTAAGCACCAGCATCCTCTGGAGAGCTGTGCTTTGCTGAGACCCAGCCCCAGAAATTCGGGGTCAGTAGGTGTTGGGGGCCTGTGGATCTGCATTTCTCACAAGCCCCCAAGCTGTGATGATACTGGAGTGTCAGGGTCCTTTGGCAGTGCAGGGACCTGGTTGATGACTGATTGGCGAGGACGGCACCCCACAGAGACAGAGGGGGAGGCCCTTTTGTCCCTCCACATGCAATGAGGGCAGTGCCGCATTTCGGGACCCAGAATGCAGGTAGACACACTAGCTATTTTAGTCTCAACCGTGTCTGCTAAGTGGCGTCACTCACACATGAGTGCATGGGATCCTGTTTTCTGATATTTCAGGATTGCTGCCACCTCCCTTGAATCATTTTGAAGAAGCCGGTGGTGGATGCAGCCTGCTGTGTGTGCCCAAGGGAAGGACTGACTGCAGAAAGCTACCTTTCAGGCCCATCCCTGCCAGGGACCATCCTTCTAACTTTGACCAGGTCGTGAGAACCGGCAAACCTAAATTCAAGTCCCTTTTCTGCTGCTTTCGTGCTGTGTGACTTTGTGTAAACACTTGAACCTCTTCTAATCTCATACTACTTTTTTCATCTGTAAAATGGGGCTAATAATACTAAGCTCACAGGTTGCTATAGGACCAACTGAGGAATGTTGGAAGCTTTTCAAGGGCTAAACAAAGATTACAGAAGTACTAATGCTAACTACAATAGCGACTACCTACCCTACCTCCACCGTATGCTTTTCACTGTCTAGAACTCTGCAACTATTATCCAGTGTACATCTTCCTCTTCACAACAACCTACAAAGTCTCTGCCATCATCTCTGTTTTGCGGGCTGGCATGGCAAGGCTTGGAGAATAACACTCCTAAGGTCCTACTGTACAGTAAACAAACGGCAGAGCTTGACGGCAGCCTGAGTTTGACGCTAGAGCTCAGGCCCTCTCTGCCTGTAACCCTGGGTCGCTGCCTAGCCTGTGGCTTTGCCCCTGGCGGGCCTCACAGACCAACGCGAGGGGTTGTAAGTACTATCTCAGAGCACCATTTCGTGGGCACTCCTGGGTACAGGCAACACCGTTTTGCAGCCGGGCCTGTGAGTACGCTGTGGTGGTGGGGACCTCCCCTTTGAGAGGATCCTGAAGCAGTCTGGGTCCAGCAGCCTGGGTGGCAGGTGGTCCTGATAGCGTTCACTACGCCTGGGGCATCCCACAGAGCCTGGGAGTTCCTGCAGGGGAGTCCCTCAGAGTGGCCCCATTTCTGCCCCCAGACAGATGGCCTCTTGATGGGAGGTCTTGTGACACAGTGGGAGGTACAAAGGCCCCGGGGTCAGCAGGGTCTGGTTCCATCATGCCCCGGGGCCTCAAGCAGGTGAGTCTGTCTCTGATCGTTCATAAACCGGGAGACTCACTCTCCTTAGAGATCCAGATGATACTTCTCCTGAAGTATCATCTGGCTTATGCCACTGCCCTGCTCTCATCCCTCCAATGGCATCACAGGAATAAAACCATAGTCCTTACTGGAGCCCACAAGATCTTGTAAGATCTGACCCACTGCTACCTCTCCAACCTCATTTTCTGTGCTACACTGGCCTCCTTGCTGTTTCTCCAACAGGCTAAGCCTTTGCTGCTATTTGCCTGAATCACGTGCCCCCAAATATCTGCACAGATCAGTCCCTCCCTTCTCACCCTAACTATAAAAGCTCCCACCCTACTCTTTCTAGTCACCCACCGGCCCCCTGCACTGCTTTAGATTTCCACACAGCACTAGACATGCACACACACACATATGTATATACGTATATGTATGTGTGCAAGCGTACGTGTGTGTGTGTGTGTATATATATGTATATAATACGCTTACTGTGCTTTTTCCTAACGCCATTTAGTTTCATGAGGGTAGAAATCTTAGGTCATATTCTCTGCCCGTGTGCCCAGTGTCTAGAAGAGTACCTGACACATGGAAGCAGGCACTCAAATAGCATTTGCCGAATACTGCAGATGATGAGGTATACACAAAGATAAGCGTGCCTGGCATATCGCTAGCATGCAGTTGGTGTTTAATTGAGGGTAGCACATGTGATGTTTTATTATTATTTCATCTATTCCTTGCATTTCACGAGGAAATTTTCAGCCTTCTTATAGTCTATACAGCCCAGCCTGAGCAGGCCCTAACTGCCCCTGTCCAGGGGCCCCAGGGATGAGTTCCTGCTGCCGCCTTAGGGCCTGAGGGTGGCTTCGTGGCACGCTCGCCAGAACATGTAGGAGTCTGGCGTGCATCACTAGGTAAGGACTATGCTCTCAGAGAGTCAAACCTATACTTAAGACGCATCAGAAACAAATAAATAAATACATTCAGGGAAGAAAAGACAAAGGAAAAAGATCAAAAATGTTAACAGTGGGGATTTTCCACTGTCTGGATCAAGAGTGATTTTAATTTTTAATTTTGTAATTCAAAAGGAAACAGTCATTTAAAAAGAGAGAGCAGACAAGTATCTCCTAAAAGTACAGATCTATTCAAACAAGGCAAGAGGCAATGCAAGAGAACAAAGGGTTTCTAGAGTGATAGAGTGCATACGATTTCCTGAAAGAGCGTCCATACCTGTGCTAACTTGGATGTTAATCATTCAGATCACCTGGGAGTTTGGGGGGACATGAGCACTTGCTGAAATGCTGCCCGTTCAGATGCTATTATTGCCTTGAAATAGTAAGCCTCATTCTGTACTTTCAAAACTGAGTTCTGGGTCAAATTATCAGGTCTCATTTGACTGCTGAGAAAACCAAGACCCAGAGAGACATGTGTCCTGCTCCCATCCACACAGCAAGTCAGTGGCAGAGCTGGAACGAAAACCCGGGTGTCCAGACTCCCAGTTCAAGGCTCCCTACTAAATGTCCTGTCTATCTCTGCCCCCAACACTCTGGGTTTCGGGTTCTTCTGAAACACAGAAGTGATGAGGATTTCCTGATGGGGACCCTGAGCTGCTGAGCCCTCTGTGGGTCACAGTCCTGCAGGGTCTCCAGCCACTGCTGCTGGGAGCTCAGGTATGGCCCCTGGATTCATCTGACCTCATGTTGGTGGGTGTTGTTAACTCATTTTACAGATATGGAAACTGAGGCCCAGATAGGTTAAGTGACAGCCTAAGATCACACGGCAGTGGAAAGCTAGAGATGGGACTCAAACTCAGATGTCTCCGGCCTCACAGCCCCAAGCTGCCTGTAAGGAAAGAGTTGCCGCTGGCTTGGAGAAGGAACTGCAGTGTAGTGCTAGACTGCTCTTAAAGCTCTTCTTAGAGAGGGGAGGGGACTGGCTCCCCTCTAAGCCTGAGGTGGGGGCCCTGGACCAGTCCCTGAGCTGCCTGAAGCAGGGTTCCATCCCTCTGACCCAGGGACGGTTGAGCTTGCCTCCCAAGCACAAAACGCATGGTTTTGGGGAAGGAAGTGGCTGGGGAGCTGCAGTGGCCAGTAGTTCTTCTGGGACTGCCCTGTTCAACAGCCCAGCTTCTCACCATGAGCCCACTGTCCTGAACCATGTTTCCACCCCCTAAGCCCTGGGACAGCCACCCGGTAGAGCAGGACAGGCAGGGATCACACCCCACACTCTGCAGACCCCCACCCCTGCCAAGGTGTGCAGGGTGTTAAGAGACTTGGCCAAGCCCACACTTAGAGTTAGTTATGGAGCTGGCATTTGAACAAATGGATGAACAAAGAAACAAAAATGAACCAGGTCTTCCCTGGCAATCTCATGATGTCACTCTTGATTTGCAAGATGTTGGCAGCTACTCACCCCTACTTCTACCACCCCCAGCCCCCAAGGAAAAGTGCAACTTCCTGTTCGTGGAACTCAAGGTCCTCCACCAGTGACCCCCATTTACTGTCATCTCCACTGGGAAGCCCCTGCAACTCCCACTTCACCAAACTCTTGACTCTCTCTCCAAAAGGCCAAGCTCCCTCCTGGCCTTTGCACAACTGTCCCTCATCTCAGAATTCCTTTCTCCCTGCAGATTCTACTAATGCATGCCCCAGGATGCTACCTTTAATAATCAGGAAGGCAGCACTGGACAGTGGTTAGGGGCATAAGCGCCAGAGTCAGCCGGCCTGGGTATGGCTCTTGGCCCTGCCATTTACTGGCTGTGTCTCCTTAGGCAAGTTACTTAAGTTTTCTGTCCTTCAGATTCTTCACCTCAAAAGTGAGGAGGATAATAAGACTACTTTTCTGTGCAGAAGAGTTAAGATAGCAGTCGTGACTGCTATCCTTCGAAAGACCTGCTTATAAGGTTGGCCCTTGGCTGGTGTCTGGGAACGTAGGGTTCAGGAGGGTTCCCACCATCAACTGATAAGAGGGGCTGACTCACTGAGTTTTATTTGTACAAACAATATGGTTTATGCTGAACACCTGCTTTCCTTCTGGGACTCTGGATTTCGGGTACTTGCCAGGCAGGTGATGTCCATGTGACCAGCCCCCAGTAAAAACCCTGGGCCCTGAGTCTCTAATGAGCTTCCTTGGTTGGGAGCTCATTAGAGCACCCAGTAAGGGCTCTCTGAGTGTTTGTTATGATTGTTATTTGAGGTTTCCAAGCCAACGGAGCCACACCCTCTCCTCTCCTCTCAGAGCATCATCCAGACAGCCCTGTCTCCATTCATTCATTTATGGGTCTGCCTCCCTCCCTAGACCTGCAGCTTCTTATGTGGCAGTGGCTGTATCTTATGCATGTCTGTGACGGAATCACCAATGACAGGGACAACTGTCCTTCCCAGTTCCCTGCGATGCTCAGGGGCTGGCCTGGCGCACCAGCAGACACCGTGTGCCAGTCTGGGAAGCGCATCAGGGCTGGGCTGGAGACCACGGGATAGTCTCCCATCCCTGAGGGTGGGCAGGGCTGTTCCCCAAGCTGAGTATGACCACAAAGTGGCCCCCAGGCTCCCAAACCAGGCCTGAGATCACATGAGTTAGAGCTGAGGTCTGGCAGCCTTCTGTTCCAGCTTCCCCTTCATCCGACAGGAGCCTGATGGTTTATTAATCAGGCAGTCCCTGTGGAATCAATTACGCGTCTGATGCTGCAGAGTGTGAAAGAAGTGGATCAGGTTTTAGGGGACCCTGAACACATGGCTCCCACCAGAATGGACCACAGATGCGCCTGCAGGGCTTAAAGCAATATCACACCCCAGCTCTGGGGAGCACAGGTAGACTCGATCTCCTCCTTGGGGGACTCAGTCACCCTGGGGGAGTGCCAGAGGCACAGCGGGGGCAGAGAAAGGAGTGGGTTAACCAAGCCCTCTCTCTCCTTCGTTCTTCTGCTAGCCTTCCTTTTCCTGCCAGCATGCAATTGAATTCCCCCCTGGTCATTCTACCAGCTGTTATGGTATTTGCTCAGCTATTTATTTTAGACTCTCAACAGAAACTCAGTGTGACAATTAGGGAAGGGTCTGTGGCTGTTTCTCTGGCATCAGGAGGCCCCCCGTTCTGGTGGGGCTTGGCAAAGCTGTTTAGGACAACGGTCTCAAACAGGTCCTGCTCTCTGGGGCTTCTAGGGCTTTGCTCAGGCTGCACCTCTCCAGGCCCTCCTTTCCTTCCTGCCTCTCCCTGGGGAATCCTGCTTTTCGACACAGTCACACAGCACCAGGTCCGTTGGGAAGTCTTCTCCGTGCCCCCACTCAAGTCTCAGGTGAGTATATGTATCCATTCATTTGTTCCATCATTCATTCACTCATTCATTTCACCTGTGTGTTAATATCTGTCAAGCCCCCAGCAGGTGGCAAGGCTGTGTTGTGCGCTGGGGATCCCGAGGCAATTAAAACACATTTCCTGTGCTTATCTCTATCCTACTGCAAGAGTCGATTCTCTTAAATGTCTCAGGCACACAGTAGGCATTGTGTGAATATTTACTGGACAACAAGTACTACATGATAAGCAGTTGAGCACTTACTGTGTGCTAAGACATTTGCAGGCATTATTTTAGGTAATTGCTCCAACATCCTTATGAGGCAGTATGGTAGATTCAAGGTGGATGAAAATTCTTGGCACTTCTGCCTTTGAGAAGTGGGGTCTACTGTCCCTCCCTTGAAGCTGGCTGGCCTGTGACTGCTTTGACCAACAGAATATGGCAAAAGTGACACCGTGCCAGTTCCAGGCCAAGCCGTTTAGAAGGATCAACGGCTTCTTGTCTCAGTGCAGTGGAGCCTTGAGCTGCTGAGGACAAAGAACAGTTCCCTGAAGGGAAGGCCATGTGGAGAGACCCTGAGACCACATCAGAAGGAGAGGGGCCCTACCGAGTCCAGCTTTCCAGTTGTCTCCCCCAAGGTGTCAGGCACGTGAGTGAAGCCATCTTGGATCCTTCAGACCAGACCAGCCAACAGCCAAATACCACTGATTGACCCCAGTCTATCCCACGTGGAACAGAGGACCAGCCCAGCTGAGCTCTTCCTGAACTGCTGATTCACACTATGAAGTACAATCAACTGGTGTTTTTTAAACCACTAAGTTTTGGGTAGTTTGTTATGTGGCAATAGATCATCAGAACAGGAATCTGCTAATATTTTCTCCCTTTTGGAGACGAAGACTTATAAGGTCTAGGTCCACAGCTAGTGAGCACTGGGGTGGGGGGTGGGGTCTGAGCATAGGGTGTGTCTGACCCTGAAATCTGTGCTTTGAACAACTCGCTACAGTGAGTGGACTATCACTGATGCCCTCAGAACATCAGGACAAAACTCACTTCTTCCAAGTAAACAAGAGATGGAACCTGTGATTTCCTCTCAATTCTTCTGGTGAGTAGGAGCTTAATAAATATTTTTGAATGGCTTTTTTCTTCACAGGGTTGATATGGGGAGCAGATATATATATATGGCAAAAATGGAAACAGCTTTTATAGCATGTATTTTAATGCCAGGCACTGTGCTGTGTGTTTCTCATACATTTCATTGACTCCCAACCCAAGAGGCATGAATTCTTAACCCAATTTACAGATGGGGACATCAAGGTTCAGAGACGTTAAGGAGGCTGTCCAGCTAGTAAGCATTAAAGCCAAGGTAGGAATCCACATCCATCTGATCTAAAGCCCACATCCTTCCCACCTCACCAAGTTGATCACAATTACTTTTGATTCTATCTGCCAGACTTGACATTGATCCCTCTTAAACTATACCTTGTTAGTTTTGTGCTGTCTACCAGTTGGTATGAAGATCTAGAATTCCGATTGTGTTATCCACTGTATTAGGCACCCCTCCCAGTTTTAGGCTATCTTTAGATGCACCGAACTCTGAGGTCACAGTGGAAACCTTCCTCAAACATTTCATCTGGGTCTTCAAGGACTTTGCTAGACCAAGAAGTGAGGAGGAAGGTGACTCTGGCAGAGAGCTGTGCAAAGAGTATGTGCAAAGGCACAGGGGCATGAAAGGCCTGGGGATTTGATGGAATACTGATAAATACACATATATGTACACTCACATATACACACATATACTGAATATTAAATTTACATAATTATGTTATATATGTGAATGGATTTAGAAAAGAAAGTGTTATATAAACATGAGTATATGCCAACATGTTAGCAAGGATTACCATTCGGTGGTAGATATGGGTGGCTTTCTTTTCTTGCTTATTTCCATTTCCTAACTGCTCTATAGAACATTAGTTGAATGATAAAGTATAAGAAAAAAGAAAACAAAGTTCCGTGTGGTTTGAGCAATGGATGTGGGAGGAGAGAGGGTCAGACAGGCATGTGGGCACTGGCTAACGAGGCAAGAGACTAAAGCTGGGACCACCTTCAAGTCTCAAACTAACCATCAGGAGAATGTCCTCTATCTTCCTTTCCCTTGAAAAACTTGGAGAACCCCCTACTTTTTTTTTTTTTTCCCCAAACCCCAGAATACCCTTTCTAGCAGCAGGGGAAGAAGAAAACAGCACATAGAAAAAGCACAGTGGCCGACAACAAGGAAAGTCAGCCGCAGCTCCTTGGCTCAGCATCTCGGGAGACTGGGAGGCCGCAGAAGGGTCGCTCCACCCCGGGACGAGAGCCACCTACTCTGATCCTATGTGAGAAAAATGAACGTCTAAAGCAGAGAGAGTAGCTGCCATGCTCCATGCAGGGAATCAGAACCATCTATTACTTGCTGGCTTCTTTCAACCAGCCATGTGCTGTCATTCAATAAGCAATTTGGAAATCATGGAGATCTAATTAAGCTACTCTGGGTAGGGAGACATACAATTATCTGACTCCGTCCGTGAAGAGAGCAAAGGAGGCACGCAGGAAAAAGTCACACATGATTTTAAAGACTGTCAACAGAAACATATTAATTAAGAGACTGGGGGCAGGTTGGGCCACATCTGTGAGAAATTTGCTTTTGGAAAAATGATTCTACAGGAGTAAAATGGCACGAAAGGACGTTGATCTTCTCTCACTGGACCCACTAGCTCAGTGTGGGAATATCACCGTCATGCGCCAGGCAGAGTCAGATGGGTACGCCTTCCACGTATAGATTAATTTCACTTCCTCAAATGTGGTATGACTTTTGTCCTCTTCCCAGATAAGGAACAGGAGTTTGAGAAAATCTTTGTTTCCCACTACTTTGAGAACTACTTTCTCTTTGAGAAAGAGCTTCCAAATGTCCAGCCTGGGACACTTTATCCTCAGTTTAGAGAAAATAGGAAAAGGCTATGTCCCCCAAAGCCAAGAGCGCTTATCTCAGAGTGGTAGGATTAGGGGTGCATCTAACTTTCGTCTTTATATCTTTCTGCGTTTTCTCCAGTGGGTTTGTATGGTTTTTATAACCTTAAAAACAATCCCTTCTGTTTGGGAAAAATAGTGGCTTAGCAAAGGGAAGGAAGAAGGCTATGAACAGAGGCTGACTGAAATCCCTGAGCTGAAAGAAGCATTCGAGGAGGCTGGAGGAAGGGAGAGGCAGAGAGGTCCAGGCCAGGAGAAGACGGTTGGCGGTGTAGGGAGACAGCACTGCACCCGGAAGCTGGGCCACCTGGGTTCAAATCTCAGCTGTGCACGGACTGCCTACCCTTTTTGAGTCTCAGATTCCAAGTCTCTTAAATGGGATCACAATAGTAATACCTATTTCCTAAAGTTGTGAGGATTCTATCATATCCCACATATGAAAGCCCTTGTAACCAAAACTCAAATGTATCAATGTTAGGAATTATTAGGGCTTTGGGTAGAGAGGGGCTAGGCCAGAAGGAGAGGAGGAGAGGAGGTGAGGGGAGATAGCAGTCACCGAGCACCCACCGCAGGCCAGGCAAGTCCATGCCAGGCAGGGGGTGACCAAGTCACGGTAGGGAAAGGCAGAGGTGTGGGCCCAAATCAAACCCTGGGAGCCTGGTCTCTGCCACATGCCAGCCCTGCTCACACACGTCAGCTCTCATCTACTGTTACAACAGCCTTCTCCAGTGAGCAGCAGACCCGTGGTGTATGAAAGTCACCCCCCTACAAAGGGGGTCAGCAAATTGACCCAGGTCATACCTTCAGTAAGCAGCAGGTTAGCCCTGAACTTCAGGGCTGCTTCATTCCCAAGGCCCAGCTCTCTCTCCCCTACGTCATCTCACCGCCCTTCTCCTATCCCTACGCCGTGGCCCAGACCCCAGCCGCCCCGGCCGGGCCAGGTGGTGGGCACACAGCGGGGCCCCTCCAGGGCCCGAGGGTCTCAGCCCGGCCGTCCCGCGCCCCCCGCACCTGGTCTCCAGCGGGATGTTGCTGTTGAGCAGCCAGTTGTCCTGGGCGTGGACCGGCTCCTGCGCGCCCCCGGCCGCGGGCTCTCCGGAGAGCGAGTGATCCGTGGGGGCCGGGCTTGGGTTGCTCCTCGGAGTGAAGTTGCCCCGGTTCAGGGAGCTAACGGAGGCCGCGTGGTGCTGGTTAGGGGTGTGGGCGTGCGAGAGCGGCAGCGGCGGTGTCCGGAGCCGAGAGTGGTTCTGCAGGCCGCCCGGGGGATCTAGGGCACAAACACGCGCAGTCAGCGGGGCGGGGACGGCCCCACGGGGACCGCGCGGCAGCAGCCGGGCCAGCCGCAGGCACTGGCAAACCGGACACGGCCACGCGGTCAACACACAGGTACCCGACAGGCACATATTGAGCACCTGCTCTTCTAGGGGCTGGAGATACATCAAGGAGCAAAGCAGACAAAACTCCTGTCCCGGGGCTTCCCTGGTGGCGCAGTGGTTGCGCGTCCGCCTGCCGATGCAGGGGAGCCGGGTTCGCGCCCCGGTCCGGGAGGATCCCGCGTGCCGCGGAGCGGCTGGGCCCGTGAGCCGTGGCCGCTGGGCCTGCGCGTCCGGAGCCTGTGCTCCGCAGCGGGAGAGGCCACAGCAG
>NC_041229.1:53898222-54032046 GCF_002837175.3 Physeter macrocephalus | reverse complement strand
GAGGCCACAGCAGAGGGAGGCCCGCATACCACAAAAAAAAAAAAAAAAAAAAAAAAAAAAAAAAAAAAAAAACTCCTGTCCCCACTGAGCTGACATTTTCGTAAGAGAGATAATAAACAAGATGAAAAAAAAAAGACTAGCCTCCCATGTCATCAGCTTCCCGCTGTTTCTTTGGAACTTTTAGGGTATGGCTAGAATCAGTAACTTCAACATCACCTGAGAATTTTTTCGAAATGAAAATTCTTGGGCCCTGCCCCAGAGTTACTGAACCATGAATTCTTGGGTGGGGTACATTAATCTGATTCCACAAACTCTCCAGGTGATTCAGACGTGTGCCAAAATGTGAGCATCACCAAATACACACAGTGGTACATAGCAAGTGAAAAAAACAAGATAAGTTAACACGTATTTCACCGAGATGGTGATAAATCTGAGAACACGTAAAGCCAGGAAGGGCGCTGTGGCCTGTGTATTTGGAGGCAGTGGTGAAACTTTAGGTCACACAGACAGTGATGGCCTTAGGTGACTTTTGACTAAAGGGAATGAGCCACGCTGGTGTCTGGGGAGTTTTAAAAACCACCACTAACATCTCTTGAGCCCTTACTATGTGCCAGGCACTATTCCGAGCCCTCTGTGTTAATTCAGCTCATCTTCACGACCCACTACAAAGCAGGTACTGTCTGTATCTCCATTTTACAGGTAAGAGAATTAAGATACATATTTATATATATTAAATATATTTATATGTATGTTTTATTTACATATAAATATTTATATTTTATTTACGCCTTTCAAGTACTTGGAGCAACAGGTATTATCACCAAATTTATAGGTGAAAAACTTAGACTCAGAGAAGGTAAGTAAAGTGCCCAGGGGCATATGGCTAAGTGGATGCTACTGACGAAGGAAGTTTCTAGTGATGCCACTAGAGGCAAGTCCTGGAAGTAAATCTTAAGTACCATCCTCCTAAGCTATGCTCACAAAAAGCCTAGCTTTGGAAGCTAAGGATATTATAAGGGTGGAGAAGGTCAGGAAACCGGATTCTGTTCTAGATTTTGCCACTTATTAACCACATGGCCATTGTCGTGGACTGTATGTTTATGGCCCTCCAAAATTCATAAGTGGAAGCCCTACCCCCAATGTGATGGTATTTGCAGATGGGGTTTCGGGGAGGTAATCAGGTTTAGATGAGGACATGAGGGTTGAGTGTGCTTATAAGAGACCAGAGAGCTAGCTTTCTCACTGCGCCATGTGAGGATATGGTAAGAAGGTGGCCATCTGCAAATGAGGAAGAGGCCTCTCACCAGATGCTAAATCTGCCCATACCTTGATCTTGGACTTCCCAGCCTCCGGAACTGTGAGAAATAAATGTCTGTGGTTTAAGTGACCCAGTCTATGGTACTTTGCTTTAGCAGCCCAAGCTGACTAAGACAGAAATTGGTACCTAAAAGTGTGATGATGCTGGAACAAATATCTAAAAATGTGGAAGCATCTTTGGAACTGGGTAATAGGTGGAGTCTGCAAGAGTTTTGAGGTACGTGCTAAAAAAAGACTATGTTGCTCTGTTGAGGGACTGTTAAATGTGATTCTGGTGCACGTTCAGGAGAAAAAAAAAGAAGAAATGTAGAGAAAGCTTTTACCTTCTTAGAGAATACATAAATATGTACAGAGTAGTGATAGAAATATGGACATTAAGGGCAATTCTGATGAGATCTCAGAAATGAGGAGTATGTTATTGGAACAATGGAGGAAAGGCGATCCTTGTTCTATGGTGGCAAAGAACTTGGCTGAACTGTGTTCGTGTTCTAGTGTTTTGTGGAAGGTAGAAGTTGTGAGCAATGAAATTAGATATTTCTCCGAGGAGATTCTGAAGTCAAGGGTGGAAAGAGTGGCTTGGTTCCTCCTGGCAGCTTCGAGTAAAATGAGAGAAAAGAGAAATGAATCAAAGAAAGAACGGTTAAGCAAAAAGAAACCATAACTTAAAGATCTGAAAAATTCTCAGCCTGCCCGTATTGCAAAAAATGAGAAAGTATGTACGGAAGAGAATACCATGGGTGGGGCTGATTGACCATTTGATAAGAAGATGTCTACGGGTGTGAACCATGGACCTAGTCAGCCACCCCAGAAGGAACACTGCCAATCTGAACCGAAGAAGATGGAGACAGAATGAAGGACAGCTGTCAAACTTAAGAGTCTACAGGACAGGACAATAAAGCTAATTGGCTCTGAATTTGCACTATTCTTCAAGAAAAGGGAAGACTAGCCTTGAAGGTGATTCAGAGATCATCACCGAGGGACACTGCCTTGGTTTCCAAAGGTCTAAGACGTTTTATGGCTGAGTAGCATTCCACCGTATATTGCACCACATCTTTATCCATTCCTCTGCTGATGGACATTTAGGCTGCTTCCAAATCTTGGCTATTGTAAGTACTGCTGCAATGAACACTGGGGTGCATGTATCTTTTCTAATTATGGTTTTCTATGGATATATGCCCAGGATTGGAATTGCTGGATCATACGGTAGTTCTAGACGTTGTTTTTTTGTTTGTTTTTTTGCGGTACGCGGGCCTCTCACTGCTGTGGAGCACAGGCTCCGGACGCGCAGGCTCAGCGGCCGTGGCTCATGGGCCCAGCCGCTCCGCGGCATGTGGGATCTTCCCGGACCGGGGCACGAACCCGTGTCCCCCGCATAGGCAGGCGGACTCTCAACCGCTGCGCCACCAGGGAAGCCCTATACTTAGTTTTTTAAGGAACCTCCATACTGTTCTCCATAATGGTTGTACCAATTTACATTTGAGATTGACAGATACACACTACTACATATAAAATAGATAACGAATAAGGACCTACTGTATAGCACAGGGAACTCTACTCAGTACTCTGTAATGACCTATATGGGAAAAGAATCTAAAACAGAGTGGATATATGTATATGTATAACTGATTCACTTTGCTGTATACCTGAAACTAACACCAACGTTGTAAATCAACTATACTCCAATAAAAATTTTAAAAAAAAGAAAAAGAAAAAAAGGCCTAAGACTAAGACAACCATGTACATGTCACGTTACCTCTTTGAGCCTCAGTTTTATTATCTGTAAAATGGGGGAAAGAGTTTATTAAGGGAACCACAGAGCTACAGTGATATCAAATGAGGCAATCAATGGGAAGGAAACATTTCTCAAGTTCACAGTTTACAAAGTATTCCACCTCACTTGTTCCTCTCGAGAACCCTGTATTTCACAGAGAGGACTGAGAGTCAGTGAATATGGGATCCAAACCAAGACAGGTATGCTATTCCAAAGGCTGTGCTCTTCCTTGGCTCAGCAGACAGCCTTCTGGAAACCATCAAGCACAATCAAGTGTGAGGCACTATCAGTGTTACGGCTACTTTTAGTGGAAGATGCGTCGCTCTCTGCTTTTTATGTAACCCAGTCTTTTATGCCAATGAGTTATAAAGCAAATCTGGTGGGAGTGGGTCCGGGTAGCAATAGAAGGGAAAAAGGAACAGAAACCCATGTGAGCAGATCACTTCCTTCCTACGAATCATTTTCAGGATAAAGCCCACATGGGATCCACCAAGCCCTTTAGAATTTGATCCACGCCTGTCTTTCCAGCCTCATCTCTCATCAGCTCCCTCCCTGGACCCTCCACACCTTTCTCTCAGAGGCCAAGAGATCTGCTGGGCCACAGAGTGGCTAACATTTCAACTCCAATGAAGATGGTCTCCAGGAAGGCCACAGAGTATGAATGGTACCCTCTGAAGATGTACCATGCTGTGGTCCTGGACCAGAAGATTTGCCAACAGAGATGCCCCTTGATGGGAAGGGAGAGAACCTGGGAGCCAGTAGAACAGGCAGAGAACAGACAGACAGCCTTGGACCAGGGAGAAAGCGAGAATATGCAGGGTCATTTGTTTGGTCCACCTGTCCTCAGGCAGCACTTTAATGGAGACATGTGGAGCCTGGAAAAGAAGCCAGCAGCAGAAGCGGCCTCCTGGGTTGATTGAGGGTCCCTCCCTACCCCTGGCCTTTCAGTCCAGGGCACTACTGTCCAGTGGTTATCAGGAGGCCAGCAGAGAAGGGTGACCTAGTCCTTGCCCCTGGCCCATCACTAGGAGTCAACCTTCCCATGGCATTTTACCTAATTGATATTAACAGTTGCTGCCATGTATTTGAGCACATACTAAGTGTACTTTCACAGCCTGAACCTTTCTAATGCTCACAGCAGCTCCTAGAGGGCAGTATGATTATCATTCCCATTTTACAGACGAGGAAGCTGAGGCTTACAAAACTAGTGAGTGGTCCTTACTAATCCACAGCCTGAATTCTGTCTACCAAACCATGGTGCCTTTGCATAAAACACAGATACCTGCTTGACCGTCTCAGTCCATGGCCAAAGGCAAGAAAAAGACCCTCAGTGAAGAGAGCAAGCATCTGAGATCTGGGTCAGGACAGGCTGGCCTGCAAGCCTACAGACACTTGCATTGTGACTAGGTAGGATGCCCGACTCTGGCTTGATAGAAGCACTGCCAAGAGTCCTGAAATGACGAGATTTTAAGTATAAGTGTCTAAAAGGAAATTCTCCTATGGGGATAAGGAATGTCCTGGTCCAAATCTGTTCTATTTTTTGAAGCTCAGCTCAATTGCCACCCCTTCCAGAAAGGCTTCCTTGATCTACCCTCCCCGAAGTTCTCTTTTCCTCCATTGAATGCTAACACAGCAGGTAACCTAGACCGCTCACCTTTTCTGTCTCCCCCAGAGCATGCATACTTATGTCCCCACCTTGCCTCCTCTAGTAGGTATAGAAATCCCTGTTACCTCTGTGCTGTTGATCACAGGTCCTAGAATGAAGCAGATGCTCAATGTAGGTTTATTGAGCAAGTGGCTCTTGTGAGTGGTCTGGGCAATCTGTCCAGGAGGGTAAGGCCGGTGTGGAGGATATTTGTATTCCAAAAATGACAGCAGGCCACCTGGGCTCTCTAGGCCATAGGTCCATACAGCCCTTTACTTACTTGCCTGGAACCAGAGTCCCAGATGCTTCAGCTGGGCTCTCTATTTCCCTTCCATTCTGAGAACACTAGGAAAGGGGATTCTGATGTCTCCCAGGTTTCCCAGGGAAAGGCTCTGGGTTTGGGGGCTCAGCAATAGGAGTGCACTCACAACCCCAAAAAAGACATGGCCTTCCCAAGGAGCAAATGTTTTCTCTGGTCTGAATGAAGACTCCTTTCTGCTTCTATGGCCAGGAGGGAAGACAGAGAGGAGAGGCCTTCTTTTCTCCCCTTATCCTCCCCAATTTATACTCTCATCTTTAGAGGGAATTCAGAACCAATTCACTCATTCAGCATGTACTGAATCCCCTTTCTGTGCCAGGACCTGTAAGCCGGGTGCTGGGAATACAATGGTGAATGAGACAGTGATAGCCTAAGAGAGAGAAGAACTCTCTTGTGGTTCCTACTCACTGGCTGGGTGACCTCCAATAATTCACGTCACCTTCCTGGTCCTTGGTCTGTGCACCTGTGAAGGGTGCACACATTGTCACCACTTTCTGGAGGATATCCTTTGCTCAAGTGCCAAATACAGAGTGAGCCCCTACTGTGCCCTGAGGGGAAGGGCCCTTGCACCATTCACCCCAAATCACCAGTAAATATTTATGGAATGTGGGGGGCAGGGAAGGGAGAACAAATCAGGTAGGTGGACCTCTTGTCTGCACAATCAATGGCTTCTCTTCTGCTGCCTGCGAGTAAGCACTGGTACATTTGCAAAGCTGTGGTGTAATTCCAATTTATACCCTCTTTTCGCAGATACAGCCACTAAGTATCTCTCTGAATCAAGCCCAGATATGAGTCATTTTTACTGTTATGTTGCACACCTCTGTCAGTAAAGGCCACTTGCTTATCTGAGTTTTGCAAGCCTGGTTTTCCAGGAAGGTTTTTTGCTTCCTACCAGTTCTCACATATATTTACAGTTGCTGGTTCCCTCCAACACCTCAGACGTTTTTCATTTTATATGCACAAAAATCCTGAATACCAAATGCCTCTGGGCTGCATCTCCCTGAACCGGGATCATAGTGAGGCTTCTTCAGTGTGCTGGGCAGAGCAGTAGGTGATAGAAGGAGACTAGGCTTTGATGTCAGACAGCCCTGGGTTCAAGGTTTGGCTTTGCCACTTATAAGCTGTGTGACCTTGATCAAGATACTTAACTTCTCTGGAGCTTCAGTTTTCTTATCATTAAATGGAGATGATGCCCATCTTATAGGGCCATTGTGAGAAGTAAATGAGATCTCATATATATATATATATATATATATATATATGGTTCTTAGCACAGTGCCTGAAATACAGTAATGCTAAAAAAAAAAAAAAGTAACTATTAATTCCACGGTATGGTAAAGCCATGCTGAATGGATAAGGTGTAAAGTGCTAAGTTGTCACCTTGACGATTACTCTACAGCGTTTACAATAGGGGTGCCAAAGCAAAAAACCTGGAGAGAGAAAGAGCAGGGACATGCCTGGCAGAAATGTGGTCCCCTTCTTTTACAGGTGAGTCCCACTCTGGACAACCCCACTGTTTTTCAGGAGCCCTGGTCTCGGGAAGGCGCTTGTAGCTCGACGTGCAGATCAGAAGCAATGAGAATGGCTGCAGCCTGACACGCAGTACTAAACTGGACACACGGGGTCTCCATGTCCTCAAAGAGTAGGGCCCCTTTCTGAGTTAGGTAAGCATCTCAGAGCAAACCAGGGTGCTGCTCTGTCCTGGGTTCAGGGTGTACCCTGAGGAGAGGGCCCCTGAGGTTGTTCAATCAATCAGCAATAGAACAGCCCTGTGCTGTGTGCAGGGACTTGAGGAGTTTTAAGATGAGGATGAGCCCCAGCCTTGACAAATAGCTGGCATTTGGGGGACAGATGTAAAAGGAGTACCAGGGCGGAGCTCAGGAGCCTCCCAGACCTAGGTTCAACCTTGGCTCTGTCTCTGACAAGCTACATGATTTGAGACGAGTCACTCAAGTTCTCTGAGCCTCTAATTCCTCACCTATAAAATAAGTATATATAGTAGTAATTTAATAAAAGGAAGAGGAGGAGGAAGGACTATCATCAAATGAATATACAGAGATCTAGAGATGAAAGAAATATGGTCTCTGACTTTGAGCTGCTCACAATTTAGTAAAAATAACAGACACATCAATAGATACTACACAAGATAGTAATTATGATGAGATGATAATAGTTAACATTTATTGAGTACTCTCTATGTGACTGGTTCCGAATGCTTTATTTATTTAATCCTTATAATACCCCTATAAATCAGGTACTATTATTACTCCCCAATTTATAGATGAGGAAACTAATGTACAGAAAGGCTAGGAACTTTGCCCAAGATTCCTAAACCACTGAGTGATGGAGCCAGAATCTGAACTCAAGCATCTGGCCCCAGAGCCCAGACTCTTAACCACCCTGCTTTACGTACATGGAGGGAGTGGACACAGGGAAAGTGTCCACACCGATGTCCATCACATGGCGAGCGGTCCACAAGCGTTGGCTCCTAGAATCCACTGAGCTCAATGGAGCACAGTGAGGGCTGCCAGCTTGACTGCCAGGGTCGGGGCAGGGTTCATGACAAGTGACATGTGCCCTGTGTCTAAAGGCTATTCTAGGCGTTGGATGATGCATGTGTGGAGGTCCAGAGTCGAGCGAAAGAGAGAAGGAGAGAGTGAACGTGAGACGGGCTTGGGCACTTCTCTAACTAGAGTGGGACGGCTGTGAAGGACAACGGCAGGAGGCCAGGTGGAGACACCGGGAGCAGGTCTGGGTGGTGGTCGCCTGGAGATGCCAAACAAAAGAACTTGGCCTTTATCGGGAGGGTGGGAGGGCGCTCCGATGGGCTTTGAGGCGGGAGGGCCATGGTCACACCAGTGTCTGAGGCAGATTCCTGGCGGCCATGCGGAGGATGAACCAGGAGGGGGCAGGCTGCAGGCAGGACCCAGACTGCCTGTGGAATGCCTGACTGCTAGCAAGACTCCAGTGGAGCGCGTTGTTACCCTTTTATAAGAGCACACTCATGAGAAAAAGACATAAACTTCCAGAGCTTTGGCTCAGGCAAAGAATATGAATGTGTCAACAGCTCTGCAATCTAGGCTGGCACTGGCTCTGAGAAAGGGTGCCAGGCTGGGCGTCCACCTCCAACCCTGCGAAACGGCCGCCAGGCGCCGGAAGGTCTCCTGGCTGCAGAGTTAACGACGACCCAGCGTGCGCTGCAGTCATTAATCGGGCCCTAAAGATTGTCAGATATGAAGGATGATGGTATTTAATTATCATAAAACACAAAAACTCCAGCTGCCTGAGAATGCCAAGAGAAAGAGTGATTTGGCTTCCATTAAAATGCCATCGACTACCACTAACTCGGGATGGTGCAGTAGCGGTGCTGAGAGCTTAGTTAATGAACCTTGGCCTCCTCGACCAATTTAGAGAAGCCAGAAAGCTCTGTCACCACAGTCGGCAGCCAGGATCTGATGGCTTGACTTCCAGCCTCCGCTCTGCCTCCTTCAAGCTATATAATCTCGGACGATTTACTGAACCTGAGTTTTGGTTTCTTGTCAAATGTCTATGAAAGCACCTCACCAACTGTAGGGTCCTGTATAAGAGAGAGAACGATCAGCGTTATTCTCATTGCCTCAGAAGGAATAAAAACAGTGGCGTCCGAATGAGAACCACTGGTCTGTGTGAGAGGCCAGGGGCTGCATTTGTGTGCTGTTTTTTTCTCCGCCCATTCGTTCTCTCCCTGAACACATGCTTTCTGTTCACTTTCACGGCTGTGCTGTTTGTTCTGTGTCATGGCCCGTGTGCAGGGACTCTAAACGGGGAGGGCCCACATGGGCTGGGGCAGCAGGCTGGAGCTTCCTGAGGCTACTCTCCCAGTGGTCTTGATGGGGAGTAAAAAAGAGCTCCCTGAGGTCACAGCGTGGCTGTTTCTGCTCCCTCGTTCACTTAGGGCAGCACTCTGAGTGAATTCAGACTGTTCAAGTGCTTGCGTGTGAGAAACAGTAATGAAGGGACAATGCCTTAAACTACTGCAAAAGCCCCATTGCATAGTGCAGTGGTTTTCCAAATAGGGCTGTCTGGAAAGGCGGAAGGGGCTGTGTTTTGGTTGTTCCAGTGACTGGAGAGCACACCTGGTGTTTGGCAGGCAGGAGGGGGCCAGCTGCATGCCATGCCCAGGAACCGGTAATCTTAAAGGTGATCCTAAAGGGTATGCCATCCAGTCAGTGGTTAGTCTAGTCCTAACTAGTCTAGGATGGGTAAATAGCTAATAATACAAGATTTTATTCCCTGTTGGCTTCCACCCCCATCCCCAGTTTCACTCACTCTCTGTCACAGGAGGTGACAGCTAAGGGCTGCCATCACCTGCGCTCCCTTGCCCCCTGGCTTCCAGATAGGTGTGGCTAATTGTTAGCACAGCAGGACACTGCAAGGAGGAAGGGGGAAGAGGTTGAGGTCACCCCCTGGCCCCATCCTCTGAAGACCTGCTTCAGGGCAGTGTCTCAGGCAGTAGCCTCATCCCACAAGGCTCTAATGGGTTACAGTTAGAGTGGTCTGGGGAAACTTCTAGCAAGAGTGAGACCTTGAACTGGGTACTGAGGTAGAGACAGGGTGAAGGTATATAAAGGGGAGGGAGCAGGCATTCTTGACAGGGAGCTGGCACCAGCAAAGGCCCACAGGCTGAGAGATGCAGGCCCCTAAGGCAGCAGGATGGTGTGGAGACCTGGGCACTCGGAGTGGAGAGCTGTGACGGGAAGCAGAGCCCACCTGCAAGAACCTGGAGCCAGAGGCGCAGCTCTAAGCGTATTCAGAGGGCTCACCCCAACTTCCAGCCTTTTAAAGCCAAATGTTAGAGTAGTCACAAGAGTTCACCAGAACGCCCAGGCTTCATTAAAATGCACTCAGGATTCCTCACCCAGCAACGAATGCTCTCCTAGGGTGGGGTGTGGGTGAGAGACACCCTGCTGCCTTCACCAGACAGTTGAAGAAAGAGCAGTGTCAGGAGTCTCTGTCACAGAGAGGTATGATCAGCATTGCTATTTCCAGAGTCATGGTAATTTACAAACTAAGCCAAGGGCATCAAAAGCTATCTGTTCTAAGCGTGCGAATGAACAACTTGGCAGGGCCACCATCTGAACCTGGAAGAACTCTCTCCCAGTATACATTTGCCCAAACTTCATTCTTGTGCTTGTCCCTATCAACTGCTAATCGCTGTGTGACCTTAGGCAAGGCACTTAACCTATCTGAGCTCCAGTTTCCCCAACTGACAAACAGGAGGAGGAGGTGGTGGGAGTCCCCTCTAATTCTAAAATCAAGGCTGAATCATTCTTGGCAGATGAACCTGGGATATCTGTTAATGAACATCTGCTTGCTAAAGCAAGTTGGCGGATTGGATTGGGCTGTGTGACTAGGCACCAAAGAAGGCAGAAAGATGGGCTGGAAGGAAGAAAAACGTGGTCCTTCTTTCCTCCGCCCGCCCCTCCCCCCTTCCTGCTTCCCTGCTTTCCTTCCTTTCACAAAGGTCACTCTCTATAAGCCCTGTGCTTGATACTGGAGACCCAGAGATGGATTAGTCGAAGTCTCTGCCTGTAAAATCTGAACAGACCTATCAGAAAAGGTCGGCTACAACCACAGGGGATCTTTCCTGGGTACATGGCTTTTCCCCAGCTTAAAGCTCTGTCCACCTTAGGGCAGAACTTGTCCTGGGAAAGCTTTCTGCTTGTCAATTAAGTTTTCTTTCCTTCCACTGTTACCTTCTTGCCCTTTTCAAAAATGGTCTGACCCATAAACTGTTAGGTTAAGTCCCAAATCAATAAGGAGCCTTACCTATCACTAGGAGTGTGAGTGTGAGTGTGTGTGTGTGTGTGTGTGTGTATTTGTGAGAGAGAGTGTAGAAGGTGGAATTCAGTTCAACAGGAGGCTGCAGTGTGCTGGAGCAGATTAGGAAGCTCATGGAAATGCAGTGGGCTGCATTCACAGAGGTAAAGCACGAAGAAGGAGGGAGGTGATGGTCAGGCTGTGCTGATCAGCTGGAGTGGGTCCAGAGAAGGGACACCTGGATTGGGGGTCATGCCAGTGCTGTAGACACTGACCCTCCCCTGCAGTCTCTGGAGCTAGTCAGTGCTTTCCCTGGCTTCCTTGTATGGTGAGGGGTTTAGAAACTGTGTTCCTATGGGGATAAAGAGAGGACCAATGCTGTTAGCCTGGAGAGGAGACAGGTTAGGGAAAGGGATTAAAGAAAGAGTGTGTGGCTAGGAGTCCAGCTGAAATACACCACATGCCTATGATTAGCTTTCCCAGTCTCGTCACTTAGGCCACACAATTCATAGCTCGGAAATTAAACACCCAATTATGTGGTGTAGTAGAGAGTCCTAGACTGAAGAACTGTTCCCCGCTGTGTCATTAACTCACGCTGTGGCTTTGGAAAACTCCCTTCCCCTCCCTGGGCCTCAATTTGTCTGAAAAAGGAGTTTCCTTCATTTGATAGATGATCTCCTGAGGTTCCTTCCAGCCTTTGAGAGTCTGATTCCTCGTGGCTTCCCTTGTTCCTCTCGGGGAATTTTCTGGAAAGAAGGAGATGGGCAAAGCACTACTGCTGCCTTCAAACAGCCAAAGGATGGAGGAAGCGGCACATCTACTCCATGGGCTTTAGGAGGAAGAATCGGGGCCAAGCCCAGGAGGTTACCTGGAGGAACTCGTAGCGCAACTCCAGGAAACCCTTCTTCCTGCCAATCAAGTGGTTTGAAATAACTAGCCTCAACCTCCTCCCTGAACTTCAAGCCTCTGCCGCGCAGATGAAATTCGTACGGAGCATTCTCCGGTTGGCTCCCTCTCCTGTGCTCCTGATCTCAGCATTACCACCTGCTGCCACACCACCCACTCCGTCCATCAGAGCAGGCGGCTGGGGATCGCCATTGCCTTCTCCCTCTTTTTCAGGTTCAACAACTTAGCCATGATTGCCATACTCTGGCTTTGCCCTCTCCACATCTCTGGGATTCTCACCACTCCCACTGTCACGACCTCAGCTCATCAGTGGACACCCAGACCAGGGTCATAGATGACACTGGGGTCTCAGCCCACCGGCTCACCCCTGCTCCAGGTCACTCCCCTGCCATAAAGCCTTCTATGGCTCCCCACTGCCCACAGGACAAGACCCTCACCATCTGACCTGAGCCCACCCACCACTCCAGGGCTGCACCCACAGCTCTCTACTCCCCTCTTTAAGAAGGTGCCAAGGTTAACAGGCTAATTATAAACCACTCATGAAACAGCTCACTGCCTGTCTCACATTCACGGCTTTGCACATGCTGTTTCCTTCTGCACGGAAGGTGTTTTATCCTCCTTTACTGGTTAACTCAGACTAGAAGTTACCTTCTCTAGGAAGTCTTATATGACCGCCCCCTCAACCCCCCGCCCCCACCACTTTGGGTCCAAAGCCCCTTTTCTGGGCACTTCTAACCCCCGTGGCTCACTCGGAGTTATGATCACTTGTTTGCATAACTGTCTCTTCTACCAGATGGTACGCTCCAAGCGCGGAGGTCTTATCTTCATACACCACGGGCTGTGAGGCCAGAAGCATGACTCCTCTCTCTGGGGTACCTGGCGGGCTCTTTCACCCGGGTGCTGCCACTGGTTCCCAAGGGGCATGGGGTAGTTTGGGCCCTCTGGGCACCCTGATCTTTCTCTTTAAACTTGACCTGATGTTCTCCAAACTGCACAGGTTAGACAGCTGATCGCTGAGGCTGGCATAAACTCTATATTTTTTTAATCAATGGTTGAAGAGGCCAGGAAAAGGAAATCAAGACCATGAACGTCAAGGCTCCCACAGGGAAGAATCTATTTTGTTGAAATCGACATCAGCACTGAAGGTCAAGGTAATTTACTGGGTGGTTTTCCTTACTGTACTCCCCAAGCCCGCCCCTCCCCCATTGCATGGGCCCTGCAGGAGGCTAAATACCGGCACACGGAGAGGTGAATTTTCATCCATCATGTTCACATCCCTCCCTCCATTTTATATCCATCAGTAGTTCTGAAGAAACTGCCTTCTCCTGGAAGAGACATTGACATGACTAGATGAAGCGACAGGCTGCTAGAACCCACGGAGCATTACCGCGTGTGGTTAAGTGCCACGGCTGAGGCTCAAGCTGCCTTGTGTTCAAACCCACTTCCCCCGCTTACACACTGGGCCACACTGTACACCTTTACTGGGACCCCAGTTTCATGCCACTGTGGCCAGGAGGGTGAGTGCTGAGTCGGAGGGAACTGAGTTTGAAACCAGGTTCCACCACTTACTAGCTTTATGGCTGGCTCTGGGTGAGTTTTTAACCTCTGAAAGCCTTGACTTCTCCATCTGTAAGATGGGGATAATAGCGCCATCGGCTCCTTAGTCTTGTTTCAGAGGTTTAGTGGGACAGTGCATGTTGGGTCCTTAGCACAGGACTGTCAGATAGAAGGACTCAGTTGAGGTTAACTACGAATTTCCTCTCACAGCTCCTTAGAATCCCATCGAGTTACATTCTGCAAGGGCAGAGATCTGATCTTTTTCACCCAGGGCTCGGTCTTCACCGTACCTTTAGCTGTTTTCCCTCTAGAGGCTATTAAGGTATCAGTAAGCGTTTGTTGAATGAAACGAAAGAAGCCCTTGTCCATGCAGGGTCTTTGGGTCCTGGGCACCAGGAGGCTATCAGTGGGGAGGAGAATGAGTATTTATTGACACATGACTATAAGCTGGGCCCTCAGAAAGGTTTCCTCATTCCATTTTCAGAACAACACTAAAGGTGGGTCTTAATTTCCCCATTTTACAGACAAGGAAACTGAGCCTCATCAGCCTGCTCTGCCTTTGCCTATGACTTTTGCAAATGGGGTATCTCAGGCCTCAACATTCGGGGCAACTTTATGAGATATGACATCTTGATTTACAGAAACCTGCCCAAGGTCATACCACTAGGAAATGATACGAAGCCAAGATCCCAGCACACATCTCTCTGCTCGCTCTACTCTTGCAGGGAATCAAGCCTCCTAGAGGCAAAGGAAGAAGAAAAAATAAATTCAGAAGTACTTAAGCTCTATGTATTGAGCAATGTATTAAATGCAAAACCTCTCGTATATTTTTGCTTTGATTGAGCGACAGTCATGTCAGTAGTTACATGGATGAGGTGTTTGGGGACCACAAAAGCTTTACTGTTTGATGACACACCCGAATAACAAGCCTGAGAGGCAGGTGTCATTATCCTTTTACACACGGGGAAACTGAGGCCCTGCAAGGCTAAGAGGCTTGCCCAGGTGCAGAGCTCGTAAGCAGTGGCCTCCCAGCCTCTCGAAACTGCATGGAAACACACACCTTCTACCTCGGCAGAAGGGCACCCAACCCAACCCCAGCAAGTCACAAGGCAGCATGAGACCCCCGCCCGAGTGATCCTGACCTTTTCCCTCAGGCTGTAAAAGGTCCCACTTCCGGGAAAAGGCAGAGGGCATCCAACTAATTATACTGTCAGAGAGACGCTTTCAGTCATTTATGACATGACCACGTGTGGCTTTTCCTTTGGATACAAGCTCAGGAGCTCTTAGGCAGGTATTCCATCCATCAATGTCCACGAACCAAGTCATACTAGGAACAGATGAAAGGAATTTGTCCTCCTGAAGTCCTCGGCAAAGGGTCCAGCTCAATCCCCAGGCCACGCAAATGTAATCATAGTACTAATAACGGCCTCAAAGGCTTACTGAGCTGCCAGCTACTCTGCTAAGCATCTCTGATGCACTTCTTTTCCCATTTCCTCTCCCCAAGAGTCCCTTGAGGCCGGTGTATGAGGAACACAACACAGAGTGGTAGGAGTGTGGGCTCTAGAGCCAGGCAGCCTGGGTCTGAATCCTGGCTCCAACACTTCCTAGCTGTGTGGCCCTCTTTCCTGACTTCAAATATGGAGATAGTACTCGTGGGGTGGTTGGGAGGGGTTCACGTAAAGCTCAAAGAGCATTCATGGCACACAGTAAGGACTCAACAAATGCTAGCTATTGTTATGTCTATTTTACAGATGAGGAAACTGAGGCTCAGAGAGAGAATCTGCTCATGCTCCATAGCTGCTCAGTGCCAAGACTGGAATTCAGATCTAACTTCAACTCCCATGCTCTTAATGGCTATGGCTTACTTTCTGCCCTTCACCCTACAGTTCACCAGCATGGCAGGTGCTCCAAGATGGTATGATGATGATGGTTATTCATAGTTGAGAAGGCCTTGTTAAGTGCTATGCCCCTGGTCACTGCCCTCCCAAGGTGACCGACCTCCAGCTCGTGCCCCTTCTCTTCCATGGCGTCACGTGCAGCTTACAGGGCAAATCCCTGCAGCCAGGGCACAGACGGCACGAACTTCATTTCAATGCAAAAGGTGTACAGTCTGTGGGCGCCACCTGGGCTCATTCCCCAAGTTAATTCTTTTCTCTTGGCCGTGGAATATTTTATTTTTCCAATTTCAGAATCTACTTACGTTAAAAAAGAAAGAGAGAGAAATCCAATCAGCCCAGCTCAGGTTTGTGAAACAAATAATGCAGCTGGCATAGAACCTTAATCAAACAGTTATATTCATAACCACAGTCATCACTGCTCTACCTAATTTCTACAGCCCAGGGCCTCCTACAGAAAATGTCTCTTGACGATATAGGATGAAATGCAGAGGCTCGCTGATACTGCTCAAGGGGTGTAGAACTCCAGGCCTGGCATATTAATGAATCTGAAGCAAATATGGATTTGGAGGCACATCCTCCAGGAATTCCACCCACACCTGAATGTCATACTACATTTTCTTTCTTTCCTTTTTTTTTTTTTTTTTTTTTTTTTTTTAAGTAAGGAAATGGAAGAAGTAAACTTTTGCCTGGCTGCTTCCTTTGTTTTCTGGAAGAAATCAAGTAGGAAGGCCAAGCTTATTGTCCTGAAGAGGACAAGTGCTTCAGAGTCTGGTTGACATGGGCTTGAATTCTGGCCCTGCCATTCATTAGCTGTGTGACCTAGACAAGTTACTTAACCTCTCTGAGAGCATCAACGAAATGCAGATAATTATTCCTACTCACAGACTGAAAATTAAATGAGAGAACAGTGAGTTTCCTACTAGACTGTGAGCTTTGTATTCCCAATGCTTAGCACAAGTACTACTTTATTGTAAGTCTAATATAAATGCTTTCTGATTGTGCCTAAATCCTACTGTCCACGGTTTACTGAGTGATTACCATGTGCCGGGGATGATGCTAAATTCTTTACAGGCATGATCTCACTTTATCCTAAAAACAACCCTGTAAAGCATGTATTATTATCCCCCTTCCAGCTTTGAGATAACTGAGGCTCTGAGAAGTTAGGAGACTTGTCCCAAATAACACAGCTAGTAAGAGGGGAGCAATCAGGAATCCCACAATCACAGAGGCAGAGCCAAACTCACACCCAGGCCCGCTGACTCTACTTCTCTGTCCTGCCCGCTCCTTTCACAGCACCCATCAAACATCACACACAGCACATTCTTAAGGATAGTTGTTTCCCCTTTCTTCCTCCTTTTGTCCTCTCATGTTTTAGATTTCCTTGGGGCAACTCAGAAATCAGGGTAATATTTCAGGATATTTAGAGAGGCTTAGTCATCATTTTCAGCCAACATCTGTTGAACATTTGCAGCAGGCTTGCTCTCGGTTAGTTCCTGGGCAGACACTCCTATCCTTGCTGGGGCTTCCCAGATTCCTGGACTATCCAGAAGAAAGAAAAGTGAGGGCTCTAACTCTCCTGAATGACTTGGGGGAAGAGAAGGTGCCCACCCAGGTACCTGGTGAGCCTGATTCAGCCTACTTATGCCCCTGCCCGTCATCCTAAGTGGCAGGGATAGGCCTGTGCCCTAGTTGAAGCCCTGCCCTGATCTCGCTGGAATCTGGTGCAGTCACCCCACCTCTCTGGGTCTCAGTTTTTCCCTGTGTGGATGGAGAGTATTAGATCCAATTCATTTGCTCAGCAAATATTTCTGTCAGTTGTTTCCAAACTCTTCACTCCTAGAACCCTACTAATAATCCCCTTACAATTACCCTACGTTTTAAAATACTTTGTTTCCAACACAAGCTATATTAATTAACTAATTATTCATTGTTCTCCCATTTTTAAATCAAGCACATGTAAAACTGATGATCAGAATTTCTGATAGGACCAAGAGGACTGAATGGATCCCTAGCACCCTGCTCACTGCTGACATGTAGTAGGCCCTGAGTTCACTAAACGAATGAGTGAATGAATGAACGGATGGATGGATGGACACCTGGTGCTAAGCAGAAGGGCACTAAATGGTGGGAAAATACAGAGTCAGAAAGACCTGGATCTCGATACCAGCTCTACCATTCACAAGCTGTTTGATCTTGGATAGGTCACTTACCTCCCTAAGGCTCAACCTTCCCATCTATGAAAGGAAGACAGTTAGCTATGTCTTGCAGGACCGTTGTAAAGTTGATTAATAATAATAGTAACAATGATAAGAAAAATAATAGGAGCTAAAACATATACAGTGTAGAGTATGTGCCAGGCACCAGGCTAAATGATTTACACATATTAAATCAATCTTCCTAATAAGCCTAAGAGGTAGTTACTATTATCAACTCCTGTTTTACAGATGGGGAAACTACATACAAAAAAGATGTTATGTAACTTGCCCAAGGACAGACTTGCATGATGGAGACAGCATCCAAACCCAGGAGGTCTGGCTCCAGAGCCTGTGCTCTTAACCTTCCACTCTACTGCCTAGGTAGGTCATCAAAGTGCCGAGCACATAGCACGGTAACTCCCATCCTTACTGAGGGGAAGCCCTCCAGGCTGGCTAGTGCACTCGTACAGCAGGATGATCAGCACGGTTTCCAGCTGGGTTTTTTGCAATAATGGCAATCACTCATAGCATCCCGATATTTACAAGATCTGTAATGGCCCAGCAACAGCACTTGGGATGGAGCAGGAGGTGCTGTCAGACACTGGCTCTGCTGTGGACTGTACCACAAAGACCTTCGTTAATGGGAGGAAGAATGAGGCAAGTGTTGTCCGTTTAGGCTCCGTTTCTGGAAGACATGCAGAATTCCTCCTGCTCAAGGCGGTTTCCATCCACCATGCCTTTGCCTCTTTAGGGTGCCTAGGTGGCTTTTACTTGCCTGGCATTTCTTCTGATGATAGAAATTCTCTTTTTGTTCTAGGGAGCCCTACTCTCAGCTTCTGAATTTGGATGGAACTGACTTCAGGGAGGCCAAGGAGGGCACCCACCCCCATTCCTCCCGCCAGGGTGTCTGATTCAGGCAGGGACACACGACCCTGGTCAGGCCATTCAGAGTCAATCCTGGATTGTCTTTGGCGCTATGGGGATTTTGCCGGCGCTAAAGGGAAAGAGGAACTCTCCTTTCCCTGGGTTTACAAAGCTGGTAGCATATAAGCCTGGGGGCGGGGGTACCTTTGTCTTCAGATGGGGAAGGCCTGTGTGAAAACGAGGCCAAAACAAAGAGAAACGGTCAAGAGAAAGAGATTCATGGAGACATTATTTGAATGCCTGGATCTAGCTACACTGATGGAAAAATGACCCCTGGGCTTTTCAGCTATATTACCCATTACATTTTCTTAAAAAAAGCAGTTGGAGGTGGGTTTCCATCCTTTACAGCTGGGGGTCCTGTCTAACCCACTCTGACTACTTACTCATTCAGATTCCCTTTCCTGGCCCCTCCTCAATCCATGAGGTTGAAACTCAACTCAGAGATGGCAACACCACATCGAAGCCCTTGCACAATCTTCAGATAGACCTGGCCACACCCTCCTCTGGCCCCATGAACTGCAACAAAATGTCCCTGCACTTGCACACCCAGGACACTAACGTGTGTGCACGCACGTGTCCCCCACTGATTGTAAGCCCCAGGTACCTTCTTCATCTCTGTGGCCCGTGCACCCAGCCCCATGCTCGCCACACGGTAGGTGCCTATGCTCTGCCATCACCAACGTTAAAGCACCTGATCACAAACAGTCCAATTAAAAAGAATGCTCCACTCCTATAAAGTATGACCATTTCTACCTCATGAGAAAGTGTCCTGTAATGATCTGTGGATATTAAATAATGAGAGGACGTCCACGTCCAGGTGGCAGACCATGACCCCTGTGGAAATGGAAGAAGCTGCGGGGCTGAACCTGGAGGCAAGGAAGGACCGTCCACTGGGGACGGCACCACAGTTCCCACCACGTTTAAGTTCTCGTCCTCCACAGCATTAGTCGTGGACACTGCTACTAATCACATTCACTCTCACTGTTTTCTTTTTTCTCCCTGAGGACAAACTACCTCATCCCTCCCTAATCTAATGACCGAAACTAGGCAAAAGCAGCCATCTGATACACGTTAGGCATCACCCCAGAAAGGAAGTCATCAAACAAGATGTTACCAAAAAACCTTTTAATGTCTCCATTCTCTTAACTGCCCATGCAAATCTGGCAGAATCATTCCAAATGGAGAAGAACACGCTTGAGGCTGTGGCTGTTACTCACAACCCTTCCTGTGTCGGGTCAATCAGAGAACACATCTTTGTGCTGCCTGTCTCCCCTTGTCAGCAAAAGCAGAGGCTCCTGTGTGCCAGGCACTGGGCGAGGTGATTTAACTATATATGCTCACTGATCTATGTTACAACACTGTGAAGGTAGATCACTATCATCCTCTTTTCCCCAAAGAGGAAACTGAGCCTCAGAGAAGTGAAGGGATTAGCCTGAGGTTACCCAATAAGTGGTGGATTCAAACCAGGACTCTACAAGGATAGGCTCTTTCTACCTCCCCCCACTGTCCCCCATTGACACTGTGTGTAAAGGGATTCAGTAAAGCTGGGAACAGCCAGTCCTGTGAATGCTGGCATGTACGCAACGTGCTGGGTCCCATCTGTAGGCTGGCATTACCTACGCCTATGTAGGTATAGGGGAGATGCCTGGGTCTGTCCTATCTGGATATTCCGAGATACTGGGACCCAGCAGATAACTCAGCTCCCTTGAGCTGAGGTCTGGGCAGGGAATGCCGTGTCACAGTGATGCATGTCCAATGACAAATGGATTGTCCCCAAAGGAACTTCAGATATACATCTCTGTTTCTCCCTCTCTAGAACTCAAATGTGGCATTTTGGAGTATTTCTAAATGTCAAAAGCCTCCATGAAGATAGAGTCTGACGGCCCCCTTCACACACACTTGAGGTCTGAGCTATAACTGCAGACACTTTTTCTCGACTCTCCGTGTTTGCCTTGTCTGAGCCCATCATGCAGCACAGCAGGGCTGTAACCAACACAGGCAGGCATTGCAGGCAGGGCTCTGGGGGAATCCTGCTCTCCCAGCGGACTGATGGGGAAGGCCTGGAAATGGACTGTGTAGGGCCAAGGCAAGGAGGGAGGTGTCAGTCCTGAGGAGTCTGGTGTCTGGTTGACAGACCAAGGCAATTCTTGTCCTGAACCCATCACTAGGCTGAGTCACATACTGCCTGTTTTCCTCCAGATCTCAGAGTTTTTCTGAAGATCATAAGCACTCCCTGGGGGCCCTGAAATCCACAGACCCTTTTACCTTCTCTGACCTCACAGTACAGGTCAAGTCAACCACCTCTTACTGGAATCGCCTGTGTACAATGCCAGGTGACAGTCATTAAATGAGGGAGGGTGAGGCATGAATATCATCCCTGCCACCAAAGCACTGAGTCTCCTGTGGGAGATGGGCTTGGAGACAATGAACCCTAACGGGATGAGTAGGGGAACTGCTGGTATCAAGGTGTATTTGGAGCATGATGGGGCTGGAAGGGACTGATGTTCTCTTGCAAACTTGGGAGACAGAGCCTAGGAGAAGGCAGTAACTGCCTTCCAGATGCCAACACGCGGTGGACTTTCTGAAAAACTCTTCTATATCTGGTCTCAGAGGCAATCTCTGGAGGCCTTGAAGGATGGGTAGAATTAATTGATAGCAATAATGTATAAAATATGCAGGGACAGCTTGAGCAAAGGCAGGGAGGCAGAAAACAAAGGGAGTGTGGCCTGTACCATTCAAAACGCAATTAACTAAGTCCTGCTGTCATGATGCCTTTATGATGACAGTTCTTGTTACTTAATTTTGCTGGGTTTTTGCCCAGTGTCTCCAACTAGGCTGATATGTCTACACACTTCTTTAAATCTGTTTCTCCCCAGAGCTCTCACAGTGCTCTGCTCGTTACAAAAGCTGACTCAACTATTCCTGAGAAAAGGAGGACTACATTCCAGTATGATAAGAGAACACTGACTGCACTGATGCAAGAACAAATACCATTTCTGAGTAGCCTATCCAAAGGCAGATTGTAACATCAGAAAGAAAATCCTTTGCATGGTGACTGAAAGACTGGAAGTGAATGGATGCAACAGTGTGGAAACACTGGTCAAATGTGTGATTATAGTTCAGATGTGTCATAACCCCAGATGCCAACAACTTTAGAAATCAGGAAGTATGTTCAACAAAAATGTGCCTCAAGTACAAAGTACAAACAGCAGCACTAAGGAGGCAGAAAAGTCTCAGGATCAACGTCAGAATGAAGGGAGGGAGGAGGCGGTATGTAGAACGCACAGTGTAATGCCTGGCATGGAGCTGCTCACGGCATCCTCGACATCACCACCATCCTTACTGCTACTGCCTCAGTCCAGGGGGATCAGCTCAGCCCAGAATTCCTTTCAGAAACTTTTTTTTTTTTTTTTTTTTTTTAACTTGAGCACCTATTATAAGCCAGGCATTGAAAGAAGCACAGGGTACACAATGACAAACAGGAATGCTTGGTCCTTGCTCTTAAATGGAAGACAGAGCAGTAAACAAAAACCATGGGCAGCGGGCAGCACGCAGCATGCTATGGCCAGGGCTGGCTCTGTGGGTGTGTGACCACTGCAGCCACACAGGGTCCCATGCTCAGAGGGCCCAGTATTTGGTTTAATGTGCTGCTGCCATCTTAAAATTCTTCAAAATTTTTGCAGAAGGGGCCCTGCATTTTCATTTTGCAGTGGGTCACACAAGTAATGCAGCCTGTCCTGGACATAGGAAAGAGTTCTGCCATGCAGCTTCCGTCCTACCCTTTCCCCACTGAGTAGTTACAGTACAGTCTGGGGAAATGATCTCCACATAAGGTGCCTGAGAGATCTAAGGGTGATTCCATCCCCTGGGTCAGTGAGTGGTTCAGGAATGAGCATGTGACAAAGCTCTGGCCAGTGAACTTTGAGGGGGAGGTTTGCTGGAAGTTCCTGGACAAATTCTTGTTTGTTTTTACTACGGAGCAATGGGAAGCTGGTCTCTCTTGCCCATTAAATGAACAAGAAGGAGCATAGACTCTGTGTTGCTACTAGCAGCCATCCTACAACTACAAGGGGGAACCAGCCTAAGGACGATAGAGCAGAAACATGGAGAGAACCTGGGTCCTTGATGTACTGTTGGTCATTGGAGCAGCCAACTCTGAAGACCACCCTACCTCTGAGCTTCCTTTTATGTGACACAGTCTAGGTCCTAATACTCGGTGTATTCTGTTAATTTCAGTCTAAAGCATCTTAACTGACACCAAGTTGACCAACTTTGTTTTAAATCCTGATTCTGCCACCTACCAACAGCACACCTTAGGGCAAGGCCCACCTTCTGTCCTCCACTGGAAAAAGAGGACAAGGAATCACATTTTATCAGACTGTAGTGAAGATCAAAGGAGGTAATGCTAGTGAAGTTGCTTGGACAGTGGCTGGCACACAGCAGGGGCTCAGTCAATGATAGGTATTATGATGATGATAATGTTAGGACCTAACAGATAGCTGTCTACCACTGCATTTCCTGGTGATGAGTTGGTTATGAGCTGTATTTCCAAACTGGAAATAAAAGCAGCAGCAATCTTAAACAAAAACAAAAACAAAACCTTCTTTTTGCATAAACAGCAACTTGCAACTACGCTAATAAAATTTAAATAACTTGACAAGCAAATTCAATCACTTTACACATTATAGAGGCAGTCAGTGAGCGGCTCTCTCAGAAATCTGGACATTCCCTGATCACCCATCACAGGAGGGTTGCTTTCCTCCTTAGGAGTTCTAATCACGAGGTTCACCTGCACAGGCTAAGACAGCAAAGCTGTGATTTTGCAAAATTAAAAATAATTTCATACCCATTGCCACTGATACAAACCTTAGTTTCTATTCTTATTTAAGTAACCTTCCAAATCTTAATTCTTATTCTGGATTATGTGTTCTCTTGACTACTTCCAGCCTTTCTTTCTTTCTCCCCCAACAAAACAAAACAAAGCAAAAAGCACCGCTGAGATGTGTGTGACTTCAGCTTAAGAGCTGCATTTTGGGTGTAGAATAAATTATAATTCATTGGTGATGGGTGATGCACAAATTCCCTCCATCAGCATTTTAGCTATTATTATTATTTTTAAAAGTGGGTGTCAGGGGGAGTTGGGAGGAATAGTTTCCCTGTTGCCCACAACTTGGACCATTTTATGAGTGGAGAGTTCCAAGTGAATCTTGGGAAATTCCAATTGGGGACAGCCAGGGAGATTATTTTTATTCTTCCTTACAATGTATTGGTATATGTGGGGAAGGAAAATGCAGGAGAACTGGAGTCTGTTAGAGACTCGACAAACACCTATCCAAGTGTGGGCTTTGCCCAAAGATGGCACCGGTTATGCTGGAAAGATGGTGAGAATGTGAATGCTTTCAAACATACTTCCATGTCAGTTTGAAAACTGTTTCTATGTGGTTCTCTTACACAGCCATCAGAGGAAAGTTCCAGAAGGTCGTTTCCCTGCCTAAAGTCCTTCCGTGGCTCCTTGTTCTCTTCAAGATAAAGTCCAAATTCTTCAGCATGGCATTCGAGGTTCTTTAAGATCTGGTCCCTTTCACAGCCTCATCTGTCATCACATCTCTTAGCTACATTGAACCATTTGCCATTTCTCAAAAAGGCAATAAAAGAAAGGCAGTCAACAACTCCAAGAAAAATAAAGGCATGCAAAGAAAGGAGGGATGGTTATGGCACACTACTTGGCTCAGGAGCAAAAGAAACAAAAACAAAAAGCCCATATTTTAAATAATCATAATTATATAACCAATGACTACATATTTAACCAAAAATGATTATAACAATCATCTTAGGCTTGTGGAGAGAGGAAAAGCAAGAGAGTAGGTAGTGAGGGGGAGTTCTTCCATTGCAGGAAGTCAACAGATAGTAGCTTAAATTGATAAATGAAGAAATACCACTATAGGTACTTAATTTAGAAACATGGAGATAAAGAGCAGGGGAGACAACTAGAAAAGATCAGAGTTGCTGTCTGCTGGAGAGTGGGGCCTGGCAGTGGAGAGAGCTGGGGCAAGGGACTGCTACTTTTTTATTACAAACAATTTACTAAAATTTAACTTTAAAGATTTTGTGTACATATTAAGAATAATTACAAATTAAGTTTTAAAAAAATCCATAGAGGAATAGCTTTAACAGGAGGTTTGATGCTAAAGTTACACTTTGAGAAAGGACACAGTGAACAGAGCTGCAGGGTGGTATCTGGCAGATCAAGATAACTTGCTTTCTTACATTGTGAACACCAGCAATTAGAAGAATCATCTGGAATCCATCAGTGACATGGGCTTTTGAAGACTCTGGAAATGCTGAGTTACCTGGCTTTGTGGATGATGATTTTCTAGATTTGGGGGATAAAGATTAAAATCTTTATGATACTGCATATTTTTGCTGCTTGTTATAAAGCACTGATATTCTCCAAAATATGTTTTTCCTATAAACCATTCACATTTTTTGGTTTGCAATGCACTAAGATTCAGTGATGCATTTGCTTTTAGTCCATGCGTGAGCGTGATGTTGAAATTCCTTCACGTGGATGATTTACTGTATGCTTGGAGCTCATTTCTGATGAATTATTTGCTTGTGTGCATTGTGGCTACTGGCAAAGGAATTGATTTAATGTTAAAGTTGTTTGCAAGCTGCTGTGTGCTGTTTTTTTACTGATATATTCTCTTTGTCTATAGGGATTACATAGGAATTTACTCCAGTTTGCTCTCCAAGAAAAGAACCAATGGTGTATTACATTTATGTTAGAAAAAAACAAACAAAATTTGTAAGGAAAGTAGCTGGCTCTACACTACTCCCTATCCTCAAGAAACCTCAGAACATTGTCTAAGGTAAAGGATGTAACTGGAGAAAAAGTTTATACTGATCAAAAGTATAAAGAGCAATATTTTGGGGGAAGGGATGGGATTTGAATAGTGGCTAATGTGGTTTCGAGAGGTTTCTCCTAAAGGAGCTTTTACCCATAATGCAGGATGTATGAGTGTCTTTCAAGTGCTCACTGGACCAGTCACGCAGGATGGACACTTACAGTGCTCCTGTGTTAAGGCAAAGTACTCAGCATTTTTTTTTTTTTTTTTTTTTGTGGTACGCGGGCCTCTCACTGCCGCGGCCTCTCCCACTGCAGAGCACAGGCTCCGGACGCGCAGGCTCAGCGGCCACGGCTCACGGGCCTAGCCGCTCCGTGGCATGTGGGATCTTCCCGGACCAGGGCACGAACCCGCGTCCCCTGCATCGGCAGGCGGGCTCTCAACCACTGCGCCACCAGGGAAGCCCACGGGCTCAGCATTTTTAAGGCTTAGAAGATGTGTATAAAGTTTTCTGCCAACTTCTGCTATCAGTGTCCTTCAAGTCAGGAACCACGTCAAAGCACAGAACCTATCAGAGAGTTGGCACTCAATCAGGCTCAGCTTCCCTTCCATCCCAGAGGAAGAAAAAAACAGTCCTGCTTTTTCTCTCTCTCTTAATCACACTTAATTCAAAGCAACCCTCAGTGATAGCCGGAGCTTTCATTTCCAACTCGCTGAGATCCCTAAAGCCTCTCCCAGTAAAGCACCAAACTTACACCTCCCGGCCCACTGGTTGCTGCCATCTAAAAACAGCGTCCTGGGATGCGGCGGCTGCCTTCCCTTAGGCCCGCACCATCACCATCACCACCACCACCACCACCACCACCCACCCACACACTTCTCAGCAAGCAGAGGGCTGAGGCCCAGGACCGTATCCCTCCTCTGCAGCCCTCCAAACAGAGCAGCCCCTGGGCCGTCAGCCATCCCTTCTGCTGAAGCTGCATGCCTTGCAACCGTTTCCAGGAAGGGGACTGGGAGGCCCAGGAAGATGCAAGGCCTGCAGCTGAGGCTATCACCCCCATCTAGCTGGAAAGTTTCAAGAGAGCAACCGTATGCTTTAAGAAGCAAGGAGGGAACTTCCCTGGTGGCGCAGTGGTTAAGAATCTGCCTGCCAAGGCAGGAGACACGGGTTTAAGCCCTGGTTGGGGAAGATCCCACATGCCATGGAGCAACTAAGCCCGCCCTCTGCAGCAAAGACAAGCCCCTGCTCGCTGCAACTAGAAAAAGCCTGTGCGCAGCATCGAAGACTCAACGCAGCCAAAAAAAAAAAAAAAAAAAAAAAAAGAAGCAAAGAGGGCTTTTTTCCTAGCCTGGGAGGAAAAACACCACTCTGTCACTGATATTTAATGTAACAATGCTCAACTACTTGGATATGTAAGTAATAAAGCTAAAACAATTAAAATGGTGTGCAAATAGTTCAAAAATCTGCAAAGGGGCTTGACAGAAAAGATTCATAGCCTTGAAATGTATCTCAGAATACACAAGAACTCACTATATAATAAAGGAAGGAGTAAAATGTGAGGGTTACAGTGTGGCCTTTGGCATCAGATCCACACACATTCAAATTCCAACTCTCCTGTTTGCTGGCTGTGTGACTTTGTACCTACTGCATAACTTCCAGTATGAAAATGAATTCTGTTTTCCACATAATTAATGGACATAATTAAACCTGGTATATAATTATAATAAATTATTGTTGTAAGGCTTAAACAAGAAAATATGAGATGTACTCAGCACAAGGACAGGCACCCAGGAGGGAGCACTGGCTGGATGGAACGGGCTTTGGTGTGAAGGCCAACTGGATTTGAACCCAGGTTCCATCACTTATAAGCTGGAAGGGCTTAGGGTCACTTTGCTCATCAGCAAGATGGAGATAATGGCTACCTTTACCCAGTATGGTGGTATTAGTCTCTTCCTACATTTTTGTGTCTGCCACTTGCAGAATGAAAAATTCACCAGCCCAGAGGTTGAGAGCAGAGCCAACTGTGAAGCTGATGGGGGAGGCCCGGCGTGCAAGCACCGTCCGGGTCAGTGCCCTTGCAGGTGCCTGTCTACACCTGCAGCCTCAAGCAGAAAAGAATCTCACCCTTAGAATGCTCATTACCCACACCTTTGGCCCCATTTGCCCATAAATCTGGCCCCTTCAAAGGCTGCCTGTAAATTCAGATCACTCTGCCTTCCTGTGGCATACTCCAGAGATTCACGGAGGGTAAACTCGCTGTTAGTTGAGGTTGAAACAGGCAGGACAAAGAAATAGCAATCAAAGTGCTTCCCCGTGTGGCAGGTAATTACAGAATCTGCTAAATCACAGTGATTAGGCATCGCCAAGGAGAGGTCAAAAGAAGTCTCCAGCAGCTTTAGAGGCAGGAGGGGGAAAGTTTAATTAAACAGCTCCTTGCAACAGCTTCAATCTCTCCCTTGGAAAAAACAGCAAGTTCAGAAGAGACCAGAGGGAGAGAGGGCCAGAGAAGGGGGTCCAGGGAAATCCTCCCACCAAGGGGCTGCCTGGGTCTTTAAACGGTTCTTGGAGAGTAAGTGATGAAACGGGAGACAGTGGCCTTTACTATGGAAACGTAAGGCTTAAGTTGAGGATCAGGGCCCCTGGGGGAGGAGGTAAAGTGGAGACCCTGTTATAATAGTTGATAATGTCCTGCTGAGGCTGAGGCTGATTTGCATAAATACAGCCAAGCCAAGCTTCAGGTGGCTGTAGATTTTCTCTTGAAGGAATTATTCTCCTTGTGTCAAAAGTTCACCACCCCCAGACTGTCATTTTGGTACGAAATGTGCCTTTTTTAGCCACCAAACATTGAAAACAAAGGCTGCTCTGCCGGGAGCCCATTTTACCAGCTTTCTTTCAAGACTAATTAAATTGAGATTCTGGACAGAACAGGACCCACTGCATTTGTGGGGTGAGGGTGGGGTGGGGGACAGAAAGACTGAACAACTTAGATGGCGCAACTCTGTGCCTCTGTCCAGGATTATTAATCTTAATTTTACCCTGGGGGCTTTACAGAGAGGGCCGGGCTTCTGCATACTGCAAAAGTGCCTGCTGAGCTGGCGTTCCCCAGGGGAAAGAGTTCTAGAGGGACTATCAGTGAGCATCTAATGCGGTGTTACTCATCCATTAGCTGTGTGTGATCTTGACGATGACTTAACCTCTCTGAGCCTCAGTTTGTTCATCTATAAAATAAGAAAACTACAAAGCCTCAGTGCCAGGATCTCTGGGAAGATTAGATTCACCCACCTCTGTGAAGTGGCCTGGGTCACAGCAGGTTCTCAGTGAATGCTGTTGATTGTGACAAAGGCCATACTCTAAAGATTACCAGGAAAAGGACAGGAACCTTATCCAAAAAAATCTTGACTGTAAACTCGAAGAACATCTCGGATATTTAAAAATGTGAACAGTGTGATAAGAGCCCTTTCTCCCGACTGTGGTGATGATTAAAACCAGGCCTTTGGCAAAGAAAAATTCAACACGCTCTAACCCTTCAGAGGCAGGAAGCTATCGTTAAAAGGTCATCTTTTCGGCCCAGACTTCATACGGTCCAGGGGAGGGATTCCAAATGGTTATGCTTTCATTTTGCAGTGTTGCCAAGAGGATCTGACAATCCACAGGGCCTCATCTGTTGTTCCTTAAGCAAACATCTAATGTAATTTAAAATTTCACTTCATCATTTTGATGGCCGCCAGCAACTCTCCCCCAGCCTGTTTACCCTCCCTTTTAGGGAGGTTAGGGCACCTTTTCAGCAGCCAAAAAGGTGCCAGCTCTACATGGATTCTCACTGCCCACCAGGCATGAAGAAAATTACAAAACAGGTTGTGGAGAAGTGCCTTGCCCATGATTTCCCCATGTGGCTTGCTAAGTTTTTTCTTTCCTTTCTCTCTCTCTCTCTCTCTCATTCTTTTTCCAGAAGCCAGCATTTTTTGAGGCATGCTACCTCTGAGTCCTAACAGAGGCCCCGATACATATTAAAAAGAAAAGATATCCACAGCCCTGAAAGGAGGCACGGTAAGAAAGGAGTCGGCCGGGGCCAGGGGGTTGTCTGTCTCTAAAACACGCAGCCTAAAGCAAGAGTTTTCGCAATTGTTAAATAGAAAAAACGTGCCGAAGAAAACAAGTGGTAGGTATTGCATTTGCATCAAAGCATCTAAAATATAAATCAGTAAATAATTACTGGTTACTGATCCCATTAGGAAGGAATGAATGAAGGAATGAAAGAGACATTTATTAACACCCGCTGGCTTTTGGCAAACTGTCATCTTATTTAATCCTACATACATCCAATGAAGGAGGTATCATTATTCCCATCACAGAGCATCTGGATAAGTGACTGGCCCAGGGTCCCTGTGCTGCTAAGGGGTAAAGCCACAGTGTAGAATGGTAGTATATGGGTTCTGAAATCAGATCAGGATTCCAGCCTAGGCTGGATGTGAATTCCACTCCTTCCAAACTACGGAAGCCAGGCAGCATATCAGACCTCTGTGCTTTAGTTTCTTCATCGACAGGTGGCAACGATAATAGCAATACCTACCTCTTGGGTTCCAGGAGGATTTAGCAAATAATTCTGTAAAGCACTTAGTAGGCTGCCTGGCACGTAGAAAGTACTCGGTAAAAGTTAGCCGCCGTCATCACAGGCAGCACCGTGTATAAATTAGAAGCCAGTGCACCATGGAACAGGCCTCCTGACTGCGTCTGGGGCAAGAGGCTACCCAGAGCTTCTCCTCTGGACAAGGGAGAGTCAGCCTGACTGTGTCTGGGGCAAGAGGCTACCCAGAACTTCTCCTCTGGACAAGGGAGAGTCAGTTTCCACTTTTGTAAGAAGGGGGTAATACTTCCCTGAAAAGGTTGAGGAGAGAAATGAAAGAGCATATATAAAGAACTTCACACAGTACCGGGCACCCAGCTGGGGCTCAGTAAATGGCAGCAGCTATTACTATAATACTCGTGAAGGAGTCTGGGAAATTAAAATGCTGCATGAACTCAACATATTATTAGTCTTAATCTACTTCATAGGTCCTCAATTAAGGCATAATTAAAGATTAGCTAAGGTTACAAGGTGGGCTGCCCACCTTTTCTTTCTTGGTTTGGGCTTCAGTGCTGCTTGTAACTTTTATTCAGGCCCCAGGCAAGACATAAAAATACACTTAAACACCCAACCACATTAAATGCCAATGAGATTTTGCAACATCTAACCTAGAGAACACTGCTCCTGGTTGGTTAAGTTTAAATCTCAGAAGCACTGGTAGGCCAAAGAAGTTGGCTGCAGGGCTGTAGCGTAAGGCAGTGTGGCAGGGGGACAGGCGGGCGGGCAGACTCGAATTGGCAGCCAGAGTGCCACGCGTGTGTAAGCCGAGGGTCTCACCCACGTACCCAGGCCTCAGTTTCTGGAGAATGAAGGGAGGAATACCTGCCTCTGGAAAAGAATGCATGTTGCTCCTGGCAGGTGTTCAATAAATGTGAGCTCCCCTTTCCCCTTCCTTGCTTCGTAAAGAGCTCATGGCCCCCTGACATTTGGCTATTTCTGTTTACCGACTGTAGAGCCAAATTCAAAACACCTTCCTGGGCAAAGGGAAACGGGACAAGATTGGCTTGCTGGTCTCCTGGTGCAAAGATGCACTGGGAATTAGACCTGACTTCTCTCTGAGTTACTCTTGGGAATTTAAAACATACCCATCGCTGGGCAGGCTGTGTGCCAGGGAGGGCAGCCCAGGAGGTAAGGAGGGTGGCTCCTCAGGACAAGGCCAGCTGGTACCAATAAAGGCCAAGAAAGGGGGCTGAGGAGATGCTGCAGGAGGAGAGTCTGCAAAAACACAAATCAGGGCTGCGGTCACGACACAGGGGCTCTGGTGCCACTCCGCTCACACACGTATTCATTTATTCATCTCCCACAGACCCACCAAATCTTAGAATCTTCGAGTCTGACACACTCATTTTAAAAGGGGGAAACGCCGTAGGGCAAAGGCACAAACAAAATCCACAAAAAGACCTCGATTATCGCTCCTTATTGTTTTACCATGAGGTGAGCAGAGGAGTCCCAGGAAAACAAGAGTCGCCTGGGACCTGTGCCAGACTCTGTCTTGGGGGAAATGTCGACCCCTCTCCAGGCCTCAGTATCTGTACCTTTTAGGGGTTAGACTAGCAGACCTGGACCATCCTTCCAATGGGAACATCCTTCCCTCCAAGTCTATGGAATCCATGCCGAATGCTATTAAGCGTGCTTGTGCATATCACCCAGAGGCTTTCTCTCTTCCCAGAGTGAATTTAAAACAACTGCTTCACATCAGGTCAAATTTCACATACTTGGGGGATTCATCGATTACCTAGAGCACCTCACCTGATCTGCTTTTATGCGCATTCATAAAAAGGAGGCGGTGGGAGATGCATTAATAGTTTTCATGAGGTGCTACGGCCTAAGATCTGGAGATGATATGAATTATGCTCTGTGTTAAAGCCTTCTTTATTGTCCTGGGAGGAAGAAACGAGACATATCATACGTGTTTTTTTGGAGCAGAGGAACGTTTGATTCACTACTCAGGAGGCGGTTGGTTGTGTTTCACAGCCAAGGTTTATTTTGGTTCTAGTTCATTATTGCTGTGCACGCTGCAGGTGAGGAAGTGTGCAACTTTTAAGAGTTTCTTGAACCCTTGGAAGAAAGGAGGGAAAGGAGGGAGGTGAGCACCTCTTACGTTCCAGGCACCTTTTACTCCTTGTCTGACAATCCCATGAGATAGGTTACTGCACTGGGCCCATTTACAGGTAAGGAAATAGGCTCAGAGAAATGAAGTAACTGACTACAACTAATTAGCCAAGTAAAAGTCTAAAGCTCCCAGAGTTTGTTCCATTTTATGAGTGTGTGTGTGTATAAAGAAAACCAGGACAGTGCTTCTGAGGGTTGAAAATGCCCTGATGAGGTTGGGTAAAGGGACTGCAGCAGACATCTGCGGGTTCAAAGGAATGGCTGCATCCTAGGCTAGTGTTATAACGCTGATTATGAGGATGATCCCAAGACATGCAGAAGAGTCTAAGATGGGAACCAGTCACGTGACACCAATTCCAAAGAAATATAGACTCTGTTTTAAGAAACCTGTCAACATATTTTTAAAGTCCTAGGCTGGAAGTCAGAAGGTCTGGGTTCTCATCTTGGTTTGACAACAGGGTGACGAAGCCACTCGAGCAGGTCACCCCGTGTCCTTGAGCATTTCTTCCCCTTAAAATAAAATGGGGTTTTGCAATGAGATCTCTAAAGCCCCTTTGAGTTAAAGCTCTGTGGCTCCATCTGTAAAATGCTTACCTTAACTTAATATAACAGCTCATTCCCCAGTGAGGGATAAATGAGGTGTTACCAGGCTGCCTTGTAAGGTTCTTGCACATGTTTCATCTCTTTCAACTAGAAGGTGAGTTCTTGGGGGGCTGGAATGTGTCTTCTGTCTGGCACCCAGCACATGTCAATAACTGTTGAGTAGACTGTATGAGTGAAAGGCAGAATGGATCTTATCATTCCTGATGCAATGTTAAAGGACATGGACTTAGGAATCAGAAAGATCTGAATTTTCATATAGCTTCACTTTGAACCTTGTTTTCCAAGTTTATAAAATGGGAGCAATAACACCTACCTCTCAGGGTTGTATTATCACCAAGTTAAGTGTTTTTATTGAAAGGAAGACCAAAAACAGAATATATAACCATCCTAAAGGGTACAATTCTCCCCTTAATTAATATCCTTGTTAGGCTAGCAGCTGCTGTGTGCAGGTACCTGTGTTCACTCAACTAGCATCTTTGAGGAATTGCTAAGTGAAGAGTACAATGCTAATCACTGGAAAGAGACTATCAGAAAGAATATTTACCAAGTACCCAAACATACTATATGTCCAGCACTTTTCTGCACTAGCTCTGGGAGGTAGGAATTGCTCCTCCCATACCAAAGATAAGAAAGCCATGCTCAGAGAGGTTGAATAACTGGCTGAAGGTCAAACAACTGGTAGAGACTAGCAGATGTGACAAAATCAGAGGGTTTAACGCACTATAGTGAAAATGCTGAATAACTTGAGCATTTCAATGCTCAGCAAGCTCCAGCCAACCACAAGGTAGAGTGAGGAGGCGGGTGGGGAAGGAGGAGAGGCCACCTTAACTAATTATAGCACACAGGTCAAAATCAAGGTGGAGTTCATTTATAAGAGGGAGGAGGAGGAAAAAACTAACATATTTGTTCACTCAAATGCAAAAAAAGAGGTTGATTAAGGGACTTAATTAGAAAATAACATTTAAAGAATCCTTCAAAAATGCTTCCCTTCTTACAAAAACATCAAATGATTTCTCGTTCCTGCAATTTTTAAAAACTGGGTTGGAAATGTGTCCTAGGCATCTATGATATCATCATTCTCCCATTGTTACGGAGCCCACGGAAGAGGCTCTCATGCATCAGGAAGAGCGGTTACCCCAGACATGCTTGAGCCCCCAGGCTCAGACAGCTGGAGAAGGAAGGGGAGTTCTCGGAGGCACTCAATGCCCCAGTGCAAAAGGATCTGAGTATGTTTAGGCCATGGTTTCCAGTCTGCAGAATACAGAAGTACGTAGGGATTGTGCTACAAATACTTGCTCCTCTCATTTTCAATGCCATCCAGTATTCCCTGAAGAGCTTTTTTCTGAATACAAGTCCTGTGAGAATTTAAGAGGGTTCCATGGTCAAAGAGCTTTGGGAAACACTGGGAAACTTCTCTCTTTAGAGAATCACATGGCACATTATCAAGTTAATGGCTCTGAGAACTCCTGCAATAAGGCATCTCTTTAACGTTCTTCCTATTTCTTTGTCCATGGAACCCCTCCTTCAAGTAGCACCTATGAACACCCGGCAGAGCTAGTTCTCTTTGGGATACTTTTAAAGATGATCCTCTCCCATCTGGGTTATCGCAACTGCCTCCAGGCTCACTTCTTTACAACTGGTCAGTCCCTGATTATCAATTGATCACCCTTAATCAAAAACCCTCCATGGCTCCATACTATCTACAGAGTTAAGTGTGAACTCGAGCTTGATGGTCAAGATACTCCTTCACGCAGCTTTAAATGACAACCACAGGTGACTCCTTCCTATTATCTACCCTCTGGCCCCCTGACCATTCATTCACCTTAGGCCCTAGCCTTTTAAAAAACTTTTTATTTTGAAATAATTTTGTATTTACCTACAAGTTATGAAAATAGAACAGAGTTCCTGTGTACTTTCCCCCAGCATCTCCCCCATGGTAACACCAGCCTTTTCTAAATGTTACTCATCACTTCCGACCTTGGATTACCACTCATGATCATGTCTTCAAGGGCCACGTCCATGTCTGATTCAACTTTGCATCTTTCCCAGAACCTGACACTAAGTATAGATCAATTAGGTACAAACGCTCAGTAGTTCCCAGACTTTTGCATTTCATAGTAAAGTTAAAAAAAAAAAAAGTCAAAAACAAATATAACAGAACCTGCTCGTCACTGCGTCACTGAAAAAGGGCTATTTCCATAAGAAGGGCAATGTTAAGAATAAGAGACAATCCTGATAACGCATCATTCTGATTGTGTCTTCTGCAGCAAGCAGAACCCTTGTGGACAGGCACAGCAGAGAATTACCTGGTGACCCCTGTGTTAGCTAAAGCCATGGTAAAGGGAACAAGGAGGGTGCCCCAGCTTTCCAGCACTTTCAGATCTGTGATGAGGGGTTTGGGGACTTGTGTACTAAACGTAGCTCCAACCGAGCTTGGACTATAAGTACTCATAGCATTGCCACACAAGACTTTTCCTTGTTTTTTATGGCAAAGACAGAAGCGTTTGGGGCTAATTAAGCACAGAAATTTCATTCGGAACTAAAAGTCTATTTGGAATTCTCAATTCTCCCTTCTGGTGCTAACACCTTGCCCCTGTCTAGATGGTAAACACATTTCTGTGCACATACGTCTCTCATCTTGGGGCTGGAGTCCACATGGCTGCAGTGACTGTCTACAAGCAGATAAGGGTAAAAGGAAATCACACATTTCATGGCCCCCCACTGTTTCCTGTCTCTTCTTCTACCTCAGCTGGAACGGAGATGAAATTTCCTGCAATACTCAGCCTCCAGAGGAACACTTCTCTCTCTACATATGACTGAGCCTTTCATCGGGTTTAAGAAGCCAGAATCGTCTCCAATGCAGAGCTGACCATGTCAGGGCTCCTCAATGGCTCACCACTGCCTACTGGAATTACGCTCAGACTTTTCAGCATGATCCTCTATGCCCTTCACACAGTGGCCCCAAAGGTCTTTCCAGCTCCTCTTTGCGGAGGAAGGAGTGTGGTGTTAGCCACTTCATAACGATGTCTTGCTCTTTCCTCCCCTTGTGCCTTTGTTCATGGTGTTCCCCGTACCCGAAAAACCTTTCCCTGCTCTGTCTGCCTGGAGAACTCACGTTTATTCTGTAAGAATCAGCACAAGTGCCAATTCTTGACTGCAGCTTCCCTGGCCCCGCCCCCCAAGACAGAATTAATCTCTCTGTTCCCACAGCAGCCTGTACTATCAGTAAAATGGGTTAATAACTACCTGCTTCATGGAGTTGCAAGGTTTAAGTGTCAATATACATAAGGCATTTAGAACATTCCATAGCACTTAACAAATGTGTCATTATAATTGCTGTTGTTGGAACTTCCCGGGTGGCACGGTGGTTAAGACTCCACACTCCCAATGCAGGGGGCACGGGTTTGATCCCCGGTCAGGGGACTAGATCCCACATGCATGCCACAACTAAGGGGCCTGCCCTCCACAACTAAGATGCGGTACAACCGAATAAATAAAATATTAATTTAAAAAACTGTTGTTGCTGATGTTTTTGTTAAAAACATTTTAAAAAACCTGCTTATATATTTTTATGCCCTGCGAGGCTATGAGCTCATAAAGGGTACGGGCTAGGTTCCTCTAAATCTCTTATCCGCAGCACCTGGCACACAATGTCAGCTATAAACTGGGAGTCAAAGAAGTTAATTTTCTTTTGACTCTAAAATAACATTTTCACTAGAAAATGTATGCATAAAGGAGAAAAGTATAAAGGAAAAAACCAAAAATCTATCACAACCAGAACACTTCGAAATAACCACTGTTAACACTCCCTAGTCTATTTCCTTCTAGTCTTTTCTTATACATACATAAACATATACTTATCAAATTAGTTTCAGACTGTATATACTGTTTTCTATCCAACTTTTTTCCCACTTACTGTTACACTATGAGTTTTTTCACATCTTTAATATTATTTGAAAACACGATTTCAAAGGCTATCTAAAACTTTGTCGTATGGACAGAAGATAATGCTATTTTACCAACTTTCTATTCTTGGACAGCCAAGTTGTTTTCAGTTTTTCTGCTTTTGAAAATATTTCTCAGTTAGTTGTAAGCTCTGCTAAGGGGCAGACTAAGTCCCAGATTAAACAGACCCTCACCCTACCCCCACCCCCTTAAGAGTAGAGGTCTGGTCTAGAAAAAGCAGAGGATGAATCCTCTTTCCAGGAGCTGATTTAAGTATCTCTTGGAAGGATAGCAGACAAGCTTGGACGAGCTCACTCACGAGGCTGACCTGAGAGTGGGCTCGGGCTGAAGTTAGTCTCGTCTCCCTCCCATCCCCCCTCCATTCTAGGTCCCATTAACATTCCTCCTGGGAGACGGCAGTTACAGAGGACAAACAAGCATTGTTGGGACTCAAGGGCTCCGAGAATGAGCCCTGTAACAGGAGCCCCACCAGCTTGGATACAGCCGGGCAGGTCACCTTGGGGACGCCCTGGTGACAGATGAAAGTGCATCTCAGAGCACTGGATTGTGTTTCCAGGGCACAGGTGTGGGGAGATTACCTTTCTGACAAGCCAAGCACTTACCCCAATCTCTACAGCTGCTTTCTCTTCTTTCTCCGGTCCCAGCATCAGAAATAGCACCCTCAAGCCACGGTCCGTTAAAGCCACAAGCTGTCTTCACCTGAGCCCCTTTGCCGAAGAGTTACCAAAAGATCCCGACAAATTGCCTCACTTTGTCAAGTGAAAGAGTGAACACACACGCTGCACTGGGAGTGCCTGGGCAGGCGTGTCCCCTCCAGCCAGGGGAGCCATGACGCTCTTGCCGGGAGCCCTTGGTGTGGTGGCTGCAAAGACATGAGCTCTGGCCCCAGACCCCTGCAGGCTTGCCACTTGCTCGCTGCCTGACCGGAGGCAAACTGCTTGATCTCTCTGAGCCTCAGCTGCCTCACCTGTGAAGAGGGCACAATGCTGGCCTCCCAGAATCGCTGTGATGATTAAACGAGACCAGACACGTGAAAGCACTTAGCACCACGTGTGCCTGGCAAAGGAGCTCCTGCAGAAAAACGCAGAGCTGTGAGAGGGGCCGGGCGTGCCTGAGGAACAGGAAAGCGGCACACTGCAGAGCTGGCAGATGGGCCGACATGCCAAGGCCTGGGGACCTGCCTAAGACACTTAAGCCGGCTGCCAGCAGTGGAGGGTGAGGGTAGGCTTGGCAACACCCACTGGGACGTGACTTGAAAGCAGCCTGGTCTCAGGGCCGGGAGGCAGGAAGGTGAGCCCTGGCAGGGCGCCCGCTGGGACCCCACTTGAAGCAGCTGCTGGGGCAGGGCGGCCAGAGGAACACAAACCACTTGGCTCTTGGTGCCCACCCCAGTGTGCTGTACAATCCAGAGCAGGCTCTCCCCGCAGCCCGAGGCTGCCCCGACCCACTCTCACCTCACAAAGCTGTCCCTGAAGCCGGTGGGGAGTTGACTCCGACAGAACACAGACTACATTCTTGGCCTGTCTTGAACCAGATTTCTTGCTGTTAAGATTCAGCATTTCCTGAGCATCTACTACATGCCTGCACTGTGCTGATGCTTCCGTACACGTGATCTCAGTGGGTCCCCAGGACGATCCCGTGAAGTCATTATTCCCATTCCTGAGCGGCGGTGAAACTCGGGGTGACGAGGTCTTTTAAACATGGACAAGCATGGCGTCAGCCCTGGGGTGAGGCGACGGAGAGCCAGGCCTCACCGGCTGGCACTGCTCTAGTGCAAAGGCTGACCCGCCTGCCCTTTCTCAAATGCCTTATTTGTTCACGAGGGCGAACTCTGTGGGCAGTACTCAGGGGAGCTGATCCTCTGGGATCCCGCGGGTGAAAGAAAGGACCGGCTCATTCTTGGGTCTCCCATGCACCAGGATGCCTGCTCATCTCTCCACAGATACTACCTAACTCAGTCCTGCCAATTGCACCCCTGCTCCCCGAGCTAAGAACTATTATCCCTATTTTTACGAAAGACAAAAATAAGGCTCAGAGAGGGAGACAGATCGTCCAGTGCTATGCGGCTAGACACTGGAGAAGCTGTAATGTGAGGCCAGTGCTGGCTGGCTCCAAAATCTGTGCCCTTCCTCAAAAGCCTGTGTCTTTCCAAGAGAATCCCTGTAAGGCTGAAAGTGCGCGGGGCCTTCAAGGTGCACTGGGAGCTGTGAGCAGACTTTTAAACCTGATGAAACTCTCCCCTCAAGAGTTGGCACAAGAGCCTGTGAGGGTCTCGAGGGCACACTATTTCTTCCCACCCCAGAAATCTGCATCTGCTGCTAGGTCCCCAAAGGGGACCTTAGCTAAAGATCCTTAATGAGTGTGTACCTTTCAGACAACAAACACTACTCTGTTCCCAGTCCCCAGGCGGCAGCTCCCAAGCTGGGGCAGGAGGCCCCAAGGAAGGGGGTGACTTCACACCTCAATTTTTAGGCAATTTTTTAGTCCTGGAAAAGGCATGTTCTAAAGCTTCCAATCCAAGAAGGACCTTGACTCTTGAAAGAGGGAGACAGAAAAGGAAAGGAACCCTAATGAGGGGGTGAGGGGTTGGGAGTGGTGTGACCAGCAGACTCTTATCCCAAGGGATGCAGAGATGGGAACCATTCAACCCAACCTGCAAAGAAGCAGGAAACAAGTCCAGCCCCTTTCTACCCTCACCTGCCCTTTTTACATATGACTTCCTCTGCTTCAGTAGGAGAAATACACATTCAGCAAATACACATCATTTAACTGCCTGTCATAAATTCTCACCTGTCCAAAAGGATGGCGATCTTCAAGACATATTTGAAAACCATTTTTTTTTTCTAGTAGAGAAAGATATCTAGATCTTTAGTGATATTGTAGATGATGACCTGTTTGAAGGTCTTGACAATCCAGGTGTGCTACTTCAATGTGCAAAAATGCACAGTCAAGGATCCGGATGCCAAAACCAGAGTAAATTAAGGGTAGCAGATGGGAAGTAAATACTAGTTTTCTTTATCTCTTATTCTGTATTTACAATGTTCCCATTTACTAAATATTCTATTTACCAAGTATTTGAGTAATAACGTCCTCTGTTTTCATAGAGCTTTTCGGGAAAATGCCTAGTGATCCTCCTGGTTTGAGAGAGTGCTCCTGGGGCTGCCTTCCTAGACCTCCCTTTGTGCAGCACTCATGCTTCCATGTGCCTTATCTCCTAGGAGCCACATGACAGGCTGCAGAGGCCGGCAGAACAGGGTTGTTTTCTTTTTCTTTTTTTTTTTTTTTAATTCCTTTAGAGATAAGGAAAGTAAGGGCCAAGGAGGTAGAGTAACTTTCCAGTGTCACATGGCCAATAAGGGGCAGGGCTGGGATTGGAAGTAAAAACCTGCCTAGGATGAATTGGCTGACACCGCAGTGATGCAAATTAAAATGCTGAAGCAGTATGGGGCTCTCCATCCTGATTCAGGTAGAAATAAAAAGCAAGGAACCTGATTCTGGCCCACACTCACCTGCCCATCTCTAGCTGTGTTGGCCAAAAGAAACAGGCCAAGGAAGGTTATCTCCCTTGCCTGACTCATGTCTAGGTACCTAGGCTCTGAACAGACCAGGTTGCCCTATCAGAAGGGGCTCTGAAATAACATATTGAAGTTCCTTCTCATCCTCAGTGTCCTCTCGGCCCCATCAAACCAGCGGTAGCTTGAAGGGATAGGCTAAGAGACTGCTTCAAAAGGGCAGAAATCACAGTGCATTTTCATCATCCATTGGAAGGTCTGCAGGGCAGGGCTTTTGATGTCAGTTGGCTGCCCTTGATCTGTCATTCCTGGTACAAAAGAACAACTCTTGAGAGGCAGGTTTGGGTATCAGGGGCCTTCCTGGTCTTCTCAGATTCAGTACTAATTGCAGCTCTGTTCACTGAATGCTCATTATTTGCTAGATGCCCGGCTAAGAGCTCTCCATAAAGTACGTTGATTCCTCGCTCATCCAGCTAGGTTGGTATTATTATACCTTATCACACAGATGAAGTGACCAAGGCTCAGAATGGATTACTAATCTGCCTGGTCACTCTGTCACTGGGATTTGATCCCAGGCCTATCTGACCTCAAAGCCTATCCACCCTTTTACGAAAAACTCTTAAGAGGACAAAAGCAAATTATTTTCCTGTGACTTTCCATGCAATTTCTCTTCCATTAAGAACTGTACTTTGGCTACCTTTTGGATAAAGACAAGAGTAATTTTGGATACACTTTTCTTCATGATCAAAATAAGACAACTATTTGCTACAGATCTCTATGCATTTGAAACACTCTGATGTAATCAATAAGACCATATTTATAGAAGCACCTACTGTGTGTACAGGCTCCATGCACTCAGTGACGACACACCTATATGGGCTGGGCAGCCCTGTAATAAATGTTGTCTATAAATAACCAAGAGGCTGAAGCCCAGAGAGGGGAACCCATTTGCCCAAGGCCACACAGCTTCAGGGCTCAGACTCAGAAACCAGGACTTCCCGGCCACAGCAGAACCCTCCCAACCACAGGATTCAGCAGCTTCTGTGTTGGATTGGATTGTGGTCTGGGTTCAAGGTGGGAAATGGGGCGGGGGTGGAGCGTTTGGGAGCCTGGCCAAGGGCTGGAAAAGCAAAAGGAGATGGAAAAGGTTTCATTCCCAAACGCTGCCTCCCTAGAAAACTTTAAACAGAAAAGTTTGCCTTTACAATCTGGAGGAGTGTTTCATGTTTCAGCTCACGTTGAACTGTTTTATGCTTTAGCTATAAACCTCCGACAAGGAGGGTGCAGGGGCAAGGCTGGCCCAACTTTAACTATGGCGGTGCCATCGTAAAGCTCAGGTTATGAGGATCACGTCTAGTGCCAAGGCAGTTTAACAAGTATGAAGGCACATAATTCCTTCCAGTTGTCCTGCCTCAGCACAGAAGGGCTGGTCCTGGGGTGCGGCTGCGTGCACTCCGGCCAATGTGGTTCCCTTCACTGGCTCCAGCGCCTCGCGGAAGTCCCCTCCACGCCCAGGAAGGGCCTGTTTTATCACAACTGCTAAACTATCAATTTTCTGTAAAGGTTCAGAGGGTTTCTGTATTTTGAGTTCCCAAAGGGGGTAAGGAATCGGACTACAAAGAGTGCCCACAATTCACCCATCCCAAGAATTCTTCCCCAAAACTCAGTTGCTATCATCTAATCTCTCCCCAACCCAAGTTAAATCTCCTCCACTTTTTATTTTGATAACTTTAAACCCTACAGAAAAGTCGAAATGACAGTATAAAAATACCCATATACTCTTCATGTAAATCTGCCAATTGTTAATATGTTGCCATGTGGCTTTATCTCTCGCTATATATATAAAAAATTTTTTCTGACCATTTGACAGTTGCAGACATCAAGACACTTTCCATCAGCATGCGACTCCTAAGAACAAGGATATTCTCCCATATAACCACAATATCATGATCACAGCTGAGAAACATGAACAATTATATAACATAATATCGCCTAGCACACATATATGCCATATTTTAAAAACTCCCTAATTCTTCCCCAAATGCCTTCTTTAAAGCCTTAAAAAAAACTTAGGATCCAATCAAGATTCAAGTGTTGCATTTGGCTGTTACATTTTTTTTAGCCTCTTTGAATCTAGGGGAGCCTCCCACCTACCCCTACTGTTCTATTTCCTCTTTTTTTCCCCCATGATATTAACCTTATTTGAAAGTCCAGGCCAGTTGCCCGACAGACTGTCCTATATTCTGGATGTGTTGCTTTCTCATAATTAGACTCAGGTTAAACATTTTAGGCAAGTACATCTCATGCATGATGGAACGTACTTCTTATTACTTTATGATAATGACCACGAAGTTTGGTCACTTGTTCAGGTGACGATTCCTGATCTCCCCACTGTAAAAGAACCTTTTTCTTTTGTAACATGTAAGCAATCTGTGACACAAAGTCTAATCTGTTAGAATCAGTTAATTGAACTGTTTCTGCCCTCTCACCTCCCATCCATCTTCCTCTGGCTTTAGACTCCACACCCTGAAAATGCCCTCACCAAGGTCACCAGGAGCCATCTAAATGCCAAAGTCAGCAGGCATGTCTCACGTTTGCATTCTTGAACCCTCAGAGCAGGAACCGATGTTAGTGCTTGGGTCCCTCTGTGAGGGCGTGACCTTTGTCTTATGTCTTACTCCAAGGCCTACCTCAGTGCTTGGCACATAGTAGGTGCTTAAGAAATCTGTGTAGAATGAATCAATGAATCCATACGCTAAGAAAAAATCAGGACTGGGATTCAGAAGGCCTGGCTTCAAATCTAGCTCTGCCACCCTTCACACAAGGAAAGGGTTGATTTAAATCAGTGGTTTTCATACTTTGAAAAAAAACAGGTTTCATATTAGAAGTGTTCTTTAAAGAGGATCTTACTCAGAAGCAAATGTAGGCATCTGACAAAAGGAAGCTGCTTTGGTTGAAGCAGGTGGTGAAGGCCGCCTGATGGACCTCACTGGAGTGGGGGGTTGGGGGAGGGTCAGAGAGGGTCAAGAAGGAGGGAAAGAGATAGATTCTCGTAGGTCCTGACTGCCAGCCTAAGATGCCTGAGCTGTAATCCGTAGCGTTAGGTTTCAGTGGTGAAAGGGGCTGCTGGGAAAATCTGCCCGGTCACTGTGGGCCTGATGCACCTGGGGGCACAGAGCTAGGAAAGCACAGGCCGAGCGGGAAGTCAGAAATGATCCTTTGTCCCCTCCCCGTCTCAGTTTCCTCCTCTGGAGTCCTTTGTCCCTAGAATGCCCTTTGAGTCTTTCTCCCCCATTATTCCGCGTGTTCCTCCTTGCTAGGTGAGGGCGGTGCATCACAAGATGAAGAGCAGGGTTAGCAGACAGCAGAGGGGGCAGAGGCCTCCTGAGCTCTGAGGGACTCGGCCATTTGCTGAGTGGTTCGCTGAGCTGAGAAGCTTGCCCATTGTCCAGGCTTTAAAGAGACACTGCCCCTTACCATTAACCCAACTTGGGACAAAGGCCATCACCAGCTCAGACAAATAAGCTGCTTAGCCAGACCTCATGCATCATCTTGTCACCCACGCAGGGGCCCAACAGGGGTATCTTGAAAGAGTTAAGAGCCAGAGTGCAACTCAGTGATTTCCATTCTGGGGGGCTCTGGCCAGGGGGTGGGGATTGCTGACGAAATATGCATGCAGCCTCCTCCTCAGCACGGGGGCGAGGTGAGGGCGAAAGAAATCTCTCATCTGTTGGGGAGGCTCCCTGAGACCTTCGGCTTCCAGAGGGTTGTCAAGAAAGGGGGGTGACGGCTGTCAGATGAGGGAGGGCAGCCCAGTGGGAAGAAAAGAGGCTGGGTGGAGGCCGGCACACCTGGGATGTGTGGCCTTGGGCAGGTTACTGTACCTTTCTGAGGCTATGTTCCGTAAATCAATAACCAGAACAACGATAACAGTAATAGCAGTTTCCATTTCTACTTTTTTTTTTTTTCCATTTAAGACTTTATAATAACCAAGTACTTTGCCAAGTACTTCACATACATTATTTCATATTGAATTCTAACAACACTATCAAGTAGATACTATTATGATCCCTATTTTATACATGAGGAAAAATGGAAACTCAGAGGTTAAATCATTTACTACAGGTCTCCGCTAGCAGTGAGTGGCAGAGCTAAAATTCAAACCTGCGCTCTTTAGAGCCCACCAGCCATACAGATTCAGCAGGGTGCTAAACACCTATTTTAGCACCTGGCGCCCTGCAGGTGCACAGTAATGGGATTTCCTCTTCTGTTACACAGTCCAAAGGTGTGTCAGGCCCTTTTTGGTTCCTGAGGCTGCACCTGCCACCGTCACCTCCTCTTGATGGGCTCTGAAATTAGACGTGTACAGAGCAGTACACCTGCCTTCAGTCCACGCCACTCACTCCATCCCCACCTCAAACCCCAGGAAAATCGGGTCTTCTAAAGAGGCTGCTCCCTGGCGGTGGGAAGGGGGGAGGGTGGAGACCGGCCCTGCCACACTAGCTCTTTCTCCATAGAGAGGAAGCCAGACTTGCCTTCCACCACTGCCCCCTGCAGAGGACCCCCGTGCTCCCCTCCTGTGTCCCCTCCCACATGTCTACACACGGAGGAAACAGATGGTGTCTGATCAGAACTCCTCAGTACAGGACCCCTGGAAAAGTCTGCTGAATGAATGAATGAATGAATGTTTGAGGAGGACAGAGTGAGCGAGCTCTGGTGTCTCTTCCTCTTTTATAAGGACACCAGTTCCTTCAGATCAGGGCTCTACCCTTAAGACCTCATATAACCTTAATCACCTCCTTACAGGACCTTCCTCCAATGCAGTCACACAATGGGTTAGGGCTTCAGCCTATGAATTTGGGGTGCGGGACACAATTCAGTCCATAGCAGCCTTACAGATCCATAAAACTAAAGCCACTTCTGGGCAGAGCTCCTTGGGAGTTACCCTCTTTCTCCAGGAGGATCCCCTGAGCCTCCCAGTTTGCACTAAACCTCTGTAGCCCCACACACCCTGGCACACTCCCCTACCTTGCTCCCCTCACTGATGCCTGCTTTAGGGCAGAGCTGCTTAGGTGTGTATCTCTCTCCTCAACAGCCAGCGGGTGAGAGGATGTTTTCTATTCTCCATGGGACCTGGCACACAGTAAGTCTTTAATAATACTTTGCTGAATTGAATTGGTTCTGAAGGGTAAACAAGCTTCATTTCTTCCCATATCATTCCAAATCAGAAAGATCTTCACCAGTTCTCCCTCTAAATTAATGAGTTGTGTTCTGAAGCCTTTGCTCCCAAGATCGTCAGCTATTCATCAGAAGTCCTGTTCTGGGTACCAGTAATGTCCTCTGTCCCCTCAAGAACCATGTTAGTTTGCTGTGGCCACAGCTCCCTAGTGGGACCATGGAAGTAAGCAGCTTGAGAGAGTGGGAGGGCCTCTGTGAAGAAGGGCCTTGGCCACCAAGCTGAGGAGATAGGTCCTGAACCGCCAGTGGTGGGAAACAAGTAGCGGGTCCCTGCAAGGGCTCTATGATAGGGGTCTGGGCTTTGAAGGATCACCATGGGACAGTGTGAAGATGGATTAAAGGAGGAGATGGGAGGGAGGGAGGCCAGTGAGGATGCTACGGCAGTGGTCCAGGGGAGAGAAGACATAGTAGTAAACATTTAGGCTAAGGGGAGCAGAATTTTGCAAAACTAGCAAATTCAGTATTCTCTCAACTTCCATTTTTGCTTATTCTCAGATGACAGCAGCTAAGTGATCACAACTTCAATTTTGATCAGATAATCTCCTCACTGACTCAAAACTCCATTCTTTGCCCAAGATTAGAAGGGGAGACCAGTCAACACTCAGCACCCCCTGTAATCTCAGTGTCTTAGATGTTATCCTATCTCACTGTTGAAACAACCCCCAGACTGCTACTTGTATGCCCACTTTACACATGGGCAACTGGGTGAGAGAGGTGAGGTCACACAGCTAACGGGGAGGGGAACTTGGTTCATAACAAGTGTATATTCCCCCAGAGCCTCTGCTGGGGCAGCTAAAAAGAGGTTTCTGGAAGTACAGGGATATGTATTATTGTTAGCCCGTGCAGCAGCTTCCCAGAGAGGGAGTGAAGTGTAAATGAATTACCAGTCATTTTCCTCTCTTTTCAACTCTGCGGGGGAGGCCAGCTGACCAGAAGGAAAAGACATCACAGTGTTTTATCTGGTACTGAATATCACACACAATCCTGGAACTGTGGGGAATGGCCAGCAGCACAGGGAGCTCTGCAAGGAGGGCCGAGGTTCTGTTTCCAAAACCCCATATGCTATGTTTGTTTAGCTGCTGCCTTGGGCTCACTCTCCCACCCTAAATCTCTGGAAATCACCCAGGAGGAGGGGGATTAAAGCTCAGGACTCGGGGACAGACCTATTAATTGCTATACCTCCTCCAATCCTGGAGGGGTGGGAGTGTAGGAATCTGCCTTCCTTCCAGAGATATCTGGCCAAAATCTTTTGGGTTCTAGAAAGGGAGTAAGGAAACTAACATTCATTGAGCACCTATTACGCAATCACCATGCTAGAAGCCTTGCCCATAGTTTCTCATAGACACAACAATTTTGTGAAGTACTATTAAAACCAACGTCCAGGGCTTCCCTGGTGGCACAGTGGTTGAGAGTCCGCCTGCCGATGCAGGGGACGCGGGTTCGTGCCCCGGTCCAGGAAGATCCCACATGCCACGGAGCTGCTAGGCCCATGAGCCATGGCCGCTGAGCCTGCGCGTCCGGAGCCTGTGCTCCGCAACGGGAGAGGCCGCAGCGGTGAGAGGCCCGCGTACCGCAAAAAAACAAAACAAACAAACAAAAAAAACCAACGTCCATTTTACAGAGGAAACTGAGGCCCAGAGAGGTTAAGCAAGTTTCCCAAGGCCACACAGCACAGCAAGGATCTGTAGACCTCTGTAACCTATCTTTCCTTCCCATGGCTCCATATAGTGCTGTTTCTGTTTTCCTTCTAGCTTCGGTCCTTTTAGGTCATTTAAAGCAGAGGGAATTTTTTTTAGTTGTTTAATCTCAGATACCTTTATAAATAATGGCAGTTCAGAAGGAGAGGGAGGAGGGGAGAAAGGAGAGGAAGGAGAGGGAGAAGAGGAAGCCACATGGTTTCCTGGTCCAAACTGGAGGTATTAACCAGTAATGCAGGATCCAGCTGAGCTCAAAGCACCCAGCTCAGACCTGATGACAGGGGCAGAGGGCAGGAGGCTGCCAAGGGGAGGGTGGGAACAGATCGCTCAGAAAAGACCACATTTAGGAAAGGGAAGGAGGGGAGGTTCTGGGAGCAGCAAGAGATGTTTATTCTCAAGGTGAGCAGGCCGTGGGGTGTAGCATTAAAAGCCTAGACAGAGTTCTGGAAAAAGCCATGGAGCCATGCATCCCATGGGCATGGTTTTAGGTGGTGTACAGTGAGAGCAGACATTAAATCACACTGAATCACGTGCAGGATAGCCTCCATCCGCTTTCAACCTTTTTGATGATGTCAAGGAGGAAATCTCAGTTTGGTACTTGTGTGTTTTAAATACCTAACGCTTGCCCATGTCCCTATTCAACAAAGAGAAGCAAATCTCTGCATCCTAGAGCACACCTAATCTCACCAGAACATGATAACCAGCTTTCACTGTATTTATTTTTACAGCTACCTTCTATTTATGGCAAGTGAATTGCCACAGTAATATACAATTTCCTTTTAAAATAACTAAGTTCACTTAGGTTAAAAAAAAAGTTCGGAAAAGGAGGCAGTTTAAAGGAAAGGAAAGGAAATGGCAGGTAGGTGGGCACACTGCTATAGTGCAGACTCTGACAGTGACACACAAAGGAACAAGCTTGGGAAATGTTGATCTGATCAAGTCCTCCCACTGCCTGGACTAGAGAGCCAAGGAACCAGAGGACAAGGCTCTGGAGGTCACACGGCAGGTCAGAGGCAGAGCTGGGCTCACAAGGCAGGTCTGCTGCTCTCCGGCATGTGCTTCCTCCCAAGCAGGTTTCCAGGATGGCTCATGAGGGCTGACGGAGAGGCTTCTCCAGGGGAGGCTTATAACTGGAAAACTCAGCTTATGTGGATGGCAGTGGCCCTTGCAGGTTGGATCACCAACTGTGAGCAAATCTAAAACTGGCCCAAAGAAGCTGGTAGCCAAAGGGGCAGCTCTCTGCCCAGCTGCTTCCCTCTCTCCTACCAGGTTCCCTACATTCGGCCAACCTCACAGCACTGTGCTGTGGATCCAAGGAGATGGTGGAGGTGAACGTACTCAGGGAATGCAAGGCTTATGAAAACGTGAGGTACGCTAATCTCCCAAGCTCTCCTTAGCCTCCTTCCAGGTGCCTCTTCAACAGTCTGCGCCCCGAAGTGTCAGGAGATGCTTGAAGATGTGGTCTGGTGTCCACAAGGGCCCCTTGGAGCAGGCCACTAACATGTCCACAGGGACACACACCAGGCTTAGCTTCCAGATGGAAAAAGCCCGGACACACGGCTAATGTGCCTTCCTCGAGGGGTGGTCTAGGAATTACTTGATCCAATCAAGCCAGACACCAAAAATGTTATTTTTATTCCTTTTAATGCCATGGCATTTGGGGAAATTAGTGGAAAAGGAGCTGTAATCGTGTCACGTGAGTGACTAATTAGAGGGCCCTGGTTTTCCCAGGATGTTCGGTTACATTAATTCAAAACGTGACCTGTTTATTTTGCAGGGTCAGGAAGAAGCCCTACCTCCTAGAAAGCCAATGTGGCAATTAAATTAGAGTCACCAGAGTTTGCCTGAGGTAACATATGAAAAAGGGCTTGGTGAGCTGTACAAAAACACAAGTGACCCCTGTGTGGTTGTGCCCACTGCTCCCACTTAGGGGGGCATAATTGCCTGCCCCTGGCGGGAGGCTGCAGATGACGGCTTTCCCGGTGGAAGGAGGTACCTGGTAAGGTGGAAAGGGCACTGGAGTCTGGGGCCATACATCGAATCGTGACTCTGCACTGGGGCAAATCACTTCATCTCTGCGGATTTCTAGTTATATCACGCATGCGGCTCACTGTACTATTCCTAGGGAGGTGGTTGTGTGTGTGTGTGCGTGTGCGTGTGTTGGAGGTGGGCTGGTGAAAAAGAGGAAGAGAGAATATCAACTTTTTTTCATTTTTGATTTTAGCACCTACAGGTGCTCAGCTGTGATGATACAGCCTCGGACAAGGCCTCCCTCAAGGAATTTGTAGTCTAAGTTGGAAATCAGATATGGGGACATTCAGGTTCCCAGACTGTTAGGGAGGCATCTGTAAAGAAGACAGCAGGGCATCAAAGAAAGGGGAGGTCCATACAACCAAAGGGCTGTCAGGAAAGTTTCCTTAAGAACTCAGAGTTGCCGGGTTCTAGGCTTTGGAGAATTGAGCAGTCGGCCTCTCTCCTCCTGAACTCCCAGGCCTGAGAGTCAGCCAGCCTGCTGGCGCTCGCCTCCTGAGCCCCCATGTCTATACCAGAGGGGCTTGGCCTTTCCAAGCAGTCATTACAGATAAACATAGAGCTTCCCAGTCAGCAACTTGCACCTGTATCATGCCTTCTAGTTACCAAGCTTTCTAGTTATCTCTATGACTATTCTGTTACTAAATCTTTCTGAGTCATGGGACATCCCCCAACCCTGCCCATTTAAGAAAAGGCACGATTCAGGATCACCATCCTTTAGCCACCGTTCCAAAAATCTCAAAACTCTAAGACTGAAAGGTTTTTTCTTTCTTAATTGTTTAAGACTGAAAGTTTTTTTTTTAAGTCATTATTGAATTTGTTACAATATTGCTTCTGTTTTATGTCCTGGTTTTTTTTGGCTGTGAGTCATGGGGGATCTTCACTCTCCAACCAGGGATGGAAACTGCACCCCCTGCATTGGAAGGTGAAGTCTTAACCACTGGGCCACCAGGGAAGTCCTAAGACTGAAAGTTTTATCAAAACTGTTCTGGTTGCAAAACCTGACCTGAACTGACATGTATCTCAGTCTTTTTTTTTTTTTTTTTTAATCTTACCAGTGTAACTGTTCATATGTTTGACTGCAGAAATATCAATGTATTTGATTACCGTGGGCCATCCCAGCACTCTGGGAATGCTAGGAAAGACACAGTATGTGTACTGTATTTTATTCCTTAAATCTAAAAATTTCTGAATTCTAAAATGCATCTGACTCCAAGGGCTTCATTTAAGGGATTCTTGACCCTATAGATTAAATACCTATTTTATAGGATCTTTCTGCTTAGAGTCCCCTTCACCCCTCATCTGTTTGGAAAACATCTGCAAACATTTCAAATGTCATTGTGGATGAAGGCAGGAAAGAAGGAAGAAATCAATTTGTCTTGCTCCTAGGAGTTTAGGTACTTAACTTCTTGACATAGCTGGTGTAGGGATTTATTTACCAACAAGGGTCTTTTGATGCAAGAGAGTTGCGAAGAGCAGTGAACAAAAATACCTGAAAACTTCACGTGCCCCTATGTCCTTGTCCCTTGGGACTTGGGCAACATACAGACCCAAGCACTGTGGTTGGCATGGAACAACTAACACAGGTTCCATGAAATTCACAGGGAAAGGAGACAAAAGCCTCACTGGATACTTCTCGATAGTAGGAAACAGGCACAATTTTGCCTTCTGATTTCACAAACTGACTTCAAAGGACCCTGGCTGACTCCCTCGGGAATCTGGATAGGTTCCAAATTAAGTTGAATCTTTTGTTTTGTTTTGTTTTAAGAAAACACTCTTGGAAGGAGCTCGCATACATAGCAGTGTTTCCCATTTAGAAAGAAAAATAAACACTCCTCCACTGGATTGGAAGTCAAAACAAAATAATCCCAGCTGCTTAAGACCTGAGAAAGTCAATGAAACTGCCAAACAGCAGTGATGTTGACCAGTGTCACCAGCCTGAGAAATCTGTAAGGTGAGGCAGAAGGGCCCAGAATAGGGGGAAAAGGGAAAAGAAGCCACGGACGGCCTAGCATCCAGGGCTTGGCTCTCATGAAGCAGCACCACAATTTAGTGTCTAAGTCATTGGCCTGATGCATCTTCGAAACTCCCACATGCTCACCAAAACACAACCGAAAGATTTCACTCAATGGCTTCAAACAGACTTGGGATTCAAATCTGGTTCTATGACTTAGAAGCTGTGTGATTTCGGGGAAGTTACTTAATCTCTCTGGCCTGCTATTGCCTCAATGAGACTAAAAATGGCTATGACACAGGACAGACATGAAGATTCAATGAGATTCCCTGAGATCTCATGATTTAATGAGATTAAACGCCTCTCACATAACAGGGGCTTCATCAAGGTTTGTGAGGTGAGTACTAGGAATCTAACAACTAGTAATTTTTTTTAAAAATCAGCTTTTCTTTGGTGGACTTCCCCTTATCTTCTCCAGCTTCCTACTAAGAAGACAGAAATAACAGAATCTGGTATTGAAAACAAAACAAAAAATTTGGGTGGGGCTCTAGAATCAGGTAGGCTTGAGTGTTGAGTCTCTGCCTGGGCCTCGGTTTCCTGAACAGAGACAAACAGAAGCTCAAAAAAAAAAGAACGCATGCAAAGAAAAGACTTCTACGTGGAAGGTGCTCATTACATGTAAATTCTCCCACCTGCTCCTACCTCACCTCGGCTTTTAGAAACAGCTTTCTCTGAGCTATTTATTCCCCAACCCTCTTAAATATTAACCACCAAGGTTTTAAAGCCCTTTCACTTAAGACTTTAGACGACAACAATTCACGGCACATTTAATATTTATTCTGAAAAGTTTCTGTGGCGGTAGGGACAAAGATCTACTTAATCCGAACCACTTCCTTAGGTTCTCGGCTATGACAAGTTGCTATTTTAGTGAAATCTTTCTTTACATCTATCAGTGATTTCTAGATGGTTATCCTTGGGGCGGATTAGGATTTTGAGGACAGAAAGAGCTGCTTCCCCTGTTTTCTTCTCTGTGATGCCCCACGCGGCCTCCGTGCTCTTTACATGGGATTTTCGCAGGGCGGTTCTGGGCACCACGGGCCGGGGAGCGCAGCCCTGGCAGGAGCAGACACAGCTGGACGCAGAGGGCCTCTGGGAGCCACTGGAGCGTGCAGCTCAGCTCCCGGAAGGCTGCTTCTCAAAGGGTCAGCCCTCAGAGGAGGGTGCTGAGTCAGCTCCCGCCAAAGGAAACTTCATTTTCACCCTTTAGGCGCCCGAGGGGCTGCCTTTGTCATTTAAAATACCTTCTGAAAGAAGTCTCTGGGGAAGCAGGCCTGTAAAGGAGCCAGAGCAATTAACCCATTTAGGGTGGTCTTTAAAGTCTTCAAGTGGTGGAAGGGAATGGAGGGGTGGAGATAGGGAAGGGAGACAGGGACCTTGCGTCCTTTACCTTGTTGAACTCCATAGCGACCCCGGGAGGTTTTTCCCATTTCACCTGCGGAGCAGCTGAGGCTCTGAGAGGTTAGGTCCTGTGTCCAGGCTCGCATCTCTTGAGACCCAATTTCGGAAGAGTTGACTATGGCTCTGCTCTCTTGGCTGCACTGTGGTCCTTACACAGTTTGTACTGCTTGCTCACCCCTTCATTCCCACTCATTAATTATCACTACATAAAAGGTATCTGCAAGGCCATGCACCAAACTGTTAAACGTGGCTATCTCTGGGAGGAGGAATTACAAGAGAACTTCACTTGTTGCCTTTCTGCATTATTTGAATGTTAGCAGGCATTGTTACTTTTATAACTGACAGAAACAATAGAGATAATCCCATTAAAATAATTTCACATTTTTCCATGAAAAAAAAATCATACGAAACTTAACAAACATTTATTGGGCACACTATGTAGGAGGGCCCACTCATCCTCACTTGCTAGGGCTGGGTCCATGCCAATACCAGCACGCCCTTTGGCTCATAGAAGACCCCTCAGTTTGGGGTTTCAGGGGACAGGAAGGTGGCAGGCAGAGTCTACCTGTGGGGCGACACTCACTGGCTCTCTCATGACCCACCAAACCCAGAGCAGCAGATCACTAAGGACCCAGACTCTCCCTTCAGGCGTGGGACACATTTATTACCAACCTTTAGAGTGACACACTCAGAGCAAGGCTCCAGGGGAGGACTCTGAAGTGCCTCTAGGTCCCCTGGGGAGCAGGGGTACAGAGGAGTGTAGCTGAGCAGACAGCTATAGGCCAAAGTCCCCCCATCTTCCCTGCACATCAATAATGCAGTAATGCCATCAATTTGCTGCAGAACTTGCAACAACGTGATTGCTCTTATTCAGTTAATTAGCAAAGGGTGAGATTAAGGACTTTAATCTCCCGCCTTCTCTTTTACCTACAAGGCTTATTTACTTAGAAATGAACAAAGAATATCACTATATATATATATATATATATATATATATATATTTTCCCAAGTAAATCTTAAGAAGGCTACTGGCTGACACACCTGTCAGCATCACACAACACTAGGAAAATCAGAGTACCTTAGAAATTGCTCCATCATTGGCAAGATGGGGAAACTGAGGCCTGAAGAGGGACAGTGACTGGCCAAGGACAAATAGCCAGTGAGCTACAGAGCTGGGCCTGGAACCCATTCCAGGTTCCTATTTCTCTGCATACTTTAAAACATAGGCAGCTAAAAGCTCTAGAGGAGCAATGACACTGACCCACCAAAAGGACAATGCCACCCTCAGGAGCACAGATGGACAAGGCCCTGGAGGATGGTTTGGTCACAGATAATGCAGGGCTCAAGATCCTGTCAGAGGGACTTCCCTGGTGGTGCAGTGGTTAAGACTCCGCGCTCCCAATGCAGGGGGCCCGGGTTCGATCCCTGGTCAGGGAACTAGATCCCACATGCTGCAACTAAGAGTTCTTAGAAATTGCTCCATCATTGGCAAGATGGGGAAACTGAGGCCTGAAGAGGGACAGTGACTGGCCAAGGACAAATAGCCAGTGAGCTACAGAGCTGGGCCTGGAACCCATTCCAGGTTCCTATTTCTCTGCATACTTTAAAACATAGGCAGCTAAAAGCTCTAGAGGAGCAATGACACTGACCCACCAAAAGGACAATGCCACCCTCAGGAGCACAGATGGACAAGGCCCTGGAGGATGGTTTGGTCACAGATAATGCAGGGCTCAAGATCCTGTCAGAGGGACTTCCCTGGTGGTGCAGTGGTTAAGACTCCGCGCTCCCAATGCAGGGGGCCCGGGTTCGATCCCTGGTCAGGGAACTAGATCCCACATGCTGCAACTAAGAGTCCGCATGCCACAACTAAGGAGCCGGCAAGCTGCAACTAAGGAGCCCGCCTGCTGCAACTAAGGAGCCCGTCTGCCGCAACTAAGACCTGGCACAACCAAATAAATAAATAAATAAAATAAGTAAATATTTTTAAAAAATAGATCCTGTCAGAAGAGAGACACAGATGTAGAGAACAAATGTATGGATACCAAGGGGGAAAGGGGTGGGGGCCGTGGGAGGAATTAGGAGATTGGGATTGACACATATACACTATTGATACTATGTATAAAATAGATAACTAATAAGAACATACTGTATAGTACAGGGAACTCTACTCAATGCACTGTGGTGACCTAAATGGGAGGGAAATGCAAAAAAAAGAGGGGATATATGTATATGTATAACTGATTCATTTTGCTGTACATCAGAAACCAACACAACATTGTAAAGCAACTATACTCCAATAAAAATTAATTTTAAAAAAATAGGGACTTCCCTGGTGGCACAGTGGTTGAGAATCCGCCTGCCAATGCAGGGGGCACGGGTTCGAATCCGCCTGCCAATGCAGGGGACACGGGTTCGATCCCTGGTCCAGGAAGATCCCACATGCCGCGGAGCAACTAAGCCCATGCGCCACAACTACTGAGCCTGCGCTCTAGAGCCCACGAGCCACAACTACTGAGCCCACGTGCCACACCTACTGAAGTCTGCGTGCCTAGAGCCTGTGTTCCTCAACGAGAGAAACCACGGCAATGAGAAGCCCGCGCACCACAACAGAGTAGCCCCCGCTTGCTGCAACCAGAGAAAGCCCGCGTGCGGCAACAAAGACCCAACACAGCCAAAAATAAATAAATAAATTTATATAAATAAATAAATAGATAGATAGATAAATAAATAAATAAATAAAAATTAAAAAGAAGAGAACCATCAAGGCCAAAGACCTCCTCCCTGAGTCTCAAAGAGGACAGAGGCTGGCTCAGGTCACTTACCATGTGGCCTTCTACACCCTTCCAAGGTTAATGCCTATTTACTGTCCAGGTTCCTAGGTGTAAAAGAGCTGGGGGCAGGATCCCACCAGCTCCCCACCTTGGGTCCTTTGTCCATGTTTTCCCTCTGCCTGGAATGTCGTGGGTTATTAAAGCCCTTGGTTATCCCTACCTGGCACACCCTACTAATTCTTTCAGATCCAGTGAACGCCTCCTCCAGGAAGCATTTCCTGATTTCCTCAGGCGCCGTGGAGGCTCTTCTCCTCAGTCACCTCCACACCAGGTTCCTACCTCCCTTATCACCTTGGGCTGTAATGATCCCAAGAGAAAAGAAGTCTGACATTCTCTGAGCATTATTAAGTGTCAGGCAGTATGGTGGGAGCTTTCACATACAGGCTCTCTATAACTTCCCTGGAGGGAGGTGGATGGCGACTGTGACCATGACTAACCTTTACTAAACTCCTTCTCTATCCCAGGCCCTGTGACGAGCCCTCATCACGAGCTGGGTATCATACTGCCCACGTTATACTTGCTTAAGGAAACAAGCTTAGAGGCAATATGCCCTATCCAAAGTCCCACAGCAATAAAGCTTCTATTTAATGCAAAGATGTCTGATTGCAGAGCCCATGGATCCTGCCTTATATCTCTCTGAATCTCTGCCTCCTTCTCCAGAACTTGGCCTGAAATTTAGTGCCACATAGGCACTTATGAATAAATGTTTGCAAAATCAACACGCAACCTACAATATTAAGTGGGGAAAGTCTCATTTCCTTTCCTCTTCTTCGATAATCAGGAAATCATGGGCCACTAGGGAGATTCCAGGTTACATCACATATATCACCCCAACCCCCTTGTAGGCTTGAATCCCTTCCAGGCTTTGAACTCTTGCAAAGAAGTGGACTGGCCACTGCTAGACACAGAGACGGTAAGCACCTTGGCCCAGGTCACACAGCACCTGACGGGGGGCTAAAACCTGTGTCTGCTGGCTCCTGGTCAGCCTGGAGTTTGGAGCTATTGCATCGTACTGCCCCCCGCCCCCCAACACACACACCTCTTCTCCTTAAGAGAGTCGGGGGGGGGGCAGAGCTTAGAAGAGGCGTGTGATTATGGGCAGATCCATGCTTAAGCCCAGTGGCTCTCTCTGCAGACAGCATTCAGCTCTGCAGCTGCCTGGGTCTCCAGGGGTCCCGTCTCTGGGCAGTGTGAAAGTCCAAGAACTTCCAAAGCCAGGAGCCTTTCTCTCAGCTTTCTCAGGGTCAGTGGGGAAACGATCATACTGGTCTCTTAGGCAGGGTTCTGAGGAAGATCCAATAAAGCAACATGTGACAGTGGCTGGCACAGTCCCTGGCACATAGTAAGTAGTCAGTCGGTGCTATGTTCATTGTAACCATTCTTTTCTTTTCTTTTCCGGTGTCTTTGTCTCAGTACCTTTGTCTTAATCAGGCTCCACCTGATTTTTCTGTCTCCTTGTGTCTGTCTGTGCATCTCTACCCCTGCAGCTATGTCTGCCAGACGTCTGTCATGGGGGTGGGAACAGCAGCCCTCCACCCCCCGCACGCCCCAGCGGCGCAACCAGGCAGTAGCGGGGCTGCCCGAGCCCCCCGAGCCCCCCAGGTCCCCGAGAACCCTGAGCCCCACCATGCGCCAGGCCCTTCCGCCCCTGCAAGCAGCCCAAGCAGGCCGATTAATCAGCATCGTCAACGAAAGGAAAAAACAAACCCACAGAAGTTAGGAAGAGAGAGGGACTTACCGTTTGCCGCGACCCCCAGGCTGGCGGAGCCACTTTTAACTAAGAATGAATTAGGGACAAACTCTTCCTCAGAGTCTGAGTCCGGGGTTGGCTGGGCCACACCGTTGCCTAGCAACCGCCTCTGGCTCTCATTGGCCGGAGGGGAAGGGGGCGGGGAGGGGGACTGCTCAATAGGGGTTGATGAAGCGGACGAACAATGCAAGGGAGCACCTGCGAACCACAAACACAAACACAGACAGAAAAAAAAAATAATGAAAATTGGTTTTGAGGCACACGGGGAGGGGGAGGAAGCAAAATAAAACACGCATCAACAGGGGGAGGGGGTTCCCAACACAGGGCGATCTACTGCACACGTGGCCCGGGGGCGGGCCTGATGCCTCCTTAAAGTTGGTGCAAACTCCTTCTGAAGAGCTGGCCTCGTGCAGACGTCTGTATGCTTGCAAAGAAGACGTCCCTCAAAAACACTTGGGAAGCCCTTCCTGCTTTGCCTGTTCTCTGAGAGAGGTCTGAAAATCTGGGGTCTCGTCCTGGTGGGGCTGTGTCATCTATCAAACAGCTGCCCGCCTCTGAGCTTCAGTGGCCTTGCTGGTAAAATGAGCAGCCGTACTGGGTGATCACTGAGCCCCTGCAAGCTGGCCATTCTGTGATGTCACCGAACTGAAATAATGTTCTTACTGGTGAGATTTTAATCCACGTGCCTGGAACAGGCTCTGGGCCTCATAAAAGGTAGAGGGAGAGCTGGAGAGAATGATCCAGAGCCCCCTCCACCGCTGGCATTCTAGGATTTCAACACACTAATCTTTTACTTTTCTAAGAATCTGACATTTTAAGATTTTTAAGTTCTGACATTCTCTGCAAACTTCTTAAGAGAGCAAGAAATCTAGCAGTCTTTTTCACTTCTGTATCCCCACAATCTAGCATAGTACCTGGCACATAGTAGGCACTATATAAATATTTGCTGAAGAGATGAATTCTAGGTGTCTAACAGACTGGGATTCTTAGTAGTCTCAGCAGACTAGGATTCTTAAGTTCTAATAGTCTCAGATGAAAAAACTGTATACTATTTAGGACACTAACACTGTGAATTCCAAGATGCACTAAGTTAGGATGTTTGACTGCAAGTTTCTAACATGTCAGGGTTCCATGATTCTAAAAATCCCAGCTTTCTATAGTTTTGTGAGCACACTCCCAACTCTTCAAAAGGAGGAGGTGATGGCCGGCCGGGGACAAGACCTTTGGGGGCAGACCATTTGCAGTCCTATCTGTGTCTGGGCTTTAGGCATGTGCAGTACATCATCTACAAGAGAGGGAACATAAGCACAGACACATAAAAGTATACAGTACAAGACAACGCATCCACTTGATAGCAAGGGCTACGTCTTTTTTCCCACCTTGGCTGACAGAAGGTTTAAAACATAATCAGATCCATCCAGTTTTTCAGAGGCTGAAACTTAGGAAACATAATGCAGCCCAGACACGTCATCATAAGATTTGCTAGAGCTCTATGGGGCAGGTGGCAAATAGAGCTGCTGATTGTTGAAAAAAAGCAAAGCAAAACAAAAAAGCTTTTTGCGGTCTGTCTACCAAGAGAAACTCACTCAGTTCAGTCACCAAATCTTGCAGGATTTTGCAGGTTCCGTGACTCTCATGTCAACCCTTGAGCCCAACCACATGTGACAACATTTTAGAGAGTTGCTGTGTATGTCATTTGGTTGGTTCATATTAGAAATTCAGTAAGAGCAAGTGAGGCAGCAGGGATCCACGATCGATCATGGTACAATCTCGGGGTAGCTTTTCCATCCGCGTTTTGGTTTACCTAAAAATCTGGGCTATGATTTACCTTAAAATCGTTCCAACCAGTGTTTCCAGTTCACCCTAGGGAGAGCCTTCCCTGACACCACTTACCACACAGCACTATAGGGATGATCATTCCTTTCTCTGAACTAACCTTTTTTTAGTTCTGTTATCATATTTGCCCTGCTGCATTTGTAGTTATCTGTAGTTCTCTCCTGTGTAAAAGCATATGGCACATTCTTGGGATACAGTACATTCTTGGAGTGGGCTTTGGAGTTCAACAGAATTGGGGTTTGCATCACACCATAGCCTCCTATTGGCTGTATGATCTTGGGTAGATTTCTTCCAGTTCCTGATTTATAAGTTGGGAACTCCTCCCCTTTTACAAAGTTATTATAAGGACTAAAGATACTATACTACACCAGCACACAGTATGCTTGAGGAAGCAGAATCCCAAGGTTAGTGCTTACCAAATGTTTATTAAATTGAATGAAACCACCCCACAAAGAACCCCATTCAAGATTTCCCTTCCTCTACAGTCCCAGTATTGGAAAGATTTTTGTCCGCCAGGCTGCATTTATTAAGCAATATACACTCGTTTCCTCATCTTTCATTAACCAAAGACATCTTCTAATCTCCAGTCAGAGCTTCTGATGAGCTTGAAATAACCAGTACCATACCATGCTGAGTTGTTAGAATTTCAGACAAAGGTTAAGAAACATGGTATGTTGTTCCAGGGTACTTGTTACAGCCTCTTCTTGAGTAGACCTGTCAAGCTTTATGAAATAAATAGTTCCCGAACTAAGTAAATTGTTCCATCACAAACTTCAGAGACCCTGGGCTAAGAAGAGCACAGTCCCTCCCAGTCCTCACGCGTTTCTTCTCCCTTCCATCCAATCTCCAGGCCTCACCCTGGGCCTCTGGGGTTGCTCTGAATATTCATAACTTAACATTCAAAGGACCTAACAAGGTGCCAGACCCTTGGTAGGCGCACAATGACCCACAAGGTTTCTGGGATGTACAGAAACTATTGGACACATGTTAATTTCCTTCCTCTTATTCATCAGCATCTTTTAATTTAAGTGGTCCCCAGCTGGGGGCACAAAACCATCTCCTGGGTGCAAGAAAATTCTAGAAGTATTTATCTTTTATGTCACCCTTTTCTAATATCTATTTTGTATATGTTTTATAATATATGTAATGCATTTGTGCTCAAAATACATGTAATAAAATGCACTGCTGTATCAATTCGGCATCTACAGAAGCAGGGCAGGTTGTATTAAAAGAATGGGCTCTGGAACCAGACCCTACATTTGAATTCTAGTTGCACTACTTGCTAGTTCCGTAGTAGTGACCTTGGGCAAGTTACTTCACCCTTTGTGACTCAATTTCCTCATCTATGTAATGGAGATCAAACAATAAAAAAGAATACCTACGTTACAGAGTTACTCTGAGGATTAAAGGAGTCAAAACAAGTAAAGTCTTGAGAACAGCGTGGCAGCCAGTAAACACCTAATAAACTTTAGATATTAGTATGCATAAATATGTATATATAAAGTGAGGGGCCCTACCTTTCTTTATCTTTTCTTTTCTTACAAGAGCAGCGTGCGACCGTGGAAGTATGGTGAACACTGTTTCATTCCAGAGACATTTCCTAAACACCCACCGAGCAGGCTAGAAGGTGAGGGATATATAAGCTGTGAGAGGCGCAGCCCCCAAGGAGCTGGTGGAAGGGGAGGGAGAGTGTCACATGCAGCTGTAAGCTAGGCAGAGGTGGGACCTGTCAGAACAGAAGATAGCCCAGTGTGAGGGGAGGATGGAGGGGGGGAGCTCACTTCAACTGGAGGAACCAAGGAAGGCTTTCTGGAGCCATAGAGGATTCCAGTGGGAAGAGATGAAGAGATGGGGTCTTGAGCATCCATGGCAGAGAGAGGAATACTCCGCCTCAGGCCCTCATCCTTCATCTGGTCTCAAGCAACCTGCCCACTATCACTTTACCTCTCAAGTCTCATGTGTTACCATTAACTTCTCACCAAGGGTGCTGAAACTTGCTGGCCTCCCCTCATTTCCACGCACTCACTGCTCTGTCTTCAGCTCAAGTTCACCGATTTGCACAACTTCAGGGCACCACTGGCATTGAATCTATCTGAATGGCACCCCCTGGAGCACAACTACAAAGTTTTGCCTCTGAGCTTTTGCACATGCTGTCCCTTTTGAGTGTCTCCTTTCCTGTTCCCCTTTCCTCATCACTACCACCCTGTGTGTCTCACTAGACTCCACTCAGCCTCTGGGCTTAACCTCATGATCATCACCTCCAGGGAGTCTTCCATGATGCCTCAAGCCTGAGTTTGGGTTCGGCACCCCTCTGGGGGCTCCTGCAGCTCCCTGTACTTTCCCTGTTGCAACACTTGCCACACTGCAGTGTATACTTGTCTGTGGCCACCCACTAGCCTGATTGGCTTGTCCATTACCATATTCTCCAGTGCCCAGCACAGTGTCGGGTACATAGAAAGCACTATAAATATTTGTTAAATGAAGAAAGGATGGAAGGAAGGTAGGAGGGAAGAGGAGGACCTTGATTATAGCACAAAAGGTCTATGTAAAGAGAGAAGTGGGAAATGAGTCTCTGAGTAGCAGGTTTAGGCCTTGAACACAAGGAAAAGGAAATCAGACCATAACTGGGGAGTTACGCAAGTTTTTAAAGCAGGAACGTGACAAGACCAGAGTTGTACTTTAGAAGGATCTGCCCTTGAAACTTAAGGCATCTGCTCAGCCACCCAGATCTCCTTTCTAATTGGCTCAGCTCAGCCAGGATGTTCAAAGTCCACATGATCTGGGCTTGCTTTTCAGGTGGGGCCCAGTTGCAGGTTCGTATAGGCAAAAAAGGATGTCCCATGCCATGGGATTAGGAAATTGGGGTTTGGGGTTGCCTTTCCATGTATCCTGTTCATCAGCTGAAGGGAACCTGGTATTGTAGAATTTTCCACTGTGTCAAAATGAGATGGGATGACTGGAATGTCTCACCTCAACAACCAAGGGGGCCAGTGAAGGGTAGAGGGGAGCCATGCAAGTTTCTTGAGAGGAGGTCTCTCTGAGCCTAGCTCGAGCTTATAGTAGATAAGGGTGGAGAAAGAAAAAAAACAAAGTGAGAAAGTGCAGACACCCCTGTGGTCGAGGGCTGGGTCTGGGGGAATAAACATTTGCAGAACCCCTTCTGGAAGCCAGGAACGGGGCCAGGTGTTTTACAAGATCTCTTCCTCACAAAAACAATGCACTGGAAAATCCATCCCCATTTCCGAGGTCAAGAAGTGGAGGCCAACATTTGCCTGTGGTCACAGGACCTGGGTGAGAACACGCACTGCAATGCTATGTCCATTGAGGTGTGTGAATTAAATTTATCAGCCCTGGTTTGGAGTAGGGAGGAGGAGATTCCTGTCCATCAACTGAATCACAGCTAAAGTGGAAAGACTACGGGATTCCTGTTGAGCAAACCAGGGGCCAAAGCCCAGGTTCATCCTGGCTATATGACCTTGGGTAAGTCACTTCACTTCTTTTAGTCTGTTTCCTCCTTTGAAAAATGATGTGTCAACAGCCACTGCAAAGAGCTTTTGAGGGGAGGCTGAGAGTATGCTTGCAAGAAACCTGGGAGTCTCAAGATGAGGGCTCAACCAACATGGATTCACCCTGCCATCCCTCCAGCTGTAGGTCTTTGAGAGTAAGAACAGCGTGATTTGGGGGAATAAATAACGACAGATCTGCAAGCCTGCCAATGACACCTTTATCAATATGCATCGCTTACCGACATCACATGAGAGGAAAAGTGTTAGGGAGATGGACAGGCTATATGAAAGGAACACATGACAAGGGAGTCCTGAGATCTACAGAAAGAGAAATTTCAGTCCCTCACACCTTTGTGTGCATTGATGGTAGCTTTCCTTAGCGTCTGAGATGTTACCTATAACTAGGGCAAGCTGGTGCTCAAGGAAGAGCCTCTAGCATTCTGGATTCTGAGTTGTCTCTGGAATACACCGTGAGACTAAAGTGTGAAGGGCTAGCTGATGGATAAGTTTATTACTCTGTCAAAGAAAAGAAGACCATTAACAAAATGCACTTTTTTACACTTTTCTCAGCAGTCCTGAGAAATCCATCTAAACGCCCAAATGGGACTTTACTGATCTCCATGAGATCCCATCTAGGCTCCAGTGGGGAAAGTCATGGCCTGCTCACACAGTGGGGAAGTGTGAGTCCTAGCTGTGAAACCAGAGCACGAGCTGTATGCTGCAGGGAGCCCCTGGGTTAGGGGAAGAGCCTCCTAATGACCTTTGAACCGGCAGCCCCACATTGTAGAAGCTTGTTATAAAATGCTTAGCATAGTGCCCAGTAAACGGCAATTACTCAGTAAACGATACCTAGAAAATACCAAAACAAAACCTGTAGACCTAAACAGGTAGCTCATCTCAATGGAACCCTGAGCTGATGGATTCCTCCTTCCGGTGAAGCCTGGCTGTGTTTCATCTCTTCAGTCTCCCTTCTAGAAATACTCTAGCCCCTCCACTTAAAACCAAATGCATTCGTTCTCTCCTCGTGAGCCAGCCTCATATCTATTTCCTCTTAACAGGGCAGCCAGTTGCTCCACTGAATAAGGAAAACCTTACTCAGTTCTGAGCAGAGGATGGGGCATTAAGGGAAACTTGGATCTCCTTCCGTTATGAAGGTCTGAGGCTGCTAGAGGACCAGGAACTCCACTGCAGGGATAGCATGTCCTGCTTCTGATGGCAGTGAGTGATGGTCCCGCCTGTAGCTGAAACAGCCCAGCCTGCCCAACAGGGACCACAGCTGCTCATCTCTGTGTCCTGGCCTGGCTCAGAGTCTCAGCTTAGAAAAGGTCTGCAGAACCAGTTCCCACCGTTATTTTAAATGGATTGAAATCCACTGTGGCAAGCATCTCAAAGGGCTGGAAATCTGAAGCTAGAGCACTAGAGGGACCGTTTGTTCTGCTTTGCCAGTGACAGCCCCAAATGACATCTGTTATCCTGCAATGATTAATCATAGTGCCCTGCCTTTACTCTAAAGATGTCCTGATTTGGACAATTATATGGCCACCCCATTTGAGGGCAGTATAGATTCAGTTCCCCATCAGAGGCTACAGTTTTGCTGCAACAGACTAGGGGTCAAAGGGTCTGGGTGCAGGTCAACAGTGCGAGGCCCTCTGGCCTCTCTGGCCCTCACATTCCCACTTGGGGAGTTGGAGCAGAATACTCTAAGGTTCTTTTGTGGTCCAACATTCTACAAGATAGGAGTAACAGTAGTACATACCTCAAGGGGCTGTTTTGAGGATTAAAGGAGACTGGGGGAAAAAAATGCAGGATAAAAACGATTCCATTTATAATGAAAAGTTAGGTCCTTTCAGTATAGTGAGTGCTCATAAGACATTTATAGACTAAATGAATTTGTATAAATGTATTCCTATACAGAAGACTGGCTGAAAAAAATCTTTAACGATGGTTATCACCGATATGGGCAATTTTTAATTTTTTAAATATGTCTACAAAATTCTCTACAATGAGCATATACAGTTATCTTTATAGTTTTAAAAATTATTTTTTAAAACTTCAGGAGAAAATGAAATAATAAATGTGACAATACCTGGCATCAAGTAGGTGCTAAAATAGATGTTGGTTTTAAATACAAACAAGATTCTATGCACTGATATTGGTAATATAATTTGCTATAGTTGATTTTTTAAAATGTGAAAAGCTTTTAATTGAGCAATTCCACTTCTAGGAATTTACCCAAGAACACAATTATGACTTTTCAGAAGATTTATTTATAAGGGTATTCATCACAACATTGTTTGTAATAGTCAAAAGTAAAATTTAAAAAAAATGTTAAAGAGGAAAAACATCCTTTATGTTAAAAAGTGACTAATTATGTAAATTAAGGCATATCAGTAGAATGTTAATATGTAGACATTATAAGCCATGTTTGTAAAGAATGTTTAAGGACCTGGGAAATAGGATATTTAAAAAGCATGGGGCAAAACTGTATAAAAAATAACTGTGACATTTGTTTGAGAGTGTGTGTGTGTGTGTGTGTGTGTGTGTGTGTGTAATTAACAAAAATGTTAATGCCTGTTACCTTAGGACAGAATTATGAATAAATTTTAATTATTTTTTATTTTTTTTTATATTTTCTAATTCTTTCAAGGAACAAATGTGATAATAAGATTTAAAAAAAAAGTTATTTTAAAAAGAAGAAAACACACACACAGAAAGAAGCAAAGACAGCAGCTTCTGCTTTGTGTCCCTCATGGGATGAGCCTGGCAGAACCACAGCCTCCTGGGTCCAAAGTCGCCTTCTTTTCCAGCCCATTAAATCTTTGTGGGTCTTACTCCCCAAGCAGGGCAGCTCCCACTAAGTCAACTCTCCTCGACAGTGGTTATTTTCAGAAGCAGGTCTGGGGCCATCTGTCTCTGTGACTTATGTTGGGAAAATAGTCTCTGGAAAACAGGACACAGTAAATTTCTCAGGCTCAGCTCATTTGATCTCCAGCTCTCCTCCTCACAGGTTTCTCAGGGCCAGGTTTTTTTTTTTTTGGTTTTGGTTATTTTAAGCATTCACCAGGAAAGGAACTCTGCTTTCACCTGCCCGCCTGGAGAAGCCCAGTGACTGGTGTACCTTCCACATCAACACTGAATAAAGAGTGACTTAGGTCTCTCTGGTCTTCACACAAGGATGACTTATCCGCTGCCCGCTAGTTTGTTTGATACAGGTATATTAAATGAGGACATTCACTGATTTTTTTGTAATACCAGCTTTATTGAGATATAAATACATACCACACAAGTCACCCATGTAAAGTGTACAATTCAATGGCATTTAGTATATTCACAGAGTAGTGCAACCATCACAATAAATTTTAGAATATCTCCATCACCCCAAAAAGAAACCACACAGTCGTTAACAGTCACTCCCCATTTCCTTCCAACCCTCTGCAGCCCTGGACAATCACTAATCTACTTTCTGTCTCTACAGATTTGCCTATTCTGGACATTTTATATAAATGGAATTATATAATATGTGCTCTTTTGTGACTGTCTTCTTTTACTGAATATAATGTTTTCAAGGTTCATCTATGTTGTAACACAGATCAGGATGACATCTCATTTTATTGCTGAATGACATTGCATGGTACAGATGTACTGTATTTTATTTATCTGTTCTTCAGTTGATGGAGACTTGGGCTGTTTCCACTTTTTGGCTCTTCCAAATAATGCTGCTACAAACATTTGCGTACAAGTTTTTGTGTGGACATACGCTTTCATTTCTCTCAGTATACGGCTAAGAGTGGACTTGCTGGAGTGTACGGTAACTGTGTTCGACCTCTTGAGGAACTGCTGGATCATTTTCCAAAGCGGCTGCACCATTTTACATTCCCATCTGTCATGTTTGAGGGTTCCAATTTCTCCATATCCTTGCCAATACTTGTTATTGTCCGTCCTTTTGATTATAGCCAGCCTAGCAGGTGTGAAGTGGCATCTCATTGTGGTTTTTGAGTTGCATTTCCTAATGGCTAACAATGTTGAGCATCTTCTCATGTGCTTATTGGCCATTTGTATGTCTTCTTTGGAGAAATGTCTATTCAGATCACTTGCCCGTGTGTAAATTGAGTTATTTGTCTTTTTTTATTATTGAGTGGCAGGCATTGATTTTTTCATCAAATATTTATTTTGTGCCTACCTTGTGCCAGGCACTGTTGTAAGCATCACTGATAGGCAAGGAAGACAGAGCCTTGCCCTCAGAAGCATACATTCTAGTGGAGGAGGGAATCAATACACAAGTAAGCAAATAACTAGGTAGAGCAAGATCAGGTGATGAGAGATGCTATGAAGAAAAGTTTAATGCAATAAGAGGTTAGGCGTGATGGGGTGGGTGTGTTGTTTTAAGTAAGGTGGTCAGGGAAGGCCTCTCTGAGGAGGTGACATTTAAGCAGAGACCTGAAGTAAGTAAACGAGTGAGCTACACAAACATCTGGGGGAAGAGGTTTCCAGGCAGAGTGCCCAGCAACTGCAAAGTCCGGGCAGTAGAAGCAAGTTCATTTGAGAGACAGCAAGGAAGCTAGTACAGCTGGAGGAGTATAAGGAGGAGAGTGCTGAGAAATCAACCTTGAGAGGTGGCCAGGGGGCCAGATCACAGATGTGCATATTGCAAACAAAGGCCACTGTGCATATGTGTTCTTATTAGTGAGTTCCCTGAGGGCAGGGACTGGTTTTATTTATCTCCATATGTTCACAGCCCACCCAATGATTTCATATATAGTGGGTACCCAGTACATACTGGAATCTATTTTAACTTATTGAGCTACTAATAAAACAATGCCCACATGTGAATCGTATTTACTCTACAGTTTACAGAAAATGTTCTGTAAAATGTTCTTATTTGATCCTTACCATATCCAAGTGAGGTAATGACCATCACCCCCATTTTACAGATAGAAAAACTGAGTCTAGGAGAGGCAATAGGACTAGTGCAGGGACATACAACTGGTAAGGGGCTAAGTGGGACTCTGACCCAGGGGAGGGGCAGCAGTAAGATATGAATTTAAAACTGGTTCTTGTGGTTTCAGGTAGGTTGCTTCCTCTTTTAGAGCTCTGGGATCTTCAGGATCTGGGCCTACCTTCTAGGGGTCCTGTGAAGAGTATATAATAAAAGCATGCATGTCTGGGGCCTACCATGGGCCCATGGGCCCGGCATACAGTAAGTGCTGAACAGTGGCAGCTCTTCCCCAGCTTCCCTTTATGACCAGTCCTAGCTATACATACACTCAGGCAGGGTCTTCGTGTGAGGCCTTGACTGGGTACTGGAGACAGAGAGCTAAGACCAGCCCTTCCCCTAGAGGGGAGCCCAGTCTCATGGGTGAAGGAAACAAATGCATTATTTAATGTGAGAGAGACAGCGATGCCGGTGGAGGGGGGTGGGTGGTGAGGGAGGTGCTGAGGGGCAGGGCAGGGGAAATGGGAGACCCATGGAGCTCTGATTATCAGCTGCGACCCCAGATTTCTCCCAGGTGCTGTTAACCTTTTCCAAGAGCTGCCTCCAAAGGGATTTAAGATGGTCCACCCAGGCCGCTGGAGGCTCAGATCAGCCTGACGGAGAGGCCACCTTCTGTGGGATGTCGGGGAGAGGGAAGGCACAGGGCAAGGCGGATTATCTCTGTCTGTCAAAATCTGCTGGCAAACATGATCAAGGAGCCACTGAAATTTATGGTGGGCCTCAAACAATCTGTGGTCACAGAGCGTTCTGTTGAACAGGAAGAGGCTTCAGTTTGCATTTTTGCAGTGAGATTTGACTAAGAAAGTGCCTCCCAAGAGCTGTTCCCAAAATCACTGGGTTAAAAGAAATACACACACACACACACACATATAATACATAGTTCCCTCTCCCAGATTCAACTTACACAGCTGCAAAATTCCAGGCCCTCAGACACAGGAAGAGCACAACTTGATTGCCAAGCCCCACCTCTACTCAGACACTGAGGGAAGGGTGGAGGTATTAAAGAGGAAAGAGATAGGGAGCTGGGGAGAAAAAAGGGCCAAGTTGCTGGAAGGAGGGGAGGGCACTGATCTTAACTGGGCAACTGCTGTGTGTGCAGCATTGTGGAAGCTTTATATATACATCATCTTACCCAACCCTCACACCCCCTGTGAAGGTGTTAGGCTCTCTCCAGCTGACAGATGCAGAATTTGAGGTTCAAAGAGAGACTGTTCAAGGTCACCCAGCTGGTGGGCACCAGGCTGGGTTCTGGGCCTTGTTCTGTCAGACTCTAAGCCCATATTTGTGCCACTAATATAATCTGAATGAAGGGTTTACTTCCTTCATCTCTCATCAGCCATGGGAACAGGACTATACGTTTAAAGAAGTTAAACAATTTTCTCAAAGCCCCAGGGCTAGTGAGTATGGAGCTGGGATTCCAACTCAGGCCAGCCACCTGAGCCCACGGCCAGAGTTATTCCTAGAAACTCACTCTGTCTTTCAGAGTCTTAGATGAAGGTCAAGGATTAGTGTAATCAATGAACTGGGCAAAGATTAACCCGGAAAAAAAAAAAAACTCCATATAAAATAAAGCCAGAATTGTATATTTACCGTTTGTGCAGTTTTCCAAATATCCGTTATATTTCAACAAAAGGTTTTAAAAAATATCAGAAGGCCCTGTGGTGTGAATGTAAGCATATAGTGAGAGAATTTTCCTTAAATAGTTTCCTCCCATAAATGCCCTGATTCTAAACAGCTTTCTTGAGCTTACTCACTGTGCCAAAGCCTCCTTCCCATCAGGTTTCCACAGAACTTTTTGAAACTTTTTTGGGAAAGCACAAATGTAGTAAAGGCCAAGCTTTCCAGAAATTTCTCTACTCCCACTCCAGGAAATCGTGAAAAATCAAGGAAAGCAGTCAGGGGGAGACAGTGCACAAGTAAAGAGATGGCTGCCTAAACCTGCTCCCAAGCAGCTGGGTCTCCCTGAATTTCCCCAGAGAGAGGCTCTCAAAGCCAGGGGCCCTGTAGGAGGTTTTGGGCAAAAACTGGAAGAAAAACAGGGTTGTTTTTTTTTTTTTTTTTTTTTTTTTTTGGCTGCATTGGGTCTTCGTTGCTGCGTGTGGGCTTTCTCTAGTTGCAGAGAGCTGGGGTTACTCTTCCTTGCGGTGCGTGGGCTTCTCATTGCGGCGGCTTGTCTTGTTGGGGAGCACGGGTTCTACCGGCGTGGGCTTCAGTAGTTGTGGTGCACGGGCTTAGTTGCTCCACGGCACGTGGGATCTTCCAGGACCAGGGCTCGAACCCGTGTCCCCTGCATCGGCAGGCAGATTCTTAACTACTGCATCACAAGGGAAGTCCCAAAATGGGGTTGTTTTTTTATCCCAAACTATACTCTGTACAGAAAGGAGCTTTTGAGATGGTAAGGGAAGGGAAAGGAATAAACATCTACCAAATGCTGTCTTGTGTGTTGAGTGCTGCACTAAGCACTTTACACACGTTTCCAACATACCCTTCAGAGCAAGTGTCACTCACTCCCTCCACAAATCACTGAGGTCCCCCACCCCCATGTCAAGTTCTCTGCTAGGAGCTGGGGACACCAAGAGAAACAGAATCATGTGAAGTGCCTGTCTTCGGCAGCTCCAAGTTTCCTTGGGCTGCTGTAACCAAGTGCCACAAACTGAGTATCTTTAAACAACAGAAATTTATGGCTTCACAGTCCTAGAGGCTAGAAGTCCAAAATCAAAGTGTTGGCAGAGTCATGCTCCCTTGAAACCTGCAGAGGAATCATTCTCTGGCTCCTCCTAGCTTCTCGTAGTTTGCTGGCCATCTTGCTGTTCCTTGGTTTGCAGCTGGATCACGCCAACCTCTGCCTTCGATGTCACAGGGCCTTGTCCCGTCTCTGTCCTCACATGGCTGTCTTCTTAGAAGGACACCAGTGATACTGGATTAGGAAGGAGCCCACTCTACTCCAGTATGACCTCATCTTGACTAATTACATCTGCAATGACCACTATTTCCAAATAAGGTCACATTCTGAGGTACTAGGTGTTAGGACTCGACTATATCTTTTATTCTTTTGGAGGGGGTGCAATTCAACTCATAACGCTGTCCTTGTTTTCAAGATGAATAAGGTGAGGCACAGAGAGGCCAAGTGACTTACTCAAGGTGTACAGGTAGTAAATCCCAAGTCCAGGTCTGAGTCCAGAGCCCGTATTCTGTCTACCATACCACCCTGTCCTGCTAGCGTGGGGTTTCCTCAGCTGGTGGTCATTTTTATCAGAGGAGATTTTGCATACATCATCACATTTTGTCCTTGTGACACCTCTGCGAGGTAGGTACTATTATTCCCATTTTACTGACAAAGGAAAGGAGCTCCAGAAAGACTGGGAGTCACTCAGTTTGCAAGAGGAGGAGCAGGACTGAACCCAAGTAGGTTAGACCCTGTACCCAGGCTTTGGCTGCAGCCACACCAAGATCAATGGCCCCTTGGTGGGGGACTGGACGCCAGAAATGGAGTGAGAAATCAACACAAGTAGGTCATGGAAAGCCCCATCTCCAAGGCTGCCCCGGGGAAGGACAGGCACCCTGACGGAGGGTGCTGGATTGGAAAAGAAAGAGGTTGGCTGGGTTTGTTTCTTTTAACCGAAAAGGCTCATCTGGAGAGGGAAGAATTTGTATTTTGGAAGCTAAAGACGTTCAATATTTTGAGCCCAGGAGTTCAGATCTCCCCTAACTCCTTGGTGAGCAGAGTCTGATCCCCGCCGGCAAGTGGGATTTCTTGCTTACTGGAGGGGAGGGCCCTGGGCAACGCTCGAGTATAAATCTTCTCGGGCGTTTCTTGGGCAGAGCCAGGGGAGCAGCATCCCTATGACTTTAACGTAGGCACACATGGACTGCCTTTGCCTCAGATTTCACATGGTTTGGGGAAATGAGAGGAGAGAGAGGTGCCTGCAGGGTAGGGAAGACATTGAGAATGTTCCTACATGCCAGGTCCACAGAGTCCAGTGGTCTGTGAGGCTGGGTGATGGGTTGTGTGTAATTTGTCACAGGTCCCTGGGCTAGTCCGGGGAGGAGAGTGCCACCCTCTTGGGGAAGAAGGCCAAGCATCCTTCTGGAGTGTCCTGACAACTAGATCCTGCCCCAGTTCTCAGCAACCCCAGGGGACTCCAACCAGCACCCCCATGGAGCTGGGGAGGGGAATCAGATTGGGTTCTATCTGCCTTTGAGAAGTTTCCAGTTTAGTGGCCGAGCAAACCCTGAATGGGCAATTATCCCACAGTGCTGGGAGAATGGGAACACAAAGAGCAGGCCCTTGATTAACGCAGCATGGGGCACAGTGGCACTTTCCTGCAGGAAGCGATGTTTAAGCAGAAGCCTAAAGGTGAACCAGGAGTTGGCCAGACGAAGGTGGCATTGTGGGTGTGTGCTTGTGAGTGGTGTGTGCACGTGTGTGTATGTGTTTCGGGGGTGGGGGGGCTGGTTTTAGTGTCCTAGGCAGAGAGAAATGCACGTGCGGGGGCCCAAGGTAGGGAACTGCAAGTATTAACGGCGGGTATGTGTGGAGGAGAGGTGGGGAAGTGGTAGAGAGAGGAATGAGAGAAGCAGGGTTCTGGTGCTATAGAGGCCTCCGGTAGACTCCAGGGCCGGCCCCTACTCCCTGGGTTCTCAGCCCAGCAGTGGTGAGCAACTAGGCTGGGCCACCTGAATTAAGTCACCCAACTTCTCTGGGTCTCTAGCTGAAAATTCCCATGGTTACACAGGTGGCCTTCTAAGCGCTCGTAGAGCCCCAATAATACAAACTAGCCAGACTGACTTACGTGATTCCGCTTAATCCTCATATCTGCTCTCTGAGTTTCTCTTTATTACCCCCATTTAGCAGAGGGGAGCTGAGAAGTTCAAAGAAGGTTAAGTGACTACATTCTGTAAGTCTCTGATTTTCTGAAAGAAACTGCCCTCAGGCTTTCTGCCTGAATAACTGAGTCTTTTGCTCTCAGAGGAATTTTATGCAGGAGAGAGATAACTCGCTAATAACGCCAATGATAACAATAGCTACCACTGATTGGGAACTTTCCCTCTGCCAGATATCATAGCAAGCTGTGTATAGACATGCATCCATTTTAATCCTCACAACAAGCTTACCCTCATTAGAGACGAGGAGACTTGGACTTACAGTGGTCAATCCAGTTGGCCAAGGTCACTGGGCTGACTGGGAATGGGAGAGCCAGGAGGTGGCCCCAGGTGGCCAACTGCAGCCACAGCCTGAGCTCCTAATCACTTCTCTTAAAAGGAGCAAAGTCTTCTAGCCCAAACTGTGGGTTTACACATGAGGAAACTGAGACCTGGAGAGGTGACAGAATGAGCCCAAGGTCCACAATAAGGTGCAGCAGAGGGTGGTTTTGTGCCATTAATATCAGTGATAGTAACAGGAATGAGAGGCAGCCTAACAGAGAGGGTGGAAAATGGACTCTGAAGCCAACTGTCTGAGTTCGAATCCCAGTTCCACCACTTAGTAGTGGCAGAAGCCTGGGCATGACCTTAAGTTCCCCGAGGCTCAGTTTCTTTCTCTGTAGAATAGGGACGATGATATACCTACCTCACAGGGTCGCGTGGGGATTAAAGAGCTGGGTCATGAAAGCACCTGGCATAACGTAAGCTCTCTATCAGCACCTGCTGTTGTCATTGACTCACAACCTGCTCTGTGCTCGATGCACTTTACCTGTAATTCTCACAGCAACTGTAGAGAGGGGTTATCATCCTCATGGTACAGATGGGGGAACAAGTCTAGAGAAATTAAATAACATGCCCGACCTTACACGGCATGGAAGCTGTAGACGCTGGGTTGGAAGCCACGTCTGTCTGACGCCCAAGTCCATGTCATATCCCATAATAACCCCTCCCCATGCATCCAGCCTTGCCAAGAGCACGGGCATCCATCACCTCATCACTACGAAGTATCGGCCCTTTTTAAAATGCTGATAATTGTCATATCTCTATGGCAGTTGTGTACGCGCACGTGTGTGTGTGTGTGTGTGAGGTTTTGATGAACAAGAAAGCACAACCACAAGCAGGATGGATGGTTCCATCCAAGTACCATCGATTATCCTACAATAGAATTAAAATTATTCTACAAGGATAACAACAATTCATCCTGCTTGCAGAGTCTTTTAGGGCTCAGAAAACTCTTTCACGTCTATTATCTCATTGCACCCCCGATAATCGCCCTGGAGGGAGGGGAGGAGAGTTAATTGTATAATTTTCCATTTGTAGCAGCCACTCTTTGTTGCCTACCAACATCAATGGCCCTTGCTAACAGAATCCTGACTTGTTCGGCTAGCCATGCCTTCGAGATGTGTCGGGTCATGGATCCTGACTTTGATAAATCGCAACAGTCCTGTTGCTCTTGGGGGAATGTGAACCACTGTCCAATCAGATAGGAGGAGAGGTCTCGGGGTTCCCCGGACATTGTGCCATCCGGACACAATGCCTGAGGCTGCCGTAGCTGAAGCCAAGAAGGTAAACCTGAGCTCTGATGAGCAGGCCTGGAGTCGCACCACCTCCGGACTTCTTGCTAAGTGAGATAATAAATGTTGAAGTTAATAGTGATCGTTCAAGCCAGTTTGAGGTGGGGTTTTGTATAAGGCATCCTCAGATTTCCTACTTCACTGTAGACAAGTCTTCATAAACATTCATTCCTACTACTTGTGCTTTTCCCTCTTAGCCATGCCCTGTGCTAAGTACTTTATGAACTTCACTTAATCCTCACGATAACTCCGAGTGGTAGGTGTTACTGTTTCCACGTTACAGTTGGCCTGGTCCCAGCTCAGGCAGCTGGTGTGAGGTCTCCCAAATCCCAAAGCCCATACTCTCAGGACGCTGCTCTGCTACTCTCACCGGGTGGCCAGCAAACTGTAGCTCAGTTCCCTCTCACCAACGATGAGCAGCTCCTGCAGGCTCTGTCCCTGGGCCAGGACTCGCCAAAGGGAAGGCTGAAGGACCCTCTTCCCAAGAAGCTGGGGAAGGCGGCTGCATAATGGTTCTGCTGCTGCTTCCTCAGCTAGTGAGTAGGATGACAATACCTGCCCTGCAGACAGGTTGAGGGGCTGGGAGTGGGTGGTGCCCTCGGTCTCCCTCCAAGGACACGCCACTTTCCTTAATGGACAATGATCCCTGGATCCCCTGTTTGGCAAGTACTGCGTGTCGGACATTGGGAACCAGTGGCAAGCAAACAGGGGCCCCCCCCTGCTCTCTTGAATTTCTTGTCTAATGAGGCAAACATGCTTGGAGGCCTCGTCTCATGTTACCCCAGGCCCTCTGAGGGCTGTAGCCTCTTCTGAAAACTGGTGGTTAGAGTCGCCCTCTTCTCAGGGATGACGCCAGAGTCCAACGTCCCACCCCCTGGGCTCCTGTTTCCTGTCTGCTTCTGTGACTGACAAGTGATGACACCCCTGCTGCAAGCCTTGACTTCCTCTCAGAGGGTCCCCCGCCGCCAGTCCAGGCAAGAGTCACTGTGCCTCAGGTGGGCAAGCTGGATGCTGCCCCTCCAGCCCTCCTCACACCCTCCCTGGGCCTGCCACCCTGGGATGCTCTCACACTCCCTGGAGACTTGCCTCTCCTGGCTGACAGTGTCCCACACCCAGCTGCAACGCCCAACAATCCAGCCAGGCCCTGGCTAACGCACTTCCCTCGGAGGGGCTTATCCAAAGGCCGACAGATGGCTCTCCATGTCAGAAATTATTTCCTGATGCCCAGCTGAGGCATCCCAGGCCCTGCATCACCTGCTGGTGGTAAGTCCCTGCTTTTCCTGCTCTTTGGAATCTCTGCTGGTGCTACCCGTCGTCAGCTAAACTGCCCTCCTCCGTGCTTCTGATTTGCTCTTTTTTACATCTGCTGTCTGTTCAACAACACATTACTGATGCCTACTGTGTGCCAGGCCCTGTTCCAGGCACCGGGGACACAGATGGATGGCACAGCTCTGCCTGCAGGGAGTTCACAGTCTAACTGGGGATGCTGAAGAGCAATGTGTATGTGCTGGAGACCGAGGGCCTCCTGAAGGTGGGGAGAGGCCTGGCCTGCCTTGTTCCGAGCCTGGCAGAGGGGAGGCATTCCACTCACAGATTGTTTCTTGAGCCAAGCGATGAATCAGGATAAAAGGCAAGCTCTGCTCAGCCTCTGTCCCGGGTAATTTCCGATCACAGTGGGAGAGTGGGGGAGGGGATGGGGTGGCAGCTGAGGGCAGGGAGTCAGGGGCCCTGGCTTTCAGGCTCAGCCTGTCACTAACTTTCTCTACCTCTGAGCAAACTGCCAGCCTAACCAGAACTTGGTTTTCTCAGTTATAAAGTGGGAGGCCTCAGAGAATGTTCTAGAAGAAGTGGCTGGTCATCCATCTGTCAGGGATCATGGGGAAGGGATTCCAGCAATGGGAAGGAGAGAAGAAGTGGGCCGGGACGAAGTCCCCAAGCCCTCCTGACTCTGGGTTCTCTGCACCGCTCTGGGCCTCAGGTTTCTCATCTGGAAAACAAGGGGCTCGGGCTTCGGAATCAGACGGATTTAAGTTCAGCCCCATCTCTGCCTCTTGCTTTGTGATCTCTAATAAGTTACGTCAACTCCCTGAGCCTTAATTTCCTCAGATGCAAAATGGGGATTTGCAACATCTGCCTTGTTATATTGGTATGAGGCTTAGAATATTATAAATGATGCCTGGCACAGTATTTGGCACAGAGTAAATATCAAGTTTAAATGTTAATTCCTCCTCCTCTGAGGGGCGAGATGCCCTTGAGAGTACTTCAGAAGGAAAATTCTGGTGACACAGTTTCTCACCTGACTTGTTAGTGGGATGAGGGGTGCAGATTGCGTCTGTCTCTTAGGATCAGAGTCTCCTGGCTGGACCGGACCTTGAAAATCAACAACTGTCCACCCCCTTCCTGTATCTGCCCTCCCAGATCCAATGCCTGAATCTCCTCCAAGACAAGGATGCTGCTGACATACCTCCCGGTACAAGGAGCTCACTACTCACTCCAGAGGCAGGCTGTTCCCGTCTGATTCAGCTCTGACTGCCATAAAATTCTTCCTTCTAATGAGGCAAAGAGTGCTGCTGTTGCTTCTTCTACTATCACGAGTCATAACTAACACAGGCATAATTCAGACAGATTGTGGGTTCAGTTCCAGACCAAGGCAATAAAGTGAATATCGCGATAACGCGAGTCACACGAATTTTTTGGTTTCCCAGTGCATATAAAAGTTGTTTATACTACACTGTAATCCATTAAGTGCACGACAGCATTATGTCTAAAAAAATGTACATATCTTAATTAAAAAATACTTTATTGCTGAAAAATCCTAACCATCCTTTCAGCCTTCAGCCAGTCGTAATCTTTTTGCAATAGTAACATCAAAGATCATGGATCACAGATCACCAAAACAAATATAATAATGAAAAAGTTTGAAATACTGGGGAATCACCAAAACATGACACAGAGACACAAAGTGAGCAAACGCTGTTGGAAAAACGGCGCCAAAAGACCTGCTCGATGCAGGGTCGCCACAAATCTTCAATCTGTGGAAAACACAACCGTGAAGCACAATAAAACAGAGTGCAACAAAATGAGGTACGCCTGTAACGGCACAGTGATCAAGAACACAGACTCCAGAGCTCCTAGCCATTTAAAATTTTAAATTTAAAAAACTTTAGTTTTAATTAATTAAAATTAAACAAAAAATCCAGCTGCTCAGTCACAGGAGCCACATTTTGAATGTTTCCTAGCCCCACTGAACATCTCTCCTCTAGGGCCAGACAGTCAGGGATAGGATCCTGGCTCTGCTACTGACTAGCCTTGTGATCTTACTCAAGTCCCTTAGCTTCTTTATGCCTCAGTTTCCTCATCTGTAAAATGAGATGAAAATGGGATAAAAATGGTGCTTGCTTCACAGGGCTTCTGCGAGAACTAAATGAATGAAAATGTGGAAAGTGCTTAGAAACACACTGGTTTTACGAGTGTTTGCTTGTTAACAGAAACGTCACTGGTTTGATACCCACTCTGTGCCAAGCCCCGTACTAGACATTTGCTGTAGACATGTCAGACACACATTTTTTTCCACACTCAAATGAGTTTTTTCACAAGCCCAAAGATAAACTGCTGGGTTAAAGAACATGAATATTTGACATTTTACAAAGATAGTGTGGAATCACCTTCCAAAAGAGGAGGTACAAATTTTACACTTTCACCAATAACATACATGTTTCTCCATAACCTGAGCAACCCTGGATAGTCTTACACTTTTTAACCCTTGCTTATCTGATAGACGTAAAATATCTTAAAGTCATTTTCATATTCATTACTTTATTAGTGAGTTTGAGCATTTTTCCAAGTTGATCAGATATTTGTATTAATGTATCTGTGAATTGATGTACATGTCTGCATTTTTTCTTTTTGGGTTGTTGACTTTTTCTGTTTATTGATTCTAAGGCTTTCTGTATGTTAAAAAGATAAATGTATTTTCTAAAATGCAAATATTTTCCCACTTTCCTTTGACAAAATGCTCATGTTGTCGTTTTCTTGTCTCGCAGAAATGCTTAACTTCTATTCTTCATTCTTTTTCTTTATGGCTTCTGGCTTCGGTGAAGATCAGCCTACTTCCCAAACTGTCATCAGGTCTCCCCGGGGCTCCCTAGAGATCTGAGGACCAGCGAGGAAGCTCATACAGACAAAAGAGGGGCACTGCCCCACGCTATCCTGCGTGCACCCAGGGGACCTGCCACATTTGACGGACCCTGTCCTTTCAAGTCCCCAGTCTCCCTCTAGGATGCATCAGGAGAAGGATACAATCCTTGCATAAAATTTGATTCTCATTTTGAATTCACAAGGAGCAGCTCTCTCTTTTCTTCTGGGCTCTTTGCCCTCCTGAAATGGAAGTGCAGGAATGTTGAGGCAGACAGAATGTGATGAGAGTTTTCAGTTTTGCTAGACCACCCAGTGAAGCCACTAGTAAACTCCTGACCCACAAAATCTGTGTGAAATAATAAATGTTGTTGTTGCTGTTTTAAGCGGCTAAATTTGAAGGTAATTTGTTACATAGCAGGTGAAAACTAATACATACGGGCCATTTGGATTAAATGGTGAGCAGCCCTCACAGATGAGCTTGAATCTTAAAGGATTCACAAGGCCACTCATCTTTGCCCCGCCTGAGGGCTAAGATTCAGGTGGCTGCTTCTCAACGCAGAGCCTGGTTTTTAGTTGTTCTGTGGTCTTCGTGATTCCCTTTAACTTTTTCTTTTTGTGCTATATCCACACAGCAAAGGCCCAGACCTGAGCTATTGCGTTCTTTAGCTGCATCCCCTAGGATGCAGGGGATCTTCTAGGCCTGAATACTGTCAAATCTTACAAAGAAGAAATAAAAATCTGCAACTTGTTTATTAATAAATTAGCCCTATTGAACCCCATAGCTTATCAACAGCTGTGTTTGATACCAACTCTCTTCGTTAGAATATTAATCATTAGTGCCAAGATTTGCCTGATTCTGTTAACATTAACCAGAGGGAACGTTTTGATTAGGACTTAGCATTGAAAGACTGTGGAAGAATCACAGGACACAGGAAAGCACCTAGAAATAGTTTTGGCCCAGTTCTTCTGTCCCTAGGCAGATGTTTTAACTATGTTTGAATACATCTAGAGTGAGAGACTCTCACAATATCCTTCGGTAGCAAATTCTGCTTTCTACTTTTTGTTTAATCTTAATTATCAAATAAGTCCCTTTCCATCCCACGAACATTTCCCCTGCTTTCATTTCAGCTCCTTTGCTCTTGCTTCATCTTCTGAGAACACGAAGAACGAGTGTTAAGAACTCTCTTTAGAGAAGGCCTTCTATAGATTCACAGAGAGTAATTAAACCGCAGCTCAGCCTTCTCATCTGCAGGCTCAGGCGCTCCAGTGCCTTCGCGCTAACCTCACCGGTTAGTGAGGTTCCCGCGCCCCACGGAGGGCCCTCCCTGACTGCTCCCTCCCTTCCAAGCTGCAGTGCTTCAGAAATGCAGCCTTGGCCCAGCGCAGAGCGTAAATATGGTTTCCCTCTTCTGCCTCCTTTATGGGATCACCGTGTCAGTTTAGAACTTATTTTCAGGGTTTTAGACCGGAGATGTGTTAGAGGTATAGATGTCATTTTGTCCCACCCCTGAATATTATAGCCGAGGAAAGTATGGCCCAAAGAGGTCTCTCAAGGTCACGGAGTGACAGAGTGGCTGAGCTGAGTCTGGGACCCAGGGATCCTGACTTCCCATCACGTGCCCTTCTGGTCTCTCCTGCTTGGTTTGGCCTCATCTGGGTGTGTGCTCCCACCTGTGCTGGATCTGTACCCTCTCAGTACCACTGTCAACAACGGGACTTTGCAGCTGGTCCTGACAACGATCTCCACTGCAGCACTGTTTGTCACAGTGAAGACATGGAAACAACCGGGGCCCTCTATTCCATGGAATATTCTGAGGCTGTTAAAAAGAATGAGGAAGATCTAAATGTGCTTGCTAGGGAGTGATCTACCAGATATATTATTCAGTGGAAAAACAGACCAGCACCAACTTGCAGAACAGCACATAGAGTATATGATTCCACATGTATTTGGAAAGGGTATACACACATGTGATTCTGCATAGAAATTTCTAGAAAGATACACTAAAACTCTTAACGACAGGATGGGGTTGATGGTAAAGACTTTTACTTTTCATTTCATACCCTTTAGCACTGTTTGAATTTTTAACCACGTGGCTTTATTACTTTTATAATAAAAATAGTACAAATGTTTAAAACGTTAATGTTGAGGACTTTCGTTTTTCACTTGTCACACGTCTCTGGTGTTTGACTTTTTCAACTACCATGTATTAGTTGTGTAATTACAAAAAAGATATTAAAAATAAATGCACATTAAAAATAATGCTTCGGGGCTTCCCTGGTGGCGCAGTGGTTGAGAATCTGCCTGCTAATGCAGGGGACACGGGTTCGAGCCCTGGTCTGGGAGGATCCCACATGCCGCGGAGCGGCTGGGCCCGTGAGCCATGGCCACTGAGCCTGCGCGTCTGGAGCCTGTGCTCCGCAACAAGAGAGGCCGCGATACTGAGAGGCCCGCGTGCCACGATGAAGAGTGGCCCCCACTTGCCACAACTGGAGAAAGCCCTCGCACAGAAACGAAGACCCAACACAGCAAAAATAAATAAATAAATAAACTCCGACCCCCAACATCTTCTTTAAAAAAATAAAATAAATAAAATAATGCTTCATATCTGAATGCTGGTTCTATAGTAATGCTCTTAGGACACAGGGCACAGAGATGGTACACTCCGGACAGGGGAGATCAAGTTGTCACACGGCGGTGGTTACTCACAACTCAGATGGTACATCGTGTGTGTGTGTGTGTGTGTGTGTGTGTGTGTGTGTGTGTGTGTGTTTGTTGGGTGTAGCTGGAGCTGCTGGGGATGGTTTTTGGTGGTCACAATGACTAAGGAGGCTGCTACCGATACCTAGTACCCTGAAGTCAGGGATGCTAACAACATCCACCCAAAAGGCCAGTGGAGCCCTGCCAAGAAACACTGGTGGAATGTTGAAATGTAGGGTTTGAAAATGTCTCTATGTCTCTATCCTCTCATTTACACTTCACATCCCCTTTGAGGTTTAAAAAAAAAAAAATTCATTATTACTTCTGTTGATAGGGAGGAAATATCTGAAGGTAGGCTACCCAAATAACTCAGAAAGGGAGCATGACCAGAGGAAGAAACATGCACACAGTGACCGTATTGTACCTAGCAACTGAGAGGTTGTTTGTTCACATAAGCACTGTATCAGGCCTGTTCTATCTCTTACCATGGTAAATAGGGTGGTATCTCCTTATTTTACAGAAGAGTAAACCAAAGGCTTGAGATTACAACACCAGCCCCAGAGAACTTGGCTAGTAAACAGCTCAGCTCAAACGTTGGTCTGTGCACTTCCAAAGCCCTTGCTCCTTGTACTTTCCCCACATGGCCTCTCTCACAGCCATGTGAGGAGACCAGGTGGCACCTGGAAGCTATTTCCCCCCTGGTTCCCCCTCCCCGCCCTAGGACCCATGATACTTTGGTAGGGAATTCACAGTGGGAAATTAACCTCTGTCTGCAAGGGCCAATTTTACAGTCTAGAATAAAAAGAGCAATGTGGGCCTGGACCCAGGCAAAACACTGGCTCCCCCTCCTCTGCCACTGCCTGTGGAGGCAAGCTGGGAAGAGCAAGGAAGGGGGCAGGGGAAATCCCATTCTATTTTGACAAAATAGTTGTGTTTGATTATCCAATAATACCAAGCTATAAAGTTGGGACAACTATGGATTTTCCCTAAATTTGAAAAATTGTGAGCCATTAACTGCTCAATCTTAAAGTAGATCTGTTCAAAAGGAATTTAATTCTCTGTGCCTTCTGGTAAGCAGGAGTTAGAGTTACTTACTGCACACTTCTCTTAGGAAAAGAACAGGAATTCAGATCTACAAAAACTTGCTGGAGAGAGAGAGAGACTAGGAAGAAAGAGCAGCTTCCAAGAGGATTTCCTCCCACCATCCCAATGGCTCTGGACTCTCTGCCACTGTGCCCTCAAATGCAGGCACAATTAATTTTTTCTTACTGTAGTATTTTATACTTTGGCCAGTCCTCATATCCTTGAGACTTATCTCAGGTATCACTCTTCCAGGAAGCCTTCCCTGACCACTCCAGGCTAGTTTAGGGCCCTCCAAGTCCCCAGTCTTCCCTTCTCTCCTGTACTGATCTCACTTGTCACAGAACTCTTTATCTGATTGGACTGTGTGTTTCTTTAGAACAGAAAACGTACCTCGCTCATCTCAGAATTCCAGCGGCTTAAAACAGCACAGGCACTGTCAGGGCTCCACCTTATAGATTCTTGGTGGTGTATAAACCCACTTCCTGCCAAAGTCAGCATTTGATGTGTCCTTGAGCAAGGAACTGGGCTTTACAGGTAGATGAAAGGGCAGTACAGACAGAAGGAATAACATGAGCAAAAGCACAGAAGTATGAAACTATATGATTAAGAAATGGGGTGTGAGTAGAGAGCAGAGCAAACTGGTAAAAAGCACAATTTAAAAAATCACTTTTGAGAGGAAATCCTATCAACATCATCATTATCTATGTGACCTGAGGTAATTTACTTAACTGTCTGCCCGTTAGTTTTCTCATTGTAAGACTTAATTAGGTGTGTATAAAGGACTTACCACAGTACCATGCATTCAGTGAGTACTTTATAAAATGTAGTTTTAAATATATTACTCTGAAAGGGTAGATATAATTCCCTTGTGGCATGACATGAACCCTACTGCTTCTCAGCAATTGTTTGCTTAGAGGTGCAGGATTTGATAACCAATATGTGTTTTTCTTATCTTTATTCATTCATGTCCTTCATTAATTCCCTCTACAAACATTCACCGAGCAACAGCTATTGGCAAGATGTTGCAGTATGCTGTGATAGCATCAGAGTAAGATGGATTCCTAGCCATCAAAAAGCTCAAAATCTTGAAGGGAAGATGAGGCACAGACACAAAGATATGAGCCCGGAGGAAGAGGGAGCATTAAAGATGGAGAAATCAATTTATGCCTTTCTCTAGCTACTTTTAAGATGTTCTCTTTATAACTGATTTTCAGAAAGTTTATTATGATCTTCTGTTTATTTTTCTTTGGGTTTGTTGAACTTAGACCTGTGGGTTTACAGTTTATAACAAATTTGGAAAAAATTCACTCATTATTTCATCAAATATATTTGCAGTCCTCTCTCTTACCTCTCTTTCTTTGATCCTAAAAACTTCTAATCACATGTTAGATGGACTCCAACTACATGTGAAACCACTTGATATTGTCCCACGGGTCACTGAGATTCTGTTCATTTTTTTCAGTCTTTTTTCTTGTCTTCCTCTGCTTCAGTTGGATAATTTTTATTGCCCTATATTCAAGTTCATGAATCTTTTCTTCTACAGTGTCTAATCTGCTGTTAATCCCATCTGTAAAATTTTCATTGCAAATATTCTATTTTTCAACTCAAGAATTTCCACCTAGCTCCATTTCTGTATTGAAATTCTTTATTTGCTCACTCACTGTGTTCCTATTCTTCTTTAACTCCTTGAACATATTTACAGTAGCCACTTAAAGCTCCTTGTCTGCTAATTCCATCATCTCTGTGATTTCTATTTCTGTTGACTTATTTTTCTCTTAGTTATGGGTCCTGTACCCACCTTCTTTGCATATATGGTAATTTTTGCCTGTACGCTGCACATTATGGATGCTGGGATGTTTGGTGTCTGGATTTTTGTTGTCTTCCTTTAAAAAGTGTTGAGTTTTTATTTAGGTAGGCAGTTAATTTACTTGCAGATTAGCCTGATCCTTTCAAGGCTTATTTTGGCTTCATTAGAATAGGCTTAAAGTTGCCTTTACTCTATGGGTAGATTAACCCTATTCCTAAGGCATGGCCTTTTGGGGGTCTCTACAGAAAGCCAGGGATGTTCAACAAGGTCTCTCTACTCTGGATGGCTGGAACTTAAACATCTCTCAGTCTTGTGTGAGCTTCAGCATGCAGCTGCTTGGTAGCTGTTTTATTTCCTGATAGCTGCTCTTTCCCCAGTAGATGTTCTTTGTCCAGCCTCCTGGGATCTTTCTCTACACATGTGAAGCTTAGTATCTGGCCAGAGACTCAAGAGGATCTCTCTGTAGATTTCTCACCTCTTCTTATTAGTACCCTTTCCTACAAATCCAGACTTGTCAGTTGCCTTTAACTCAGTAAGAAAGCTGTGCTCTGTCTGACCACTCCTCGCCTCCAGTTTCATAAAGTTCATCTAAATTGACAGCTGGGACAACAACCAGCTCAAGCTGTTTGTTTTATTTCTCTTTGAGAACACAGTTTTGTGCTACCTTTTTTCCAATATCTGAAACCTGTAATTTCATGTATTTTGTCCATTTTTACAATTGTTTATGGTAGCATGGCTAATCCAGTTCCAGTTGCTCCATCATGGTCAAAAGGGGAGGTGTGGAAAATGGAGAACTGGGATAGTTACTTGAAGAATAGGTAGGATTTGGACATAAGGCAATGAATGAGGAAGCTCATTTCAGGCAGAAGAAGCAGCATGAGTAGCAAATATTTACTGAGCTCCTGCTGTGTGTTATGCACTGGGGATTTTGTGAGCAATAAGACAAATGGAGCCTTTGCCCTAATGGAGTTTACAGCTTGTTCCAATCTGTGTTCATTTCAACCATTCTCTGGATGCCTGCTCTGTGCAAGACACTGCTGGTACAGGAAGGTGGTGCTAGAAAGAAGAATAAAACACAATTCCTGTCTTCGGGGAGTTCACAGTATTTGCAGGGAGAGAGAGAAATAGTTATTTTCAACATCAAGTAGTGAGTGAGATGACAATGTTATGCCTGGGGTGCTATGGGAGGAGAGAGGTAGACTTTTAGGTCTAGGTTCCTTTATGATCTATGCACTGTGTCTCCAAGAAAGAGTAAGAGTTAACTAGGAATTGAAGGAGTGGAGGGAGGCTTTCTAGGCAATGGCAACAAAGGCACAGAAACACAAGGAACCTATAGGAAACTGTAAGTATCTCAGTGTGGCAGTGTAAGATGAGACTGGAGAGGCAAAATAGACCTTGAGAGGCCTTGTGTGTCGTGTTAAGGGCTTAGATTTTATCCTGATGGCAATGGGGGAGCCATGGAAAGCTTTTAAGCAAGGGAGAGATAGCCTCAAAACTCCCACCCTTGACTGAGCTGGCAGGAAATGTACTGAATAGTCAAGGGATTTATGGGACTAGGGAGAGCTGTTAGAATTTAACTCTTTTCCACCAGGAATTTGAAGGACCTTATCATGAGAGCCATTTGGATTTTTAAGAAACAGTAGCAGATGCTTACAAACAAATCCTATAGTGTCGAAATCTTCTCAACAGAGATACAGAAAAGCAGGAAAGGCAGCAGGTGAAGATGTGTTTCCTCAGGAAGGTGGTAGGTGGGGAAGAATAATAAAATTTTAGGGCTATATGGTTCTTGGAAAACATTCTGTTCTTCACCTAATTTTATAATTACACTGGAGGCAACTGAGACTCAGAGATATGAGAAGTAGAATGGGGTAACAAAAACAGCTTTTGGGCTTTGGAGTTAGACTGACCTGAGTTTGAATCCTGACTTGGTCATTACTAGCTGTGACCTTGGGCAAATCACCTAATCTCTCTGAGTTTTAGTCTCTTCATCTATAAATTGGAGAGTAACAAAACCTACTTCTCTTGATTGAAGTAAGACCCTCATGAAGTCCATGGAGTGGTTCTCACTGAGCCTAAACTGAGCTTGCTCACGTAGGGTCATCAATTCCTCACACATTCAATTGCTCAACTGATTTACATGGAGAGTAGAGAGCCCACAAAGAGGAAAGTTTCCTCGGAAACAGCCTCAAGAACTGGGGGGATGACAGTGGATTAAAAATAGCTGCAAAGTCTTTGTCACTAACCCCATCAGCAGGTGGGGTTTATTTTCTCCCCCCTTGAATCTTGGCTGGCCCTGGGACTACTTAACCAATTGAAATAACCATCACAGTGGATGTGACACTATGCTAGTTCTGGGCCTAGATCTTAAGAGAACTAGTAACTTCTGCTTCCTCCCTACTGAATGTTTTCTCTTGAGATCCATCTATCATGAAAAGAAGTCCAAACTAGCCAAGTGGAAAGACCACTTGGGGAGACAGAGGCACCAGCCTCCCAGCTGACTCGGTCAAGGCATCAGATATAGGAGCAAAGCCATTCTGGCTTTTCTGGTTCCAGCCCCCATATGACTGCAGGCTCATGAGCACCCTGGGCAGGACGCGCAGAACTGCTCAGCCAGCCCGTGTGAAAAATAATGCATGGTTATTATTCTAAGCCATTGAGTTTTGGGTAGTTTATTATATAGCAAAGGACCCTCAGCAGAGATACGGAGGTCAGGTCTGAGCCTATTGGAAAGCTGAAGGAATATTATATTCTGGACCCAAGCAGTAACGCTTTGGTGCTGCGGGGCCAAGGTTTAGCACACAATTAGGGTGAGGGTCCTTCTCCCTCCTTCTCCAGGGAACAGAATGTTCATGGTGCAGTGTAGACAGTGTGACAGTTTGAGGGTTTGCAGCTTTGGGGATCCTTAGGGCTAGCCCCTCAGGTAGAAGAACGGTGTTATGTGGACTCCAGCTGGAAGGGCAGAGGCATGGTGCCACCTTCCCAGTGGCTTGTGGGCAGAGAGAATATTAACAAGGAATGTGATGTAAAGGGGCCATAGCAGACTTCTTGCTGAGAACATGTAAGGCCCTTGGAGTCTCCCCCAAAGTCCTGAGCAAGACTTTGAGTGAGCTGGAAGCCCTGTACAAGTTGTTGGGGGAGGAAATCCAGGAAATCTGGATTATTACCATCAATGAGACCATAGGCTAAGGAGGTCTGGGGACCTCCAGGTTTTATATGTAAAGCTCCTCATATAATGTTTGGTCCATGGTAAATGCTCAATATCATCATCACTAGGGAACTGGCCCTAATATCTAGAGTCATACAGCACATTAACAACAGAGCAGTCCTGGACTTTCTACCCATGGGAACCTGCCCCCTGCTGACTACTCTTGGGCTATTGCAGAAGTAGCAGCAGTCACCCTCAAGAATGCAGAGCTCAGACTACTCTCTGGACAGTCAGGTAAATCCTGTCAGCCTCCAAAGTATGCATATGTAAGCCTTTGTTTTGGCACAGAAGATAATACTCTGACTTGAGGGGTTATGAATCCCTGGATCTTAAAGTAAATGTCACCTTTCTCTGCTGGACAGTTTAACAGAGGAAGCTGGAAAAAGAAAATGACTGTTACAACCTTAATACTGAACAAAATATGTGCCATAGTTAAAATTCAGGAGCTACCTCCAGACAGAGCACAGCGTTCCTCAGTAGGTCGCCTGTAGGAGAAGGGAAGTTCCACTATCAGCTCTCATCTTAATGGTGAGAAGAGGAAAGGCCCTGGGTTTCAGCATCCATGGCTGGAGTTTATCCTTTGCTCCCCTCTGAGGTTTGGCTTTGGATGAACATGAGGGCCCAGTGAAACTTTCTAGGCTTCAAGGCAGCAAGAGAAAGATCTGGGCTAGCTTCCATATGGGCTGAATATTTGTGTCCCCTCAAATTCCTATGTTGAAGCTCTAACCTCCAATGTAATGGTATTTGGAAGTAGGGTCTTTGAGAGGTAATTAGGTTTAGATTAGGTCATGTGGGTGGAACCCTCATGCTGAGATTAGTGCCCTTCTAAGAAGAGGAAGACAGTGATCTCTCTCTTTCTCTCTATGCACATACACTGAGGAAAGTCCATGTGAAAATACAGTGAGAAGGCAGCTGTCAACAAGCCAGGAAGGGCCCTTATCAAGAACCAAATCTGGAACCTTGACATTGGACTTCCAGCCTCCAGAACTGTGAGAAATAAATGCCTGTGTTTAAGCTACTCAGTCTACAGTAGGTATTTTGTTACAGCAGCCTGAACTAAGACAGCCTCCTTGCTCGGTGTTCAACAGAGCCCCACCCCCACCCCAGGCTCCAAGGTATAGTAGAAAAGGCCCTGAAAGACAGAAAACCAAGGTGGAATTCTGGCTCAGCCAGTTTCAAGCTGGATGATACTGGGCAAGTCATTTAACCTCTCTGAGCTTCAGTTTCTCTATCTTTGAAATGGGACTAAGAATACTTGCTCTGCCTATCTCATTTAGAAGTTGTTTTGATCAAATGAGACCATGGATATAAAAGGACTTGAGAAACTATAGGTGGTATTTCTGGCTATGACAGAGTGAGAAGATGGGCAAACCCTCTCCCCTCAAAAGGAACTATAGGGGCTTCCTTGGTGGCGCAGTGGTTGAGAGTCCACCTGCCGATGCAGGGGACACGGGTTCATGCCCCGGTCTGGGAAGATCCCACATGCCGCGGAGCGGCTAGGCCCATGAGCCATGGCTGCTGAGCCTGCGCGTCCGGAGCCTGTGCGCCACAACGGGAGAGGTCACAACAGTAAGAGGCCCGCGTACCGGGAAAAAAAACAAACAAACAAAAAAAAAACAAAAAAAACTATAAAGTTGGACAAAACTGACAAAACCATCATTTTAACACTCTGGAAATTGACCAAAGGCAAACAACAGTCTCAGAAATGTTTATGCTTGAAAAACTGCTGAACTTTAGGTAAGAACAATGGGACTCAGTGATGTTATTGCCTTGGGCTCTTTCCATCTTCCACAGATTGGTCATTATAGAGGTTCTGCCAGGTTAAGGCCACATGAGGACTGGCAACTTGGCTGCTGAGGTTGAAGGGGCTCAGTTGATTTGGAGCAGTGGATGGTGACCTTGGTCCATGACATTGTCAGTGGAAGTTATGATCCTTGGCAGCAGGCAAGTAGGAAGGGCCAGCGGCGCTACTAGCATAAGGTCATGGTTGGGGCAAGCCTATTCTTGGCTGAGATGTAAATAAATTGTGGAGTTCAGAGAGAGCCCAAGCTATCCATACACTCCTGGTCAACCCTGAGGTGTGTGCAGGCATAGAGAAGATGCAAAAGGACCAAGCGGAAAGCAAAAGCCAGAACAGACTTTAAAATGACCTGAACTTTGAATGTGCTCCCTTCCCCACATACAGCTCCACGGACAGAACACCTGGCTTGATGTGTCTGAGCATAATCTCTATCCAATCATTGGTTGGCCACTAAACTATACAGACAGAAGCTTAAAAGCAAGAATAAGAAAATAACAAAATAGAGACACAAGTGGTCACACTGTGGGAATGAAAGATTTCACATATTTAACCTAGGCAGGTTCTATACACATAAAGAAAGAGAAAAAACAGCAGTAACAACAATTTTCATGAGGGAAAATCAGAACCCAGAGTTGCTACAATATGGTAACTAAAATGTCTGATTTTCAACAACAACAAAATTATAAGACATACAAAGAAAGAGGAAAGTATGACCCATAATCAGAAACAAAAGCAGTAAACAGAAACTGACTGAAAATGTCCCTAAATGTTGAAATTAGCAGATAAATGTTGCAAAGCAGCTATTAAAAAATGTTCAAAGACCTAAAGGAAATCATGTCTAAGGAATTAAAGGAAAGTATGGCAACAATTAATCAACCAATATAGAAGCTCAATAAAGAGTCAGAAACCCTAAAAAAGAACCAAAAGGAAATTGTAGAGTTGAAGTACAATAAGTAAAACTAATATTCATTAGAGCAGCTCGAGAGCAGACTTAAGAGGAAAAAGAAATCAGTAACCTTGAAGATAGATCAAGATTAATCAATCTGAAGAACAGGGAGGTAAAATTTGAGGAAAAATGAACAGAGCCTCAGAGACCTGTGGGATAACATTAAGCACACAAGGAAACATATAATAAGGGCCTCTGAAAGAGCAGAGAGAAGGGTCAGAAAAAGCATTTGGAGAAATAATAGCTAAAACTTCCCCAAACTGGATGAAGAACTTTAATCTACATATCTAAGAAATTCAATGAACCCCTGATAAGATAAATGCAAAGAGAGCTAAACATAGACACATCACAGTCAAACTGTTAAAGCCAAAGAGAAAATCTTGAAAACATTAAGAGAAAAATGACTCATTTTTTACAGCAGAGCATCAATATAATTAATGGCTGACTTCTCATCTTAAATAACAGAGGCCAGAAGAGCTGAAAGAGAAGTAACTGTCATCCAAGAATTCCACATCCAGCAAAACTATCCTTAAAAACTGAAAGCAAAATAGACATTCCCAGATAAACAAAGATGGAGAGACTTCATTGCTAGGAGACCTGTCTTACGAAGTCTTGCAAGTTGAAAGGAAATCATACCAGGATGTACTCAAATCCACAGGAAGAAACGAAGAGCATCAGAAATGGAAAATATGTGGATTGATATAAATATATATATTTTTTCATTTCTTCTCTTAACATCTTTTAAAAACATAAGGTTGTATACAGCAATACTTATAACACTGAATTCAGGTTTTATATCTAATATATAATATATAGTATATAATACACCATATATATACAAAAAATATATATAATACACTGTATGTTATATATACATATCAGTAATAGTATAAGGAAGGAGGAAGGACTAGAACTATCTTTTAACAAAGTTTTCAGGTTTTACTGAAATTAAGTTAGTATTAATCTAAAGTGGATTATGATCATTTAAAATGCATATCACAATCCCTACAGCAATCACTAAAAAAGCCCTTAAAATATAGTTTAAAAATATCAAGAAAGGTATTAAAATGCTACACTAGAAATTTTTATTTAACACCAAAAACCAGGTTGTAGAGTAGAAACAGAAGAATAAAAAGAGACAAGGGACATACAGAAAACAGCAGCAAAGTGGTAAATATAAATTGAATAACATCAATAATTAAATGTGAATGGTCCAAATGACCCAATCAAAAGGCAGATATTGTCATACCAGATAAAAAAGCAAAAATCAATTATACACTATCTACAGGAGACATACCATAAATTATAACACACAAACCAGTTGAAAGTAAAAGAACGAGAAAGATTTATCATAAAAAGAGAAACCATAAGACAGCAGGAGTAGTCCTGTAATATTAGATAAAACAGATACAGGACAAGAATTATTTCTAGAAACAATGAGTCAGTCTATTGGGAAAATATGACAATTATAAATCAGTATGTGCCTAACAACAAAACATCAAAATTCATGAATGAAAACCTGACAGAACTGAAAGAAAAAATAGATAGCTCAGGGCTTCCCTGGTGGGGCAGTGGTTAAGAATCTGCCTGCCAATGCAGAGGACACAGGTTCGAGCCCTGGTCCAGGAAGATTCCCACATGCTGCGGAGCAACTAAGCCGCACCACAACTACTGAGCCTGCGCTCTAGAGCCCGTGCTCCGCAACAAGAGAAGCCACCGCAATAAGAAGCCGGCGCACTGCAACGAAGAGTAGCCCCCGCTCGCCGCAACTAGAGAAAGACCGTGCACAGCAACAGAGACCCAACACAGCCAAAAATAAATAAAATAAATAAAATTTTAAAAATAGTTCAACAGTAATAATTGGATATTTCAATCTCAACAATTGATAGGAAAACTAGACAGAAAACCAGCAAAGATACAGAAGACTTGAACAATGCTATAACTAACCTAGTAGACATGTACAGAACACTCTCTATGCAAGGACCGCAGGACACACATTCTTTTCAAGTGAACATGGAACATTCTCCCAGATAGACCATATGCAAGGCCATAAGACAAATACCAATAAATATAAAGGGACTGAAATCATACAAGGTGTGTCTTTTAACCAGACATTAGAAATCAACAACATAAAGAAATATAAGGCCTCTTCATCCCTCTCCTGGTTTAGCAAAGCATGGCCTGCAGTAACCAGATGATGGGGTAGCTATCCTTCTCCCGGGAAAGGGATACTTTTTGAGGAAGTCAGAATGCTGTTCTCCCTGATTCTCTTTCCCCCTCCCTAATCAGTACCCCCCTCTCTCTCCATTCAATTAGAAATTGCAACCCCAAGAAAATGGGTGGCTCCATATCTGTTGGGAGACCCTTAAGTAGGCTGATGTTCAGTGTCAGAAACCATGAAAATGGAGTATTCACTTAAATTACCCTAGACACTCATAGGACAGTTACAACACCCACAGATCTAGAAGTGGTGCTCTGAGCAGTACTCAGAAGTCTAATTCATACTCAGGGAAGTACAGGGCAGGGTCACTTACTGAATTCCTAACTTAGATCAGGTATTACATTGACTCTTTACCAAACTCTATGAGGTAGGCATGATTCTCAGTTTACAGATGAGAGAACTGAGGTTCAGAGAGGTTAAGTAAGTTACTCAAAGCCACACAGATGTGTAAGGCCTGAGATATGAATTCATCAAATTCGGATATATGGCACAGGCCTTGAGTCCTACATCAGAGAGAAACTTTGCTGTCTTTTGTCACAGAGACTAGAGTTGCAGAGAACACTGAGGATTTTTTTTTTTTTTTTTAGAAACTTAACAATGATTTCTTAAGTGATATTTGAATGATTTTATTTGATTGGAGCACTGAAATATTTTATGGCTACAGTTTAATACAATGAGTAGAAAGGATGTGTGTGGGGAGTGGCAGAGGGGAAGATAGGACTTTATTATCCCCATTCTACTGAGGACAAAACGAGAGCTGAGAGACAGACGATGTAAGCGACTTGACCGGTATGACGAAGCTAACTAGGGGCTAAGCAGGGTCTAGAACCCAGGCCTCTTGGACCCCAGTTGAGTGTAGAAAGAAGCAGCTGTATTGTGCATCAGGGCCCAATAACTGAAGAAATGCAAGCTGTGCGCAGGCAATAGGTTATCTGGCCACTGCTGGCGGGGTGCTGAAACCCACCACGTGGTGCGGAGTCAGGGAAGCCTTCTCAGAGGGCAGAGGGGTACTGAGTAGCCTGTGCGCCCCCTACTCCCATCTAGGGGCAGCCAGGAAAGGGGTGGCCCCATCCCAAGGGAGCTGAAGTGTGTATGGGAGCAGGACGTCCCCCACGGCTCACTCCTCCACCCACACGCCTCACAACCCCTCTCCCTTCCCGAAGGATGGCCATCATCCCTAAATCCTCTCCCTTGCTAGGCCAAGTCCCCTTTCCCTGCCCAAAAGAGCAGCGAGAAGGTGGCTTTTGGTCATGACTATACACTGCACACTCTGCACAGGCCCCTTTTGTCCTGTATTCTCCCTAGTTCCTGCCCAGATCCAGTCCTGACGCGCTGTGTCGAGTTCTACCAGGCATCACTTAGCAGTGTGCCTCGCCACTGGGTTTAAAACAGCAGGGGACTCAAGAGTTTTAGACGTGCAGCTCTTGCTGGGTGAATGGGATTTTTATGAGGCCGCTGCAATCGGTCTTGCATACAGGGTGCTAAAGATTTTTATGGCTGGCTGGGATTTGTTGGAAGTGCCAAGGTGAAACGTGATGGAATTCCCCATTAGGGAATGTCCCCAGGAAAGCGCGCACGCATGGTTCCCTGGTACTCAGAGATGTCAGAGAGCTGGTTTTATGGAAAGCAATTTCCTCAGTAAAGAAAAAATATGCTCCAGAGACAGTGATTTCAGCACAGGGGCGCTGCCACCCTGGGTTTAACGGGCTTCCTGAGCAGCCGGGCCCTGGTGATTGAAAAGACAAATGGGTCCTACCTGCTCTGTCTGCCAGCAAACTTTTCTTCCCTTCTGTTGTTTAAAAAAATACATTTTAAAATAAAATAATAAAAAGCTTGAAGAGTGAGTGGCAATGACATCATCCACTCAATACTATTGTTAACATTTTGCTATGTGTACACATATAATTTTGCCATAGTTTGGACATAGCTATGATACGGTTTTATAACTTCTGTTTCACATTTTATGATAAACATTTCAAAGTCATGAAAATCTCTTTGTAGACTTCATTTTAAGTCACTTTATAATATTCCATTAGGTTGACATACCATAAGTGGTAGTCCTATTTTCCATATGGTTGGATATGGAGCCAGTTTCTGGTTTCTTATTATAAATAATGACACCATGAACATCTGGGAACATGAAGCTTTGCTTCTATTTCCAATGAATTCCTTGGAATAGATTTCTAGAAGTGGAATTACTGGATCAAAGGATGTCAAATTTTAAAGTATCCTCATCACATATGGCCAGCTTGCTTTCCATAAAGGTATTATCAGTTTACACTTCCATCCACCTTACATTGAGAATGCCTCTGTTACCACACTCTTGCCAACACTGCGATCTTTAGTTTTTAACGTGTCTTACTAATTTGCAAAGTACAAAATGCCATCTCATTGTGTTTTAATTTGCATTTTCGGATTAGTAGTAAGGTTGAACATTTTGCCCATTTGTGTATCATCTGTTTACATTTCTTTTTTATTGGAGTCTTAGTGTTTTCCTGTTTACTAGAGAAATAATTGTCTGCCATATTTGCCACAAAAATATTTTTTAACAGATTTGTTATTCCTGGCAGACTTTTCAAGCAAAACCCCAAGCTGACACACATGGGTTTCCAGTTACTCGTGTTAGCCGTACAAGGATCATTCCAAGGACATCCCAAGCCCTGGCTTTTGGTGTGTGGGGGCGGGGCAGGGCGGGGGTGTGGGTAGTGCTGGTTTAACCTTTGGTGAGGTGTGCGGGGTACTCAGGCTGGGCCCAAATTTAGCTGCAGGCCCTCAACCAAGTATTGGAGTCTCCTCGCTAGCCTGACCCTGTATGTCCAGATCTTGGAAATGAGTAAGACGCAGCCCCTTAATGAATTTGCAGCGTACTTGGAAATTAAACAAGTACACCTACAACAGGAGTCCAAAGCAGGGGGTAATAAATGCCCTTTGTTAGGGGTATGGCGCCAGCAGCTGAGATTCAGGTTCTTAAATTCTATCAAGTATTATGGTCAGTGCTTGAACCCAGGAATCCTGACTCTTAGGCCACAGGATCACATAATGTTGTTGTTGAGGGGATCTTAGCAGTTACTTGAACCTCCCTATTTTACAGGTCAGAAAACTGAGGCTCAGAGACTTGACCAGGGTCTTGGGGCAAGTTAGTGGCAGGGCTGGTCTGGAAACCAAGTCTCCTGCTTTCTGGTTAGGCTTTTTCTGGAGCCCGTCACTTTCTTTACATAGCATTCTTTCCTGGCTCTTCACTCACCTGCCTACCTTTACATGATCCTTTTTATGTGCCAAGCACTAGGACATGGAGTTAAAATATGGTTCCTGCCCCAAAGGAATTCACAGTCAGTGAGCAGGGGTTGTGTAAGTCATCAGAGGGACTTAGAGCAAGCACTTTGGGCTGCTGGGGCTCAGAGGTGGCTTGAGGAGATCAAGGTAGAAGTCTTCATTCGGCTTATGTTGTCCTGGGTAAGTTTCCCTCAGTCTGCCAGGTGACAGCAAAGTGTGTGAAGGCCAAGCACAGACCCCAGCAGAAAGCTCCACTTCGGCACCTTGCTCACAGTGGTTTGGAAGAAAGAACACAAGCTTTAGAGTCAGGTTGTGCCCTTGACTAGCACCTTGGACGATGTACCTCTCCTTTCTGGCCTTAGTCTTCTGATCTCTATGATGGGCCTCAGAGTTGTTTGTGAGAAATAAATAAGGCACATGGCAGAATGTTTAACACACAGTAGGTGTGCTCCCTCCTTTATTAAGCTCATCCTTTTTAAGGATGTGCCCCATCCTTAGTAAGCTCAATTAAGATATTCTTTTATTAAAAAGTCCCTCAATCTGGAACAAATGTCGGCTAATACCTCATCTTCTGGCCTCTGCCTGGGGGAGTTCATCACAAATGGGCCCACCTGTGGGCTCTGACCTGCGCTGCTCCTTAGAGGCTGCTGCCTCTGCTCCCTGCCTGCTCCCTTCTGGCGGAGCACTATTCTGATTACAGCTCCCATTGAGGTTGACCCCTGGGCCCCTGAATGATTCTCTGAATCAGAATCACAGTGCCAGCTGTGTGCCTCCCATCTGCTAACAAAGCTCTTACTTGGGAGTTTCTCACTCCTAGTCTCCAAACCTGTTTTGGCCTTGGTGATGGTTAATTTTATGTGTCAACTTGACTGGTCCATGGGGTACCAAGATATTTAAACATTGTCTTGGGGGATGTCTATGTGAGGGTATGTCTGTATGAGATGAGCATCTGAATTCACAGACTGAGTAAAGCAGATTGCCCTCCTTAGTACAGGTGGGTATACATCACGCAATCCATCGAGGGCATGAATAGAACAAAAAGGCAGAGGAACAGAGGAAGGGAGAATGTGCTCTCTCTGCCTGACCGCTTGAGCTGGGACACTGGTCTCCTCCTGCCTGCAAAGTGAGAATTATACCACTGGGCTCCTGGTTCTCAGGCCTCTGGACTTGGACTGGAAGTACACCACCGGCTTTCCTGGGTCTCCAGCTTGCAGATGGCAGATCACGGGATGTCTTAGCTTCCATATCTGCATGAACCAATCCCTTCTAATAAATCTCTTTTATATATATATATATATATATATATACACACATACATACATATATATCTCCTATTATTGCTTCTGTTTCTCTGGAGAGCCTGACTAATACAGTCCTGTTAGGAGTGCCCGTTCTGGTGACCTGACCAAGGCTCTCCTCTGCCAGTCCTGCCTTGTTTTTTCTATGAGACCTTCTTCCAAAACTAACTTCCCCGAGGTCCATGGCCTATGTGCCTAGTTTCCCGAGCGTGGAATCTGGGGCCAGATCCTCTGCCTGCACCCCTCTTCCTCCCCCAGGCGCCAGCTGCCCTGGCTAGGCTCTGATCCCCCTCACTTGGCAGCCCCTGTCCAGCCTCAAGGAGTTGGCTTAGTGCCTGACGCCAACCCTTCCTCATTCCCCTGACAGTTGGGAGAAATTTACGGCGAGAAATGAATATAATTTAGAGGACAATCACAAGCACAATCGCTAAGCATGGAGAAGAGCAGACATTTTTCCTCTGGAAAGGACAATTTTTTTTTTTTTTTTTGCCTTTTAAAAAACCCAGTGACTCTCACTGTCATTCTGATTCATGGAACCAAACTCTGATCAAAGTTCTTCCCTCATTTTCCTTCCTTTCGATGAAACCCACTTCTCCTTGAGAGGGACCCCCCCCCCCAGCTGATTTCCCACCTCCATGCATCTTTGTATAAAAGTTGGCAGGTGGCAGCCCAGTGGTCTGCTGAAACCCTCCTGACAAACGGGAATCCAAGCCACCAGCCCTCGGAGGAGCATGGAAGAGCACAGGCTCACTACATGTAAATCCAGAGAAATGGGATGGGGTACATGCAATTGAATTTTCTCACAGGAATTTCCAGATCTTTGACTCAGAGAAACCCAGAGAAGTCACTGTGAGGGTCGCCTCTAACTTTAACCCCTGTGCAGCAGCTTTCCCCTGAGGGCCCCTCTGCCGGAAGACTCTCTCTCCCAGGTGATGGGGCAGTTTTCCAAGCCAGGGTCCTACATAAGAGAGGTGGCTGCTGGACCATCCCACCTACCCTCAGGGTCTCTCCTTGGAAAAGCTCAAAAGAAGGGGGGATGGGTAATGCTTACTGCACACCTATTACGTGCCAGGTAATTCCCCATTTAATCCTGTAATAACCTTGATCCATGGAGGGAATTTACCCTTATTTCCAGAGGAGAAAACTGAGGCAGAGCTTTCCCACTAATATTAAGTAGGTACTCGATAAATGCTTATCAACCTGACCTTATCTCCAAGCTCTTGAGAAATGATAAAGTTTTCTGGAAACGTGAAGAATTGTAACTCTTATTATCAATGTAGTTTGTTGTGCTGAATGAGATATACAGGAGGTCCAAGATGGTGATGACTGAGTTTTTGGGATATTCCCACAGGAGAGAGTCTAACTGTCCATCACATGTATACTCTTCCTTCCAGAGTATAGAACTGTGGCTGAGAGTGGCTGCTCAGCTAAGGACTACATTTCCCAGCTTCCCTTGCATCTAGGTGGGACCAAGGAAATGGAACTCACTATGGGATTGAACACCTTCTCAGCCCAGACAGAAAAGAAGCAGGTCTGCTTTCTTCACCATTTTTTCCTCTTTTGCAGATGGCTCTGAAGCTCCAGAAGATGGAAGAGCCACAAGATAGAAGGCATTTGGGTCTCTGAATCATTCCTGGCATAAAGAAATGCTGCCTGCCAATTAGGGACAGTGCATGAGACTGACACATGGACAAGATATATTTACCTACGCCTCTGAAATTGTGAGGTTTTCTACTAAAACTGGCATTATCCTTACTAATATACTTGATGCGGTTTATCTTTTCGTGCACCTTTCAAAGTGAACATTCAGGGCATGGCAAACATTCAGGGGACATGGGGCCCTGATTAAATGCTTCCTGGATTCCTTCCCTTATCTCCTCCACCAAGCACAGCCACACCAGGCAGTCCCCCACCCCTTTCCAGCCCCCCTGCATTCCTCATGATGTCTCCTCAGGCTCCCATGCTCTTTCATACTGATAATATCCTACCTTCACAATACCCTCAAATGTCACCCCCTCAGGGAAGCTCTCCCCAGGTAGGATTAACCACTCTGTGTCTCTATAGTGTTTTTTGTTTTAATTTTTATTTTCTATTGGAGTAGAGTTGATTAACAATGTTGTGTTAGTTTCAGGTGTACAGCAAGTGATTCAGTTATACATATACATGTATCTATTCTTTTTCAAACTCTTTTCCCATGTGGGTTATCACAGAGTACTGAGTAGAGTTCCCTGTGCTGGACAGTAGGTCCTCGTTGGTTATCCACTTTAAACAGAGCAGTGGGCACGTGTCAGTCCCAAACTCCCTAAAACTAACCCCCCCTTCCCCCCTGGTAACCATAAGTTCGTTCTCTAAGTCTGTGAGTCTGTTTCTGTTTTGTAGTGTTTAACAGACTTGTGCTATGCTTATTTTTCTGATGACTCCTTCCCTGCCCACCCCTCCACTGACCTCTCTGGGACAGGTGCAGGCCCAATGTCTTTCTACTTGCCTTGTCAGCTAAATTTGGGCCCAGCCTGGGTACCCCTCGTACCTAACCAATGGTTAAACACCAACACCACCCACAACCCCACCCTGTCACGCACACCCCAAAAGCTCGCTACCTTGTATTCCCAATTTCCCTCCTTCCAACATTTTCTCTTCGGTCTTTTTTTTTTTTTAACTCCCTAACATACTCTGACAATTTCATTTACTTCCCTGTGCTGCCTATCCGCAGTGCCCAGCGCAGTCCCTGGCACACGGGAGACAATCCATAAATATGTGTTGAAAGAATTGAGAGCGAAGAAGTGAGTGAGTCTGGGACTCACGCTCTGTGCCATTTCCACATTAGAATGAAAGGCTGCCCTGTGCCTCAGTATCTAATTTAAATGTTATCTACTCGATGCCAGAGCCGACAAGACCTTGTGGACCGTCCCCTCTGTTCTCTCCCGCAGCAGCTCACTAGCAATGCAGGAGGAAGCCTCTATCGCCCTGCTGGCACTGGCAAGAGGGTGGGGGGAGCGGACGGGGGCCACCGGTACTTTGGGATCCATTTATCTATTAATTTCTTATCTAATTAAGGCCCACAATGACACAGCTATTTGTTCCAAAATGCCCTGGAACTAAACTCATACAGCATATGCGCACTCGAATCAACTAAAACGGTTCTCCTTAATGTCTGCCTTCAGCAGCCAATAACTGGTGCACACCCGGGTCCACAGCAGGGAAGCGTCTTGTCACTTCATTAGGCCCCAGATGGTATAGCTGCACACTGGCCACCAGGGCTCTTCTTAGAGGGCGAGAGGCAGCCTTTCCAGGGTCCTGGAGAGGAGTGAGCAAGACCCTTTTCGGGGAGAACTGCCTTTTACTTGTGGTTTGCAAATCGAGTTATAACCACAGAGACAGTGGGCTCTGGGAGATAAGAAGACGGGCAAAGGTGGGCAAGAGGGGCTTACCGCTGCCTTGGCTGAGTGCCATGACTTTTACAACTAGGAAGGCTAAGGGCAGTGGATCTGCAGGCAGCTCTCCATGGGGCTTACCCACCCTTACTGGACTTGAATGGTACCCTGAACTTCTCGGGCAGACTCTGACATATGGACATACTGGCATACTCTTGCATCCTCTGACACACTCAGGCATACTCTGACACTGCACTTTTTCACGGCTTCACTCTACAGTAGTTGTGTGATACTCCCAAGAAGCTGGGGAACCAATTAGGACTGACTCATCCTTGTATCTCAGACCCTGGCAGAGGGACACAGGAAATGTTCATTGAACTGAACTGAAATAAAAATACCTCGTTAGGCTGTTGGGAGAAAATATATGTAAGAAGCTCCCCACGTGGTAATGATGTTAATGATCACAAACACTAAGTACTTACGGCTGCCAGGCACTGTCTAAATACTTTACACATATTGACACGTGGAATCCTCACAGCTACGATGGAAGGTAGGTACTATTTCTATCACCCCACTGGAGAGATGATGGAGTGAGGCAGAGCTGGGGTTTGAACCCGGGCAGTCTGGCTCCTGAGTCCTTGGTCTGAGCCACTACAATTGCAATTACTTTCGCTGCACTGAATGCTGCCAGGAATCACTGCAACCAAATGATGCTCCGCTGCCCACACAGTTGCAAGAAGTGGCCACCTCTTTCCATTTCATATGTGGATCACTGCCATATGGGAAAAGCTACTCTGCTGATTTCTTAAGAAAAAAGTCAGTGTGTGTGTGTGTGTGTGTGTGTGTGTGTGTGTGTGTGTGTGTGTTCGTTCTAAGCGACATCTTTATTGTTCAACTCCTCCACGGTGCAAAAACTATTCAATTAAAACAGCAGGTAAGAAAATTTTATACTGCAGCTTTCTAGTAAGGTCTATTATGAGAAAGAACCAAAGAAAAGAGCGAAAAGTATTTGAGAGTCACAGTATTCGAGAGTCAGCTGTGCGTCGAGTGACGGGCTCACTGCTGGAGATATTATGGTGAGTGGAAGAGACACGGTTCCTGCCCTCATGGAGCTTATGGACAATACACAGAAAACACAGCACACAACCAAAAATGTATGACCATGGTGCTATAATAGATGTAAATTAACAGGACCCTTGAGGGAGGACACCAAGGTATTCCCTCAGATCAGGTTGTCAGAAAAGGCCTCTCTGAGAAGGTGACAATTAGGTTGAGACCTAAAGAATGAGAGGGGCAAAGAATGCCAAAGGTAGATGGAAGAGCTTTCTAAAAAGTGGAAAAGCACGTGTAAAGGCCAAAGGCAAGGACAAGCTTGCTGTGCCAAGGACCTGCAAGTGTGGCTAGGGCAAGGTAGATGGAGTGGTAGGAAGGAGGCTGATTGAATCGTAGACGTTGGAGAGTCAATGTGGGCGATGGCAAATGCTCTGGATTTTATTCTAGGAATGAAGGGAAGCCAGGGAAGGGTCTAAACAGGGATATAACAATGTTCTAATTTATGTCTTTCAAAGACCTACCATGTAGGAGACAAGAATGGAAAGAGGGAGAAGAGTGAACAGGACAGCCTGTTCAGGTGAGAGACCACGGGGTCTTGAATTAAGCTTATGATTAGAGATAGAGAGAAAGATGGATTGGGGATACATTTTTGGAGGTGGAACCAATAGGACTTGTTAGTGATTTGGACATGGAAACTGAAAGAAAGGCAGGAATCAAAGATGCCCTAGGTTTCTAACTTGGGCAAGTGGACAGTCTCATTTACTGAGATGGGGAAGACTTCGGGGAGATACAGGATTTGGGGTCCTGATTACGAGTTTTGTTTTAGTTTTGTTAATTTGAGAGGCTCACCACACATCCAGCTAGAGATGTCAACAGACAGTTGGAGATAGAAGTCTGGAGTTTAGAGGAGAGACCTGGGCTGAAGATATGAATTTGGTTGGTATTTAAAGCATGAAAATGGATGAGCGTACCTTGAGAGTCAAGGTAGGGACTATTAAATGACAGGACAGATAATGAGAGAGACAGTACTCACCAGGCCCAGAAAAAACAGCTGGATGAAATTTCATAGTTAATAGCATGTGTGTAAGGAAGTTCTTAGGGGGAAGCATTCAGCTGCCAGCCCCATACTGGGGGTCACCAAGAGACCCCAAGGTGATTGAGAGGGGAGATGGTCCAAAGCAAGGTCAAGAGGAGGACAGACCTGAGTTTGGATCCTTCCTTTCACTGCTACTTGCTGGTTTATCTCCCTGAACCTCAGATGCTTCAACTGTAAAGGAGCAGACCTACTACTATAAGACCTACTACGTATAGAGTTGTCATGAGGGTGAAAGTGCTGTTTGCAGGTGCACACTTGGTTCCTGGCACAGAGTATACTCCCACGGGAGCTATTATTACTACTAAGCTGGATCCACAGAGGTTGGGTGATTAGAATGATGGGGGGATCAATTTCTCTCTGTTCTAAGCAGGGCAGACCACTCCTGGTGGATCGGGTGGCCAACTGTGAGGCGCCCCCCTGACACACAGAAAGTCACAGACAAATGAGGGAAGTCCAGACCTCAGACCCTGTGAGGAAGGGCGGAAGGAAGAGTCTGGAGAAAAGAAGCTGAGGATGGGCTTCCCTGGTGGTGCAGTGGTTGGGAGTCCACCTGCTCATGCAGGGGACACGGGTTCGTGCCCCGGTCTGGGAAGATCCCACGTGCCGTGGAGCGGCTGGGCCCGTGAGCCATGGCCGCTGAGCCTGTGCTCCGCAATGGGAGAGGCCACAGCAGTGAGAGGCCCGCGTACCACAAAAAAAAAAAAAAAAAAAAAAAAAAAGAAGCTGAGGCTGGAAAAGGTGGAGTGGATGCAGAACTGGTCTCTGTTTTCGTATCTCTGGAGGACTTTGCCAGGGATGAAAAACTGCCCTTGTTCTGTGTGGTTCCAAAGGCGGGGATTGGTAGGGGCACCTTTAGTGAAACAAACCGTTAGTTAGTGGATATCAGGAAGAATGTTCTCTACAAGGCACAGAAGATTTGTTTAGTATGCGACCTTTGGGTTTTAAAAAAGGGAGAAATGTAAGAATATGTATTTATATTTCCAAAGAGAAATCCTGGAAAGATACCCAGAAACTAAAAAGTGGTTACCTACGGGAAGGGAGTGAGGAGTATTGAGAATTGGGTGGGAAGGAGGTGGGGAGAGGGGTTGGAAGTAAAACTTTTCATCATATACCGTTTTATGTTGTTTGACTTTTGAACAATGTGAACATATTCCATATTCAAGAAGCTAAACTAGAAATATAACTGAAGCAAGCAAGCAAGCATGCAAGAAAGCAGGCTGGAGCAAAAGCATCAATACATATCCTATGTCAGAGCTGCTCAAACATGGCACAGGCTGTCTGGGGAGCAGGACCAGGTTCATGGGCTGAGGGGCCTGTGGAACCCTACAGGGCCGTGGGCGCTGAAGGTCCTACACTTGATTCAGTGCTCTGTTGCTGCTGCCTTAAAATGCTTAATAATCTTTGCAAATGGAGCCCTGCATTTTCGTCTTGCACTGGGTTCCTCAAGTTATGTAGCAGATCCTGCTGGGGAGACCGTGGTCCTCAACCTTGGGGAACTGAGCTGGGGCTAGGAAGCCACTGGGGCGAATGCTGTGGGACAGCTTCAAGCCTCGGGTGGGGGGAATGGACTGCGTGACCTTGACATGAAATCCTGTTGGCTGGCTGCATGCTGGAACTCCTAACACTAGGTGTTTCTTCCACCTGAGCCCTATAGCTAGGATGACCACAAGTTCCTGTTGGCCTGAGATGATTCTGGTTTGTGCCTGTTGTCCCAGTGTAATTATTAACAGTGATGCCATTCACTATGAGAAGTGTCCCAGTTTGGACAACAAATTATATGGCCACCCTAAGTTAAGGCTCTCCTGCCAACAGCCACCTACTTGGTGTGACAGGCCGGGGGACACTTCATTCATTTGGGTTGCTCAAGGATTGAGGCTGCTGCCTGGACCCCATCTGCTACCCCTAGACACATCTCACACACACACACACACACACACACACACACACACACACACACACACACTCACTCACTCACACACTCACACGCATGCCTGGCATGGCTCACCAGTAAGCTGATTATTTATAATGTGGCAGAAGATAGCTTTAAGATAAGGAAATGGAACGCAGGGCTGATTGAAACAATGTGCTTATCCCTGCCTCAAGATGAAAGAGTGGCCAGAGAGAGATTACTTGGAATATGTTTACTTGCTTCCCAGAGACCTTCCCCCAACCTCCTCTTTAGAGTCAGAATGAGTTTAATATGTGAAATGTGATTTGAGCGGGGCAAGGAGTGAGGAATGAAGGCGAATCACTCCACCCAAGCTAATCCACATGTTATTCGTTGACTTTTTTAGCCAGGCTTTCAGATCAGCAGCCTTAGAATGACAGGGCTGGCAGGATTTTAGGGATGAGCTAGTGCAGCCTCCTCACTTGGATTTCTCCTGGAGAGCTCTGTATTTTGCAGCAGTAGTTGGGAGGGAACTCATGGGGAAATAAAGCAAAGACGCTACCGAAAATATCCAGAGGCATTTTCTGGACCTCCTACTTTCCCTGCACACCTGCATGTCTCTGTGAAAGCTGCTGCCTCTGCCTATGATGCTGCTGCCTGCTGCTGCAGAAGAAGTAAACTCTTCCAAGGGCTGGAGCCTTCGCTACAAGCAGGGGCCTAGTCCAGGGCCTGGCACAGGAAGGCGGCAGGGCAGGCGGCATGAGTGAAGTCAGGGCAGCAGTCTGGCCACACTGATCTGGGCCTCATACTGAACCTTCTAAGGGTGAAGGGGAAGGAAAAAGGCTATCAGTGGAGGACACAAAGTTAAACAGCCCACCCCCTCCAAAGTGCAACTCTTATACTTCTAAACTACCCAGGGAGCCATTTCCCCTCAACTGCTGACTCTGCTGGGAGAGGTCAATTCACCTTCCCTATGTTTCACGTTCCTATTCGAACGTCACCTCTTCCAGAAAGCCCTCAAAGAGCACTTCTCCCTTTACTTTGTTCATCAATCACTTTTCTCCCTATTCTCATTTCTTTATGATTTCAGGGAATATTTATTGATCACTTTTTATGTACTGTGCTCTGTATGATGTACTGGTTCCGTGCTAGGAGTTGAGAAGACAAAGACCATGAGATTCAACGACTCTGCTCACGTTCTCAGTCTTGGGAGAGGGGGATGGAGGGATGTGGAAACAGAGACAGCATACTACTGAAGTGTGGGATTAGAAGGAAGTGCTGAAAGGTAAGGAATGCCAAGGGAATACCGCCCTCAAACCAGCCTCAAGGCTCAAAAGGGAATTCTTAGAAGTGAGACTTGAGCTGCATCTTGAAAGATGAGCCTGAAGTGGTTTGGGGCAACAAACGTGAAAGATAAAAGATGTGTGAGGCCTCCAGGCACCAAGCACCTGGTATTTTACTGCTATCACCTATCTCAGTATCCTACCACCCTACCAGCCTGTTAGCTTTGTGGGGACTCATCTTTTCACACCCCATATCCCCACACCTTTCTCAGAACTCATCACTTCTTTGTTAGACAGAATAGCTCACACGGGCTAAAACAAAGCTTCTTGCCTTCCAGGCGCAGACCACAGCAGGCTACCTTCCAGATCCAGAGGATTCAAAGAGAACCCCCTTGCTGGAGAGCGGGGCAGCTGGGACTGGTCTCTCGTGGAGCCTCAGCCCCCAATTAATGCGGTGTTAAGACTGACACCGAACGCTAATTTTGCAGGCATAAAAAGCACTATTAGAAATTTCTTTCCAAATGTTGAGTTCATGTTGCTGATTCTGTTTTAATATTAACTATCACATTTGGCAATTATATTTCAATAATGAAGAGGTTATCTCTACTGTAAGATGAATAATGAGGAAGACTCACTGGCTTTGACTTGATCGTTGGAATTTGTGTGTCATTGGAGCTGTATTCTCAATCATGACTCAACAAACTGATTAAATATCAGCCAAGCATGAACAATAGCCTGCAGTTCTGATTCCTCCTCCCCACCCCACCTCTAAATGCTTTTAAACCTTGGAATATAAATGTGAATTTTTCTGGCATTTAAAAAAAAAGTTGTATTTTTGACCCAGTTATTTACCAAGACTGACAACATTCAAACCACCCGGGCCTCAAGATCAATGATCTCAGGAGAAAGGTGTTTCTCGGTTGCGCATAGGAATCGTGGTCAGAGGCCTCTTCCTCCTGCACTGAACTGCTCAGTTCAATTCAGCCAATATCTATGGAGCACCTACTCTATGCCAGGCCTTGAGCTAGATCCAAGTCCATAGAGATAATTCCACAGGGGAAGAAAAACAACTATTGCTAAGCCCATGCCTTGCTCCTCTGAGCTCCCATGATACCCTCTGCAGCTAGATGCACACCTCCACCAATTATACATCACACAGTGTTGAAATGACGTTTCCTGCTTCCATCCCCTCCAATATATAGTGAGTGCCTCAAGGGTAGAGGATGTATCTTATTCATCCTTGCATCTCTGCTGGGCCAGCCCAGAACCTGGCAGATAACAGAAAACGCAGCAACAAATGTTCGTTGAATCTTAATGAATCACTTGAAATTTTATATACATTACTGACTTCTCACAGCAACCCAGAGAGTAAGCTCCTCTCATAGCCCCTCATCACACTGAACTTGAATGTGTCCAAGTCTCTTCCCAAGAACGTGAGCATCTGAAAGCAGGGGCCATTCTGTGATTCACTCATGGACCTTCTAGAAATTTTTGTTGAGTGAATGGTCACGTTTGCTCCAGTGCTTCCTCTTGTATCTAAGACTAAGGTCCTACTGTTTAAGTTCCCCCAGGAGCAAACCCTGAAGAAAGGATCCAGGTACAAGTAGTATCTGAGAGTAAAAGAAGTCAAAGAAATATGGGTGAAGGAGTAAGGATGTGAGACAGGAAAGACAAGGCAGCCAGTAACAGGTATGTCCTCTGAATTATCCCACCTGAGCAGTGAGGGAACTGAGGTATTTATACACCAACATCCATCAACCACTGGCTGGGGGCTGCTTCCAGGGGGTGTTAATTCCTTGTCTCTTCTGACCTGCCCTACACATGAGCAAAGCTGGCTTCTGAGGCCAGAGAAAGCCTCAGGGGAAGAAAAGTACAGTTGGAAGTTAAGCTGGCTGCACTGCAATGGTCAGAGGGTACGAATGGGGTGTCCACTGAAGCAGCTGCAGATGAGGAATTCTGACCATGTGATGACACAGGACCCCCCAGAGCATGCAAAGGAGAAGTGTGGGATTTGGACATTCATCATATACATGGAGATCCAGATGAGAGGGCATCTAAAGCTCTCTACAGTACTAACATTCTAGAACGTCATGACTCCATGTATCCCTCGGCTTTTGAAGGCCAAATCATCTTCAGAAGAAAATCCTTTTGTCTCTGGATTGAGAAAGTAAAAGAGGAATGAGTGTAACAGGAGGGTGATGGGGGATATTTGTGGTTTGGCTCAATCATTCTTATGTGAAAGCAGATCTATAGAGAAACGCAGGGGCACTGTGGTGAGAAAACCCACAATGATGGAGAGATGGTGGGCTAGAGTCCTAACGTGAAATGTTAGGGAGATCCAATCATCTTGTGGGCCTCCAGCAAATCATCTGACATTTACCAACCACCTATTTTGTGCCAGGCACTGCGTTCCTCTTTGCCCACATTAATTTATATCATTTAATCACCACAAAAAACTTGGAAGATGCTATAAAAATACCATTTTGCAGATGACAAAACTGAGGATCAAAGAGGCCCGATGGTAAACGCAAACCCAAGGTGGGAATGTGAGTCTGCTCCTCATTCCGTGACCCCAGGGTGCTATTCCCTACAGCTGTTCATCCACAGACCTTCGAAGGATGTGCCACTGGGCTCAGCTACGCAGTTAAACAGACCCAGCAAAGGATCTTTGTGCTGATTTGTGATTAAAGGCAAACAAGATAATCAGTCCCAGGACCGGGGGAGAGAGGTCCTCACTTTCATGCATTCCTCCATTCACACGGCCCTGGAAACCTTTCAGTGCAGTAGTGGCTGCAGCAATTACTCTGACTGCAAAATAAAGGATCCTGTCTAGAAATGCAATTACTTCCAAAGGAAAGGTTTCTAAAAGGCACACACGAAAAAGATAGCACTTTGTTTTTCTGAAACTGATATTCCCAATAAGGACAAAGATTAACTTTGATCAAAGTTTATACAGCTTTGTAAAAAATAAGGATGATGGAGACAATGAAGAAGATGGTGATGATGATGGATGAAGATGATGGTGATAATGATGCTGAGTCTATTGAGATGGTGATTATAATGAAGATAGTGGTGATGACGATGTGATGGTAATCGATGACGATGATGACAGCAAGTGCCATTTCCTGAGCGCCTATATGAGTCAGTTACTATGGTGAGCACTTCCTGTACGCTGTCTCTGATTATCACAATAGCCCTGTAAGATGAGGATTAGCATCCCCATCTGACACATGAGAAACTGAAGCTCAGAGAAGTGAAGTAACCTGCCCAGGCTCAGAACACCAGCATGGAAAGGCACTGATAGAGATTCGTGCTTGACTTATAACTCCAAATCCTGTGCCTCTAACCGCTCACCTACCTGCTTCACTCATTTACTCCTCCATTTGCCTAGCTATTTTAAAAAATTCATTCATCTATTCAAAATATTTACTTAGTCCCAGGTACACCGAAGATAGCTGCTGGACCCTCCTAACCTCCAATGTGTCAAAAAATTGCCTCTATCCTCGCATTAGGGATAAATGAGAATGGGGATGAATTGCATTCAAATCAAGATTTATTCACAATATGGGAGGGAGGGAGACGCAAGAGGGATGAGATATGGGGACATATGTATATGTATAGCTGATTCACTTTGTTGTAAAGCAGAAGCTAACACACCATTGTAAAGCAATTATACTCCAATAAAGATGTTAAAAAAAAAGAAAAAGATTTATCACAATAAATGCTCCCAAAACTATAAAGAAATGGAAAGTGATTAACGGGATGGGAGAGAGGATTATGACTGGAACGAAAAGAACTATTAATGATTTTTCAGCTCCTATAAGCTAATGACAATGATCTGCTTCATGTTTAATTAATAGGGCAGTAAAAAGATGCTCCTTAATTGGTTCGTAAGGAGAGAGGTCGTCTTACTTTTCACTGAAACCCGTGCTCTAGGCAGGGGGCCCAATGGAGTAGGATGGGTGGCTCCCAGGAACAGCTCCTGAAGGGCTGATGGTGCTGGGTTGACACTTGGGAGAAAAACATGGCTTGAACTTTGGGCAGCACTTACTGTACCTCTATTCCCTGGGGTGGCCTGATGGGCAACTGTGTGCTTCGTTCTCTGGCATTTACTGAGTGCCACTGCCAGAGACTTCATCTGTACAGTGGCACCATGAAAGAAGCATTAGGCCTTATCATAACCATTTCACAGTTCAGGGAAGTTAAATGACTTCTCTAGATCATCTGGTTAATAAATGGGGGACTTAAGATATGTCTGTATCTGTCTATGAGGTTTGTAAGTTTACCTAAGAGTTGCCATAAATATAGATGCCCTCCTCACTTCCTGTAGTGAGAAGGCCAAAAATAAGGGAGGACTTGGAGAAGGCCCAGAACAGGGCTGGCAGCCAGGGCATCTGGGTTCTAGGTTCTGTTCTACCACTGAATTAGGCTGTGAGGCTGCCTGCAACATCTCTGTTCTCTGTCCTGCAGGATCCTCATCTGTAAAGAGGCGTGGCCGGTCTGTGGGATCTCTTGGGTCCTTTCCAGCCTCCCCAAACTTCTAAGACTCTGGTTTACAGATTGCTCACCTAATTCTTTAACTCATCTGATCACAAGGTCCACAGGAGACAGACAGGCTGGGTGGGGGGGGAAATCTATGCAGCTTCAACGGAAAGACTTAGGATACTATAAAGTTATTCACAGCCAAGAAAACACATCCCTGGAGTCAGGAGGTACCTCAATGGAAAAGTCAGATTCAATATCTAGAAAACTAGTTTATACCCTAAAACCAGATCTATTTGCTTGTATTCTCTCATTCTCTGCCTAGATCATCCGTGTTCATTTTTCTCTCCAATAAGAAGGTGAGTGGCTGAGAGTAGGGACTGCATCATCTGCTTCTTTTGCATCGCCCATAATAACCCTAGCGCAGCCCTGCACATAGAAAGGGACTGATAAATACTGTTGCTTGAATTTTTAATGAAAAATAACGTCTCAGCACATGTGTATGGCGCCTTCTTGTACTACAACAGAGGTCATCTTGAACAATACTTTGAATACTATCTCCATTTTCTATAGATGGACACTGGGGCTCAGAGAAGCCAAACGGTTTGGTCAGGGGCCGCACGACCAGGAAGCAATGGAGCTGGGGCGGGCACTGGGCCTCTTGACTCCCAGGCCAAGGCTCTTGTCACTGGCCCTTGAAAGAGGGACCAGCTCCCCTCAGAGAGGGATGAGGATGTTAGAGAGCGCCTCTCCTGAAGACAGAAGCACCCCCTAGAAACACCTGCCAGGGGCAGCACTTAGACAATGGTCATGGATGCTTTAGGAACTCTAGGAGGAAAACTGAGAGGCCGATTCCTTGAACTTTCTCCAGTTCAAAGAACTGCCACTTCTTGCTATAGAACTTGGTTATTTAAGTGCCCCTTTGTCCCTCACGTTAGCCTGAGAGCTCCTGGGCCAGGGTCTGGGTCATGCGCCTGTGAACCCTGTAACGCCCACCAACACCCAGGAAGATCTGGCAGAACACTGGGATGAATGAATGAATGGACGAATGAGTGATTCGGTCAATACAGTGGGGGGACATCCAGATGCTTTCAAACAGCAGGCGTGGTCTCACAATCCCTAAAAACAGTCTGTGCTTTTTAATGGACAATAATGGTAATCAACACCTCTGTGGCTCTATGAAGCTCTGTATATGCTTCTGCAGGGCAAGGATTATCACCTCAGTCTGGGAGATTTGCCCAAGATCACAGAGACAGTATAAGTAGCTGCCATTTACTGAGCTTGTGTCAAACCCTTTGCTGGTAAATAGCTCACTTAATCCTCAGCATCCACCCTCTGTGATAGGTTATTATTATCTCCATTCTTCAGATGAGAAAAACTGAGGCCCCAGAAGGTAACCTGCTTTAAGGTCACCTGGGCAGTAACTTTATTTAAAGCCAAACTGTTCCGACTCCCACACCTGAGCATTTTCTCCTTAGGGCCAAGCTGCTGGGATCAACATTCCTGAAGCTTGGGGTTGGATGCCCTAATGAGGCGCTGTCAGGCTGACAGCCCTCTCAGCTGAATGCAGGCTAATTGGGAATTTTATAGGAAAACAGAAACCAACCCTCCTAATCAATTACACGGAACATGGGTCTGCATGTGAGCATCATGGCTAGCCCTGGGTCACGTGCACACTGTTTATGTGTGTGAGTGTGTGTGTGTGTGTGTGTGTGTGTGTGTGTGTGTGTCTATTTATCTTCCCTGAGGCAGAAAATACAATGGGTCCATTCAGATCTCCTCTCTTAAATAATCTAGGTGCTGCAAGGCTTCCAATCCCTGTGTGCCAACAGCACAGGGTAATGGTGTTATAGCCATCACGGCGTGTGTGAGCAGGATTCAGGGCAGGGCCTGGCCGGGTGTGAACTGGAGGGCAAGTGTCCTAGTGCTGAGAGGGGTCACAGGTAGTGTATTTATTTTATTTTCTTAAATGAAAATTTTACATATTTAAGGGACATAACATGATGATTTTATATACATACACAGAATGAAATTATCACTGTGGTCAAGCTAGTTTACATATCATCTCATCACATAGTTACTTATTTACTTTTGTAACGAGAGCACCTGAAATCTACTCTTTTGATTTTTATTTTGTTTCACATTCTTTAAGGGTACTCTGCCAGCCCTGCATGACGCTGGGTATGAGGCCAGAGATAGTTAACATGTAATGGAGACTACGGTAAAACCAACCTAAAGAGGGTGCTCCGCCAACCAGGCATTGTTCTCTCGGGGAGGAAGAGAACCAATGTTTGCAGGCAGGATTCAAAGCAGAGCTCTGTGTGACAGTAATGAGGCGACAGAACAAATGATCAACACTGAAAGCAGTGAGTGGAAGGAAGGTTTAAAAAGAGCACCATGGACAGTGCACATGACTGTTTTCTACCAAAGAAATCTAGCAGAATTTAGCAGGAACTGAGCTGTTCGGACAATGTCCTCCAATATCAAACACAGTTCAGCCCTCCTGGAACCTCAGCAGTGGTATTAGAAGTAATACTTTAGTGCTTTTTAGAATGCCTACCTTGGGTGGGGCACTGCTGGGTACCTTCTATGACCTGTCACCTCTAATCCTCATAACAACCTAGAGGGGAGATTATTATCCAGCTTTACAGCTAAGGGAATCCAATGACTTGTTCGGCTGACTCAAAAACTGTACAGTCTGATCCCCAAACCCTACAGAGTGGCTGTGGACTTCCTTGACAGAATGGATTAATCAACACGATTATGCAGGAGAAGGGACAGAGCTTCTTGGACTTGGATAAAAGAGCAATGCAGATGGAAGTTCCTGGAAGCCTGCCATCCAAACAGCCCCGTGGAGAGCTGGCCATTCTGTACAGATTCTGGTGCCCTTCTGTGTAGGAGTGTGTGTATGATAGAGATGTATCTATCTGTCTGTCTATCTATCTATCCATCCATCCATCTATCCACCCACCTACCTACCTACCTACCTACCTACCTACCTACCTGTCGGGAGAGGGAGAGAGAGGGAGATAAGTGGGAGTTGGGGGAGAATGCTGGGAGTGGCAGTGAGATCTCTAAGTCAGAATTCTGGGTATTCTGATTGGATGTTTCATCCTGAGGTCACCTCCCTCCACTACTTTTTTTGTTTGTTTTTAATTTGACACAGAAATAGGAAGAAGAATTAAGATATTTCTCTCAAAGGTGCTGAAAGATGTGTAATGCAAGAGGGTAAGTGGTAAGTGAGGAGGCAGAGAAGGGGTAAATGTGGGCTAAACAAAGACTTGAACTTAGAATTATCCAGACATAAAAGTTCTAAAAAGGAACCCTGGGCAAGTCAGGGGAAGAGGTTAGAGCAGAAAATGCTTCTAACAATACGTTTGTGGTTTCCTTCTGCAAACCACAGAGGACTAGCAATTCTCTCCAGATTAAGGGACTTTCCTGCAGAGATTCATGCAGTAACCAAGTTTCTGAGCTAGTAGGGTCTTGGGGATCATGAATCCTGAGTTCTACCTTCATTTCCAAATCAGGGCACATTGACTTGCCCCAGATCACCCAACCATTTTGTGACAGAGCCAAGATAAGATCCTCTTCAAGTCAAAGTCTTAAGTCGTTTTGGATTGAGGATTTCTTGGGTCAGGTGACCACAGTGCCTGGATCCCATCAGAACACCCTGGGTCTCCCATGTCACTGTTTCTATGAAGACCTGGAAACCAGAATTCTCAGTCTCACCTTCAGCTTCCTGAGTTGATGTTCTGCCTTCTCAACAGTTCCAGATTTATGTGATTTATGTCTCCCTTTCCTCAGTCTTAGTCCACATTCTCATCTTCTCTTAAATCCATGCCTCCTATTTCCCTGGCCATTCTTTTCTGACATTCCCTGAACCTTGAGCATCTCAGGGCTTCCTGCAGGAGAGCCCATTTCCTTCGTGCATCTGCTGAAAAGTATTGGGTTGGCCAAAAAGTTCATTCAGGTTTTTCCGTAAAGGGGGGGATTAGGTAGGGAAAAAAACTTTAAAAGATCAGCACACTGCTAGCCCACAGACTGTAGAGAGCTCTCACAGCCAGATGGGGTGACCAGTGTGCCCCAAGCCCAAAGAAGCAAAGTTTCAAAATAATATAAAATTTAAAAAGTTTTGTACGTAAGCTATTCAAGATTTCTCCAGCACTAACTGATACAAAGCACGATGAGATGGCACTTTTAGAGACAGCAGCTTCAGACCCAGAAAAGGGTGATGAGATGAGTTTCATGTGGCTAAATCAGTGGCAAAACATAATTTTCTTTCCTTTCTTTTCATAATTTTCTTTCAGTATTTACTGAGTACCTAGCAAGGCTGCAGGATCACTAGACCTACCTGTCCACCTGGTGCCTGCTGGGCCCCAGGCACACGTTAGTACTTTATACAGATTGAGTCTCAGTTCAACCCCACAGCAGTCTTGCAACGTAGGTACGATAAACCCCATTTCACAGATTAGGACACTCACGCTCAGCTGGGTTCCCCTGCACAAAGGTCATATAACTAGTGTGTGGAAGAGCCTCGATTTGACCCCAAGAAGTGGTAGAGTGTAGGGGTTAAGAGTCTGTTAGAGCCAGACTGGATGGATTTGAACCCCAGCTCTGCCACTTAGTAGCTATGTGATCCTTGGGCAAGTTGCCTAACTTTTCTGTGCCTCAGTTTCCTCATTTGTGAAATGGGCATAGTAATCAGGTTGTTGTATTTATTTAGGGAGGAAACAAATATGAGGCACTCAGAACATAGTAAGAACCCAATAAATATTAGTTGTTGCTGTTGCCATTTAATTATTTATGATTATTACTACTATTATATACCAGGTTGTCTAATTCACAAGACTATGCACTTTCCTCCATCTAACGTTTCTCAAACTCTGAAGTGCACGTGTCTTGGGTCAGGTTCCCTGGGAAACAGGCTCTGAGATGGGGATTTGCCAGTGGGAGGTTTCTTGCTCTCAAGAACACCTCCTGGAAGGGAGTGAGGGAAGCAGGATTGGGCAGAGGAAGACCTGGAGCTGCAGTGCAGTTGTAACGCTGGCTTTGGCTAATCTCCTTCAGAGCTCAGGAGCTGAGCCTGCCTTTCGGAGTTGTCTCAAATTGGACCAAGGAGTCTGGACCTTTTTATAATCCTCACTCTCAACCCCTTTCTCCATGGACGACTCATTGGATGCAGGCAGCCTCCAGGGTCAACTTGGGCTGGGTAAGGAGCCCCTCAGAGAAGGCAATTCCCCAAATGAAGTAGTGTGAGCTGTGAGCTGCCAGCACTCCGTGGCATCTGGGAAAATGAGGGCCTCGTCTTGGGGGGCATCTGGGTGAGGCATGACAGTATCCGCCACAACCCGGAAGAGCAGAGGGTAAGTAACCCCTCTCCAAGGCAGGGCTTGTGTTACTGTAGCTGCGTGGATATTGCCTGGGCATTAGCCAACGTGCAGGTTTTTGAGTCCCAGCTTAGAACTATTGTCAATCATCATCTCTGGGTAGGGAGCCTAGGATTCTGCAAGTTTCACAAGTAGCCCAAGTAGTAGGTGTGCACCCTAGAATCTGAGAACCACTGCCCTGAAGAGTATGAAAGAGTGGCCTGAAGTGGTCAGTTGCTTGTTTGACATTTCATTAAATCCTCCTATTTCACCTTAAGAAATCACTCCAATTTTGCATCCTCTTAATAATATATACATGTTTGTTCTCATACACTAATACCTTTCCCTCATAGCTTCAGAAATACAGGTGATTGTTATCGTCCCCGACACCCTCCACACAGGACCGAGGAAACCCACACCCCTGTTAGAGAAGCCCAGCTGCCTCCCCTTTGTATCTTCGCCACCTTCTGGGGATGCAAGTAGATTAAGACCCAGCCTCTTCCCTCAAGGAGCTCAAAGTCTAGCAGAGAGGTAACACTCAGGGCATCTTCCAGAGTTGCAGTCTTCCCCCTGGCCTCCTCTGCCTGCTAGATTCACTTGCTTTCAAATCTGCTTTCTGGGTGCTGATAACCTATGCTCTTCTGGAGTGAGCAGACTTGCCTTGCCTGGGCCGGAGACCTACCCCATGCACAATCAATTTCTCTCTCTCCGAGGGCAGTGTACGGCTGGTTTAGTTTCTCCTCTGTCCATGTTCTCTACTTTCTGGATCATTAAACTGTTCTCATCCAAATGCAGCAATCTATTTCATCTTAGATGTTTGGCTGTCTTGGAAACCCAGGAGGCCCTGTGAGAGCGGAAGACCCAAGAGAACTGAATGATTTAGAACTTCTCCAAACCAGGCCTCCAAGTTTCTCAGTCCCATTCCCAGAGGGGCCTTCGCAGTTGGAATCTCAATTCAGAAAGTACTTACAAAGTTGGACGGCAAAGGAAAGGCGGGGGAGGGCGTAAAATGGGACAAGAGTGAGTTGGTATTTGTGAAGAGTAGCTTTCTCTATCCAGGTGGGCTCTTTCCCAGGAAGCCCTATTAATAACACTCTTCACTTTGGGAACAGCTCTCATGCTGAGAAATCCCCAGGTCCTTTATGGGGAGAAGTCATACCACCTGACAATGAACCTGATGTCCTGAAGAGAAGAAAGTGAACAGCTGTCAAACAGCCGCATTGCTCTAGTGAAAGAAAGGGAGGTTAGGGCCTTGGAAGAATTTAGGGAAAGGAACTAGGCAGAGCCCCACCTCCTTCAGTGGGGGGCAATCCGAATGCACCCAGGGTTCAAAGCAAGCTTCTTGCCTCCTTGGCATCCAGCAATCAGCAGAAGAAACCGGGAAGCCCAGAGAGTTAACACAGGGGCCAGAGCTGGCATTAACTGAGCACTTTCAGTGCCAGGTACCGTGCTAAGCCATTTACAAGCATGATTTAATAGACTCCCCACATCTGCTGAATGATGTGGCTTCTAAGGTTACTCCCATTTTACATAAGTAAAATGGAAACTGAGCCTCCAAGAAGTAAGACACCTGCTCAGGCTCCCCTGGCTAGTATGTGGAAGCCGGGTTGGGTTCCCAAGTTCTCACTGTAAATCAGGAAGTGTCAGAGACCCTCTCTCACCTTGGCTGAGATGTTGGCTTTGGCACCACCTTGGCCTGAAGATGGGAAGGCTGTACCTCTTCCAATAAGCAAAAGAACTGTTTCAGTTGGACACGCCACCTATCAAAACTCGGCAGGGAGGGGAGAGGATCCCACACGGGGTACTGGAAGCCATCCTTCTCGGGGCGCCGCCCTCGATCCCTCTCTGTGTCTAGGAACGTCCCCCGGTGGCACACTGAGCAGAGTGGAGCTATGTGCTGTTCGCGCCCGGCTCTCAGATGATCGACAGGCCTCATATCCTTCCACCAACCCCAGGAAGGAGCCATTCTTCTAACTTAGTGTCCAGCCCAGCTGAGTCCTGTCAAAGAGCCTTGGTGGACCCCTTAAGCGACAGTAATTCTCCCACCAGGAGGAAGCCACAGTGGATCTGAATGAGATCCAGGGCCCCTGAGAAGCCACTTGGCCGGCCCCAGCAAACACTGCTGGAGATGGATGGGGAGGAAGGATGGAGTGAGCCAGAGAGATACAGGAGACTGAGGTAGAAAGGGAGAGGCAGAGAGAAAGTGAGAGGATGACATAGACGGAGGAGGGAGACACAGAGGTGGAAAAGGGACATTTATGTGGGCGATGCTTGTGCAGTGAGAGCCTGCACTGCACCTCCCACCACACTGCAGGGACCACGTCTGGTTTTGCCCACTGCTGTATCCTTGGTACCTAGCACAGTGCCTGACACACAGGAGATGCTCCTAAGTACTTACTGAATGAGACTGAAAATAAAGAGACATAAGAGTACAGAGAACACAGGACCTGGCACATAAGAGTTGCTCAGTATATCCTTGTTGACAGACTACATACCTACATACAGATAGACAGTATTCTGCAGGGCTTGGGAGGGAAGCCAGTTTCCAGGACAGATGCACTAGTAGATCCACCAAGGGGAGAACGTATTGAGGGCTGAGGGCCAAGGGCTGCACCTGATCAGAGCCTAGGCCTGGGGCCTCAAAGCCAGGGTGGGGAATCAGAAGGGAAAAGAGCCTCCCAATAGGCACTAGGAAGGCAGCAGCAGGCATTAATCTCTGGAATAGAGCACGGGTAGGGAGTCAGGGGTTGAGTCTGGAGCTCATCACTGCTTTCTCAGAATCCAGCATGAATCCAGGCATGCAACGCACACAATCTCCATTTGCTGAGTGAATGGATGAGAACAGGATTTGGGGATGAGGAGGTCAAGGTGAGGGGTTTAGGACTGCACCTGTGGAAGGACAGTGTGATCCGTGAGGAGAGGAGAGAGGCTCAAAAGGGAATGCTGGGCTGGTGGGGACATGTCCCGGCTTACGACTTGGTGCCTCTGGGCCAACTTGATTGAATGTTGCTTCTACTTTCACTCCGGGGCAATGGTTCTCAACAGGGGTGATTTGGAACCCCAGAGGACATCTGCCAATGTCTGGAGACAGTTTTGACTGTCATAGTGAGGAGGGTTGCTACTGGCATCCTACTGGGCAGATACAGGGATTCTGGTAAACATCCTACAATGCACAGGACAGACCCCACAATGACGAATTATCTGGCCCAAATATGGTGGCTGAGAAACCCTGCACTATAGCTCTATGGGAGTACCACTACTCTCACCCCCCGTCGTAAATCCAGGGTCTCATTTTGAGGTATTTCTGTTACCATAATTAAGATCATTACCATCAATAAAGATTTATCGAGCCCTGACAGGCAAAAACAGGTACCTGTCATCTTGACTGTTTTTCCTTAAAAGAGATGACAGTGGTTCAGGACTCAGAGAAGCCCAATGTGAACACAACCCTCTGTACCGCCCAGCTGGAGACCTGAGGATAACGCCAGTCACCACCACTGCACCCACAGGGAGCTCTGTGCCTGTGACTTTCCTTCAACCTTCTGGAATTTATAAACCCAGACCTTAGAACAGGAAGGGGTCATAGGAGCATCTGTTCACACCGCCTCCTTTTACAAATGAAGAATTGAAGTCCCAAGAGGGAAATGACAATTGACTTGTCCAGGGTCAATGGGAAGCGAGCAGCAGAGGCAGGCCTGGAGCCCAGATCTCCGGGTTTCTCTACGAGAAACAGCCTCTGGTGACTTAAGTTCCCCCAAAAGTGCCTCCTACAATACTGAGAAGTATGTGATACATGTACGTGACTTTTTGAAAGCCTTTCAAATGTGCAGGTAATCAGGTGTTGCTCATCATTGTTCAGGGACCAAGAGCCTAAGAGAAGGTTCTGGTGAGAGCCTGTGGCTTTGATGAATAATTCACCTTAGATAGAAAGGTAACTGCTTGAAGATGTCCTTAAGCATTTGTGGGGGACCCCAAAGACCAAGATGACTTTATAAATAATTAGAATATTTCCCCCCTATTGTCCCAAGGAAAGGTGGTACTAGGAAATAAAAAGGTTAGCACCAAAAAACAGGCATTAATATTTCTTCCCCACACCCAGGCCCTCCAGACTTAACTTTGATGACAAGAAGCAGCTATTCATTTGCCCAGGAAGAACATGCCAGCAATTAGCTCATTTGGAGTGAAAATTAAAGAGCACAGGCTCAGCCAGAAAGGTGGGGTAGCTTAACAAGTTCAGAGCAGTAATGGCCTTTGCCCCCCACCTTCCATCCACCTACTCATCTCTGAAGACTCTCCTCTGTATCACCCATCCTCTAAAGTGTTTCTAACCTCCCTCCTCAAGGAAGAATTAAATCTGCACCACTTGAGGACCCACTGACCCTTACATACATCTATCCCAGCCCCCTGATATGCTGATATGCTAATGAACTTGTTTATCTCCTCTCCTACACTGTGAGATCTGTCCCAAGTGGCTGGTACAAAGGTGGGCATACAGAGGGTGTGTAACAAATATTTGATTTACTGACGTAAAACAGGGAGAAGTGGTACCCCAATGGAGAAGGTCTATACCAGAAGAGGAATGGGGGGGCGGTGTGAGCTATCCCAGCCCCCTGATATGCTAATGAACTTGTTTATCTCCTCTCCTACACTGTGAGATCTGTCCCAAGTGGCTGGTACAAAGGTGGGCATACAGAGGGTGTGTAACAAATATTTGATTTACTGACGTAAAACAGGGAGAAGTGGTACCCCAATGGAGAAGGTCTATACCAGAAGAGGAATGGGGGGGCGGTGTGAGCTGGGGATGGAGGACTAAAAACTGTCTTGATGTTTAGATTCTACCAAAGAAGGAAGGATGTTACAATTTCCTGATCCTCTCAGTGCACAAGGCACCTATGATCACAGGTTTAGTCCTCCTGACAAGCCTGTAAGTAAAGTATTATTGTTTCCCCAGTTTGCTGATAAGGAAAAGACCATTCAGAGTGCCACGAGGATATGGCACCAAAGCACAAGCTTTCCTGGTCTATCAGGATGCCTCTCGCTACATAAACAATATATTTCCTATAAAAACCTTGATGATGCCTCCGTGGACTGGCAGGAATCTGTCACATCAGAGTTTCAGCTCATGATGTTTTCATATGTAAGAGACATTTAATAAAAGTAGCTGTTTGTGCTATCAGAGCACTAGAAGCTTATCCTTAAGTCTAAACAAACAAACAAACAAAACGATTTGATGTGTGGACTTATGATTTATGAAGTTGTTTATCTGAAAAGTCCTACAAAGATACAAATAAACTACATTCTGCTAAGCACTTAATGAATGGACTTTAGTTTTTAAATGGCCTGAAATGAACTCTACTCCAGGAAGCCTAGGGTGTTACCATAATCATTAATGATAGGAGTCAACTTAGTGTAACAGAAAAAATATAGGAGGGAGAGAGAGAGAAGAGCAGGGTAGGGTCACACGCTACCCGTCACTAGCGGATTTTCAGTTTTCTTATCTAAAATGGGCGTAAATACACCCAGATCTATCAGGTCTGTTCTGAGGACAATAACTTGAAAGCAGTTTTGTAAACTGCAAAGGCATTAGCTATTTCAGTTGCTGTGGAAATTTTGCCATTTTATGCACTCGTGAGCACTTGATCTCAAAGAAGCTTTAATTATGTGCACTGAAAAAGTTAAAAATAGAAACCACCACCCTGAAGAGAGTACAACGGTAGGGCTACTCATGAATGTCCGTTTTTGAGTCTGTCTTTCCTTTCCCACTGCTGTGAGGGCTGAGAGGACCTTATAATTTGCAGCGTAGTTAAGTTGGAACCCAGATGCTATCCTGGTGCCTCAGAAAGGCATAATCCTTGTTAACCTCCAGCCCTGAGAGGCACATACTGGAGATCCCACTCTCCTCGTGGGCATGATTAGAGACATTTTTAGCTCTCTAGAAATTTCTTCAAAGCACAAAATGTTCTCAAGAAATCATAAACCACCATGTAGAAAATACTGTAGAAGTTTAATTAAAAAAAAATTTTTTTTAAAGTTAGGTCTTTATGGGGCTTAAAAAACATCTCAAAAACTATGTTTTGGAACACTATTCCTGTTAAGGGGCATGCCATAAAAAAAGTCATCTGTGGTCAAACAGGTCTGGAAAAGCCCTGACGACAAGGTTAACCCAGGACTGCGGGACTTGTCGGGGCATGTGCCCTGCTGGTGCGCACAGCACATCTCCAAGGGCAGACCCAGCGGGCAGAGGTTTCCACGTACATTTGGGAACCTTTATTCCTCAGGGCACTTGTGGGGCTACCTTTTCGCAGAACAAACTTTCAGAACCTCTGCTCTAAAACTGGTTTTCACACTGCGCTCAGCAGAATCCCAAAGGTTCCCGGAGGAGGTCTCAGGAGCTCCCGAGGGCTAGAGCTAAGGCCCCTTCTGTCGTCTGAATGTGTGTGGCCATCTCTGCCACCTTCCCTGCCAGTAAATATATTGAATCCCTAAAGCCCAACGTGATGATATTAGAAGGTAGGGCCTTTGGGGGTGATTAGGTCGTGAGGGTAGAGCCCTCATGAATGGGATCAGTGTTCTCTTTTTCTTTTCTTTTTTTACAGTATTTATTTTTTAAATTTTTATTGGAGTATAGTTGATTTACAATGTTGTGTCAGTTTCAGGTGTACAGCAAAGTGAATCAGTTATACATACGCATATGTCCACTCTTTTTAAGATTCTTTGCCCATATACTTCATTACAGAGTACTGAGAAGAGTTCCCTGTGCTATATAGTAGGTCCTTATTAGTTATCTATTTTATATATAGTAGTGTGTATATGTCAATCCCTATCTCCCAATTTATCCCTCTCATGAACAGGATGAGCGTTCTTAAAGGATGAGAGACCTCAGAGCACCCTCGCCCTTTCTGCCATGTGAGGACACAGGGAGAAGGCATCAGCTATTAACCAGGAAGAGGGCTCTCAGCAAAACTTGCCCATGCAGCCACCTTGATCTTGGACTTCTAGCCTCCAGAAATGTGAACAATATATTTCTGTTGTTTATAAGCTACCCAGATCATGGTATTTTGTTATAGCAGCTCGAACGGACTGAGACAGCCCCCTTGTTCTTGAAGAGCAGCTCCCTAAAACGTGGAAAACCACTGCTCTAGAACAGATGAGGATATGGGGTCTTTTGCCTGGCTTACACCATTGTGTTAATCTTCAAACTACAATGCCTTCCCTGTTCTGAACCAAGAGGTCCAGAGTACAGAGCGACAAGCTGATGCCTGAAGGCCAGTTCATTCCTTCCTTGACCTTAGGCCAGGTACTTGACCTCTCCCAACCTCTTCTTCTCAGCTCTGCAATGGCAATGGTGCTTATCGTGCAGGCTACGCACTGGCACATAGCTGGCACACAGCAGAGGCTCTAGAAACGACACCCAGGACACCTAAAACATTCTTTAGTTGCCTTTATTTTTGACATTAAAAAAAAAAAATTCTGAGCTCACCATCAGTTATAGTCATTTGCATCCTACAGCCCTCTGTCACCCTCCTGTGCATCCATGTTGCTTTATGTCTATCTTGCTTTGGTAATTCTTCCTGAAAACATTTTTGATCAATTTTTCTTATTATATAGTGATACACATTCAGTGCAGAACATTTTAAAAGTTCAGACAAGAAAAAAATAAAAAAGAGAACAAGAAAAACAGAAAAATCACACTGTAATTCCACCACTGGGAAGTAGGCTGTTAATGTGTTCCTTTTCCATTTAAGCTCATCTGAGAAATACCCGTGCTTTCTCGGGTTATTCTTTGCTGTGCTGTCAAACTTACATTTACCAAAATCACACATCCTTCTTATTCTTTTTTTGTATAACTTAATTTGCATACTTTTTATCTCCAAAATAATACTAGCATGTATTCCCATATTTGAATTCAAGCAATACAGAAGCAAGTGGAAAACAAACGCAAGTCTTCCTTCACTCCTTCCCACCCCATCCCACTTGCCTCCTGAGGAAACCACCGTTGAATGCTGTATTTATAGAGACGTTTTCCTATTTATTTCCATATTACAGTATTTGATGTTTAAAAACATAAAAGATGGTCTTACTGTTCTATTTCTCAACCCTCTTGAATCATCTTTTCCAAGTGTCTGGCCTTCAAACTCAACCTAGTATTTTCTCTGAAGTTTCTGAAATCAACTTTCTTAAAAGTCTAGGGCGGTGTTTCTCAACTTCAACGTATGGGTGAACCAGCTGGGGATCTTGTTAAAAACCAGATTCTTATTCAGTAGGTGTGGAGTGGGGCTGAGATTCTGCATTCTAACCAGCTCATGCTGTAGGTCCAGTTTGAGGAGCAAGGCTCCAGGGTACATACCTGCCCAAATCCTGCATTCTTCTCCTTGGTTTGTATAAGCTCCAAGATGGCCATTTTCTCCCACGTATCCCACACTCCTGCATCACCGCCTTTCCTTGATTGGCCAGAATCAAGCTCAATGCATGAAGCTCCCTCAAGATTTGGGGTACCTGGTGTTATGGAGTTCCTGGGGATCTAGGTCCCACAATAAAAGGCAACTCAGGGTTTAGGCCTTTTCTGCAGAGAAGCAACAGCCAGAGGAGCAGACACATAACAACCAGAGGGCCAAACTCCCTCCATGAATGCTTGACCAAAACACATCCAAGGGGGGCAGAAGCGAGGAGGTTTTAACCTCAGTGGAGGAGAGAACCCCAAAGAGGCACAGCGAGATTTAGATACCCCAATTTAGCTGAAGTGGTCAAGCACTTTTCAGCGACTGAGTTGAAGTGGTGGATGGAGGCTGAGGAACAGAGATGGGAGGGACAGTGAAAGCATCCTGTCCCTGCCCTCTCGTCACCTGTTACTCTGGCCTCAGGTGTGGCCCCTGTAGGAGGCTCTCTTGCCATCAGTTGCTGCACATATAAGGGAGCCCTTAACAACATGGCCGATTCCACCCAGTGTGGTTCTTAAAGGACAGCCCCTTGGCAATTCATAGTGACCTCAACACGGGGGTGGGGACAGGGCAGTGCCTTCAGAGTTCATCAGACAGTCAGGCTTCTCACCAGTCTGGGAGGTCTGATGATAATCTCCCTCTGGCTACCATATTCTTAGAACTGAAGAGCTGGGATTTCTACTTGGTTAGTGACAGTACAACAAGAACCTGGAAAACACATCGCCTCCAATTTCTACAGTTAAGCATATCACTTTTCATTTTTAAGCTGTGGGCTCCTAGAGAATAGCTTAGTCCAAACCTGCTAGGAAAAACCCTTCCTTAACTGACCACCACGTCTCAAATTTTCTTTGCTGATGCGAGAGACTTTCCTCCACAATTTGTATATAAACATCATTGTTCCCAAATAACTGAAACCTGCCCAAGAAAGCCAGTGGACACTTATTGGCACAGTTTTCATTCAAATCCATCAGGATATCCAAAGCAAAGAATGCAAGGGGCAAGGGAACTGAATATATATTTCTAACGCACCTTTCATGAATTTGACCTGCGTGAGAATCATCAGAAAAGCTTAGTTCCTTCCTAATCACATCAGAACAATGGTGCTAGAAAATATCTCGTATGGTGGCACAAAGCAGGAGGGTTTGGGCCTGAGAAGCAATGTTTGAGAGTCAGCCTCAAGGCTAACAGGTCTTCCTTTTATGAAGCGTCTCCAAGGGCTACCCCAACCAGAGGTCCTGCAAGACCCAAAGCTAGGCAGAGGAAGCCAGGGACCACCATCACCTGGGACCTCTGTTTTGCTCATCATTGTATTCCAGCATCTAGCACAGAGCTTGCCTAGACTAGGTACTGCATACATTTCCCTTGAATGAGTAAATGAATAGATATGTGGATGGGAGAATGAATGATCCAATCTAAATCAATACTTCCAGGACCCCTTATTCAGCTCCAGGTGTTTAGTAATTATCTCTACTTAGAGGTAATTCAAATTCATCATATCTCAAATTCCAAGTCATCAAGAACCACCCCTACCCCTGCAAACTGCTCCTTTGGGGCTCTGGAATTCGGACGCCATCTTTGTCTGAACTGTCCTCTCTCACCTTCTTCATCAACAAAACTCCCAGTGCAAATGCTACCTCCTCTCCGATGCTTTCCCTGGACACTCCTCACCTGCTCTTCCTCACTGGCCTTTCTTATTTAAACATTGATTAGAGTCTGAGGTGATGTCTGTCAAGAGCTTTTTGTAAACTGACAAGAGAAGGCTGGGCCAAACACACAGGCAGCTTAGCTCTCTCTGAGCTCTGTCTCAGCTGAGAAAAAGAAAACTCTTTTGCTCTTTCATTTCCTTCTGTTGCTTTTCTAGCTGCAATAAAACAGAACTCTATTCGAGGGAAGCAGAGATGGCCAAGAGCACTGGCCGCTAACTACAGATGTCATGAGTTCAAACCCTTCCTTGCACAGGAGTTTTAACATGGCTGTTAGGTCGCAGGAAGCCTAGCCTCACAGAGAAAAAGCCAGAAAAGGGAAAAAGCTGTTTTGTGACTATTCTGCTTTCAGGAATCACCATGGAAAAGTAAGTTTTGAAACTTCTGATGAAGTCCACTGACTGCCCCAAGAGCACCAGGATGACCTCTGTGGTTATAAAACAGGTGTAGGTAGCTTGCTGGATGCACCCTAGGGTTACCTCAGGCTTGGGAGGGGCCTTTTACCCGGTTTGGGCTTGTGTCGGATGAACTTAAAGAGGAATCAGGGTAGCAGGGGCTAGTTCTGGGCTGGATACTCTCAAGAAATAGGGACAATGAAACGAATGAGCATTGTATTTAGAGGTGGGAGGACTAAAGCTGGACTAGAGTTGGCAATAGGTAAAGAAGCAGCACTCACTCTCGGGGGGGCAATGGCAGTCAGAAGAGGTGGATGTTTCATCATATTTTTGGTTACATACTGGCCACGTTGTTGCCCTGAACATGCTCACAGGGAGGTTGTGCCAGTCTTCTTCAGAGCGTTGTTTCTGTCTGTTGGGAATGTCACAGTCTGGGTGTCAGCGGGGCTGTTGTTTACTTTCTCTGTCTTTTCTCTGAAGCTACTACTTATTCTATGGCAGGGCTTATTTAATGCCAGGCACTGCACTAATCACTCTGTATATATTAATTCATTTATTCTTCATAACATAACCTTTATGAGAGAGGTAGGCGTTGTAACAATTTCACAGATAAGAAAGGCTTAAAGATGTTAGTAACGTCTCCCACAGAGATAAGTAAATTTCAGAGCTAGAACATGAATTCAAGTCTGATCAACTCAAAATCCTGTCCCTTTACCTTCTACATAAATGCTGCCTCCATTTCATCACTACCAGTGTCTACCCCATTCATTCATTTGAGTATTATTGAGCCCACGGTAGCCACTGTGCTGGGCGCTGGGGACATGTGTACAAGTTATGATCCTTGCCCTCAGAGAGCTGGAAATAGACTCGATTCGAGAGCTGTGCTGTCCAATATGGTAGCCACTAACTACATATGGTTATTTACACTTAGATTTAAAATTAAATCAAGTAAACTAAGTAAAAAATTCCTTTCCTCCACTGCACTAGCTACATTTCAAGTGCTGGATAACCACACGTGGCTAATGGCTACTGTATGGGACAGTGCAGAGACAGAACATTTCCATTAGTGCAGAAAGTTCCCTTGGACAGTGCAGTTCTAGAGGAAGTGGGTGCCCCTTGAGTCCAGCTTAAAAAGTAGTACTTGCCTTTCAAGTCCTGTCCCCTTTGCTCTTTTTTCTAGTGAGGCAAAGAAACAACGATCAGACCCTATCAAGAGCTGGAGTGTTTTTCTGATTCCCAGTGTCTGTCTGTTCTTATTGCTTTGCTGAGTCATACCCACTTGCCTTTTAGCCCCAAAAGGGTTTTGGAGCTATGATGACGGCAGAGTGAATGTCACAGGACAGAGGGCAAACCCCAGCCTGACATTTTCTGTACACCAAGAGAACTGTCAGCCTGGCTCAGATTTCAGCATCTTTACTGCTCGGGAAGCTGTGAGAAGCAAAACGAAGCCAGCTTGATTTTTAAGCTCCAGAAGCAGGAAGAGAAAACATCTTTTGACTTGTAAACTGAACAAATTTGGATGTGGCCGTCACAGGGAAGGAGTGCATAACGTCCTGGGCAGAGTTCCTTCACAGAAAAGAACGCCATTTACCAACAGGTGGGCAGGAGCAGGACTCCCTCAGATGGAGACGCAGGCACCCATACTTTTAGGTAAGAAGTCCACAACCAGGCAGAGCAAACAGGACCTCTATGCATCTTTACTCCCTTTGTTCTTCCTCCTGTAAGCTGTGAGCCTTTTCTGAGGACTGAGTGCAGGCTCAGTGTGAGAGGACAGAAAGACGGAGAAGACAAAATCTTCTTCTGCAGTGAAAAGTCTAGATGGGGGCCATTTGGGGCAAACAGATCATCTTATGCTCGGTTGTCCACGGCCCCTTCAGAAGCAGGGAGCACGCCCCTGACTTCTGGAGCCTAGGTGGCCAAGCTGTGTATCACGTGACTGCCCTGCCCGACTCCACCCACTTATCTTTGGCCTATAGCTTGATACGTAGAGATGGGCTCAGCCAATCAGATTCTTTCTCTCAGAAACTGAAAGCGGAAGCAGGAAATGCCTCGCCAAGAAACAAGAAGCCAAGACATGTCAAGTGCCCTGAGAGAACAAGAGGGTCAGGTCAAGATTTACTACTTCCAGCCTCAAATCCAGAACCTCCAGTGAGCTCTAGTCCAGTCCAAGCCAGGCTGGTCTGGCACCTGCTCTTGACTTCCACGCGAGCAGCTTTATCAAAGCCCGCGTGTAACCCTTCCACTAACCCCATTCCTTGAGCTGGCTTGAATGTGTCCCTGTTCCTTGAGCAACCCAGTGGTGTTTCACCTCTGAAAACAGTGTTACTCATTCTGTGACAGGAGATGAAGTTTAGGTGAGTACTGCGGAGGTACAAGGGGAATAATGTTCCAAGTGCCTACTGTGTGCCTGGCAGCGTCTTAGGTGACCTCCCACCTAAGAGGTCAGATTCCATACTCACAGCAGCCCTGCCACCTAGGCACAGTCACGATCCCATTTCACAGATGAGGAGCCAGCTTCCTAGAGATGGGCTCTCATTGTCCCCACTGTCCTTGCTCGTAAGAAGCTCTTTTGACACTAGCTGCTCAGAGAAAGGAAAGATTACAGTGAGGAGGAATTAAGGCTTCCTGGAGACGCTGGAAGTTGGGAAGTGACTTTGTCTTTCTGAGCCTCAGTGTCTCTTCCTATAAAATGGGAATAGTAATACTGGCCAAAAAGAGTTGTGTGGAATTGGGGAGATAAAGACTATAAATCCCTGAGCATTATGCTGTACATATACAAAAGCTGCTCAATCTCAACCAGAAGTCCCCTCTCCTCCTCCTTCAAAATCTATTGCCTTTGTCCAGCCTCGAGGACCTGCCAGTCTCTGGCCTCCTGCCTCTTTCCTGCACCAGCCCAGCAACTTCTCTTGTGCTGGATCCAGTCCCAGACTCCTTGGCTGAGACCTGGTGTTCACTGCACTTATTATTCCAGGCATCCTGTAATTTACTTTTCTAGTGAGTTAATTGCAAAATCCATAAGGAGTAGAGAAAAAACATCAACCCGAGCTTGCCATGAAAAGCAGGGGAACAGAGGAAGCTTTCCATCTCAGCCAGCGCAGCCTGGAAAGGCAGCGGGGAGGGAGATGTTGCCGCACTTAGTGTTCAGAAGGCAAAAGCTGCCAAGCTCAGTGGAAGGCACATGGTGTTCAGGGCCTATATTCCTCCTTCGTGTTTTTTCTCTCATCCCTTTAGACAAAAATCTAAGTTTTAGAAACCCACCGTGGGTGTAAAATGTAGGTTATCACATCTCAGTGTGCATAAGAAGCACCTGGGAAGTTTATTTAAAATGCAGATTCCCCACTTTGCTGTACACCTGAAACTAACACAATACTGTAAATTAACTATACTTCAATAAAGAACTGGTTAATGAAAAAATTCACATTTAAAAAAAATAAAATACAGATTCCCAAGCATCTCTTTCCAGAGTTTCATCCAATAAGTGTGGCATGGCACCCCAGAATTTACACCCTGCATGTACCTAATGAAGGTAATCTGCAGATCAAAGTTGAGAAACAGTGATGCAAAGGAAAGGTCAGTGGTCCTTGAGTTAGAAGAACCTAAGATTGGTTCTTGGTTCTCCCTCTTACCAGCTCTGTGTCCTTGGGCAGATCACTTTATCTCTCTGGCCTCAGTTTTCTTATCTCTAAAGTAGGAATGAGAGTACCTACCTCACAAAAACGTTGAAGGCACTCAAAAAAAAAAAAAAAAGAATTTGCTTTTCTTTCCTGGAAAAGGTTTTCTTCAAAACTGGCCTGAGGCATCTTTGCTCCTGAATGTTAATACATTTCTGTACCTGTTTACAATCTACAACTTCCAAAGAGGGGCCTTTGAGGGAAGCCAGCTCTTGTTGTGAAAGCGCTTTGAAGATGAAAAGGTGTCAAATCCTCCAGAGACTTAGTTGGTGGGAGTTAAAACAAATGTTTATTTTAATTTGGTGAGTTATAATTTATTAAAGGCTTTTGGAAAATGGAAGTACTATTTATGTTCTCACCAGGGACCCAACAGTTTTGCATAGTTTGTGGTTAATTCATTCATTTGTTCAAGAAACATTGATTAAGCACCCGGGTGCCAGGCCAGATGAACAGGGGTTAGCCCTCTGGGGACTCAGGGTCTGAACAATGACAGCGACTTGACAGAGACCACAAGGGAGGCTTCGGAAGCCCATAAAGCAGTGACTTCTCTCAACCTAAGGAACCGGGTCTTGGGAAGCTGATCAGCCGGAAATGACGCCATTTTGAAAGCACCCAGATTGAAACACAATTTTAAAAGCAATTCTGGTACCCATAGATGTGCAATTTGAGATCCCTGGAGGAAAGAGCTATTCTCAGCTGAGGTTACCCCCACACTTTTAACAGATGCTCTGAGGGGTCAGCGGACTCTCCTCTACACTTCAGGCCCTAACATCCAAGTGTTCCCTGGACATCTTGATTTGGAGGTTCACAGGCACCTCAGACTCAACAATGTCTAACACTCAGCCCATTATCTTTCTCCACAAACGTGCTCCAGCATTTCCCCACTCATCCGCGTCGCTATCCAATCAAAAACAGGGTCACCAGCCTGGATCCGTTTCCTCTCCCACAGCCCACATTTAGTTAGTCCCCAAATTTTATTAGTTCTTCCACCTAAGTACCTCTCAAATCTGTCCCCATGACCACTACTCTGATTTGGGGTGCCACCATCAGTCTCTTACTCTCTGCCTTCAGAAGGAACCTAGGGTGATCTTTCCAAAAACACACAGAGGGTGGATCACATCCCTTCCTAGTTAAAGCCCTTCAGTGGCTTTCCCTCCCCTACAGGCTACGTTCAAACACCGAAAGATGGTGCCCAAGGCCCTGCTTATCTAGATTTACCTCTTGGCACACAAGTCACCCCAATACACTTCAGCAGCCACACAGTACATGCACATATGAGTGTGCCATGCATTTCCTGGCTAGTCTGCCAGCACCCCTACCTCCCACCTGGAAGATTCCAATGAAAGGCTCCCTCCTCTCAGATTTCACGTCACATCCCCTTTTCCCCTCTCCAGCACCCTCCTGACTTCCCTGAGCTGTTAGGTCTCTCTACTCATCGCTTCTACTGGATGAAAACATCTCACGGGCAGGTAATTCAACTGTGTTCATACTCCAGTCCTTCTTATGCTAAGTTATGTAAGGGCTTCTGGTGCTTACCAAGCTGGTTCTCTTCTGTTTCTGGGTACATGGGAGGAGCATACTTCCCTGCTCCCTTGCAGTCAGGTGGGGCTATATGACTAAGTCAGGCCTATGGGCTGTGAGAATCAGTCAAAAAAGACATTTGCCCCAGATGGTGCAGCTACAAGATGGCAGAGCCCCTATCAGCCTGGGTCCTGGAGAGACTCTGTGGAGTCTCTTCTCCCGACACCCCCAAAGCATGTTGAGTACATAGTGTGAGAAATAAACTCTGCAAAGCCACTGAGATATTAGGGTTGTTTGTTACTGCAACATAAATTAACCTATTTTGACTACTACAGAAATCAATTTCTGTCTGTGATCACTGAAACAGGGCCTAGTAGAAGTATCAGGTTCCATAAACATTTGATGGATGAATGAATGCAGGAATGGATGAACGAACAAAGAAGCCTAGGAAAAAGAACATGAGATCTGGAGTCAAAAGAAGATAGCCTCTAATAACTATCCCATATCCTTCTTTCCCCCACACCAGTGCACTGTTCTTCTTTATCTCCATTTGGTTCCAGAGGCAGGATTTAACCTTTTGATTCCTCTCTCTGAAGTATCTCTGTACTGATGCCAACCAAAACTACACGCAGATCCTAGCTTATGCCTCCGTGTCTGGAGAAAGGGCACTGGTGATATATTTTTGCCAGTTTTCCACCAATCCATAATCCCACTGTCTTTGAACTTCATGCTTCCAGGGTTACATCTGGACCCCGCCCGCCAGATGAGGATTCCTGAGCTCCCTGAACCAAACAAAGGCTTCTAATTCTAACACTCCCCGCCATGCCCCAACCAAATTAAAGAATGGCCTCATTAGAGCAAATATCTCTTTCGCATGTGGGGAAAATAGTCAGAAGTTATCCTTAAGTCTTTCAACACATTTCAGCTAAGCACAAAAGCAGAAGCTGTAAGATGTGGATTGGTTCTACATATTTTCAAAAATAAACACAAACATAAAGAATATCATTACAAAGTCATAGGCTCCTCAAGTTATTGCTTAGCAAGAAGGTCAGGGCACTGACACAAACATCTAGCAGGGAGCATCTAGCTAATCAGATCAGAAAGATCAGCGTGCTGGCAGTGCTGAGGATGGAGTGGGGTGGCGACGGGGGCGCCGGGAAGGCAGGAAGCCCGAGGAGGAGAGATGGTAGGGGCCTCAACCCACAGAGGTGGGGGAGGAATTGAACTTGGCAATGTCTGGCTTGCCATCCACATGGGCTCTCCAGCCTCTAGCTGTGCTGTTCTTAAGTTAGCTGGTAAGCGCCAGGCCTGAAACTGGGAAGAAGCACGTGGTACTGGAAACGTGATGGGCATGCAGCAGATAGACTTGGGTTCACATCCTGTTCCACCACTAGGAGCTCTGTGACCTTGGCCAAGTCCTCAGGCTTTGTGATTCTTAGTTTGCTCACTGCAAAGCACGGGCAAACACAGCAACTTCCCACTGTTTTGAGGCGTACACAAATTGCTGTTAAAACAGGAAGTACCAATCTGCAGCGTGTCTGTCTGCTTTCCCTAATCCCAAACACTTCTGTGTCCCTGGGGCCTGATTCTACAGGTGCCCTCAATAAATGTGTGCTGAAGGAATGGATGAATAATGTGCTTTAGACTGTTTTAAGTTTTTTTTAATTACAGAAAAATAGAACAAAATTTATCATTTTAGAGTGTACGATTCAGTGGCATTTTGTACGTTCCCCATGTTGTGCCATCATTACTACCATCTATTTTAGAATATTGTCATCACCCTCCACACCCACCAAAAAAAAACAAACAAACCTGTACCCATTAAACAGTTACTTTTCCACCTCCCACGGGAAAGTCTATGGTGGTTTTAGCTCCATTGCATACTTTAAACCATTGCTGGTGGATGCTGCTTTGGTGCGAAAGCTGGCAGAGGCTGGTTGGGCAAGGATTTATTTCCTGCGTACCCACCACGAGCTTGTTCCCCTCCGTAAACTACACAGGTAGATGCCTAGTAACAGCACTGTCAGGCATGTGAGAGGCTGTGATGAGGAAACACTTGAGTTGGATCCTGAATCAACACAGAATGGTGAGAGATGAGGTCAATGAGGCCAGAAGGGGTGGGATGGGGGGGTCTTTATGCATAGAAACTTGGACTTGAGTCCACGAACCAATGAATGGAGGCTCAGCCCTCTCTTCTCTGGTCTAGTACATCCCGGGGATGGTCTTAGAAGAGGGTGGGTACTAGGGAGACATGCATTCCCCACCCCCCATCCTGATAAATCGACAGTGGATAGGCCCTGGCCCGGCTGCCGATGGGGCTCCAGCTGCAGAGCAGCGGGCGTGGAGGCGGGCAGCCGCGCACAGTTAATGAGTGATTTATCGGTACTGCCGCACAGCAGCTTTCCTGGAACCTGTTCCTAATGAACAACCACTAACTGGATGATACCGCTTTCTTTTTTAAAGCATAAAAGGCCCCCAAAGCCTTTCTTCCCCATTGTCATGGGAGGAAAGACTTCACCTTCGCCTGCTGCCTGAGTCTAAAATACAACAGGTATTTGGCGGCAACCCCCACCTGCTCCCTCACGCGGGCACAGACACACACAGACACACCCTCATGGAGAGTCAGACCCACACACCCTTACACATGTGATTTCCGCACCGTCAGACATTTATTCTCCCAACATTAATGACACCGACCTTGTCTTGCAGCCATGCTCCTACACTGTCACGTGGATCCGTACTTTACACATACACACACCACCCTAATCCCCCCCGCACTGAAAGCAGCAGCAGGCCTAGCCATGTACTTGCACACAGCCGCATGTGTGTATCCTCACATACTCACACCCCCTGGCATTACAGTCAAGGCCACAGGGTCCCCCCCACGGTCTCAGGCAGGAATCTTCTCTGCGGCATCCACACCTCCAGTGAAGGGGCTCACTGACTTGGAGGAAGCTCAAGATTTGGGGCCCTGACCTGGCTCCCTTGGCCGTGGGGGTGGTACATGCCAGGGAGAGGAAGGGGACGCCACAGCCAGGCCTCAGGGGCCCCGTGGTCCAGCGTGGAGAGTCCCAGCTGCCATATCATTCAGACTAAAATGGTTTCTCCTGTTCATAGTTCCTAGGACACTAAGAAGCTGCAGACTCACTTAAGAGCCAGGCTGCGGGCTTCCTGGTGGCGCAGTGGTTGAGAGTCCGCCTGCCGATGCAAGGAACATGGGTTCGTGCCCCGGTACGGGAAGATCCCACATGCCGCGGAGCGGCTGGGCCCGTGAGCCATGGCCGCTGAGCCTGCGCGTCCGGA